>NW_006238946.1:1669520-1748360 GCF_000226075.1 Solanum tuberosum
AAAAAAAACTTATTCCTTTATCCATGCAAACAATCGCTTCAAAAACTCGGTTATTAGCCCCAAAACATACCATTTATATTATTGGCCCGTGCATAGCACGATATGTGTCTGTATATATATATCTCACAAATGGAAAAGTCCCAATCAAGGAAGCAACATATATCATTTACAAATGACTTAAAAAGCTTTAAAATATTTAAAATAATACATATCATTTTAATATTACCAAAAAAGTATTATAAATAATAATAATTAACAACTTAAAATATCTTAAAGACATTTTAAAAGGGTTAATTTTGTAATTTTATCCATATCACATAAATTAGGACAAAGTGACCAGTAATGTACATTATTTCAAAGTTACATAAAAATATTATAAATCACAATAATTAATAACTTCAAACATTTAAAAAAAAAAACATGAAAATTTGGATGATTCTCCAAATTTCATTTGTGTCACATAAATTGAGACAACAAAAATAACATATATTGGGTCCATTTTAATTTATTTGTCTTATTTTTTTTATATTTAAAAATTGCGTAAAAATACTATAAATCATGATAATTGACAACATAAAATATGTTTTGAAAAAAAATACAAAAAATTCCACTGATTCTTGAAGTGAATCTATCGTAAAAATACTATAAATGATGATAATTGACAACATAAAATATTTCAAAGATGTTGTATGTAGGTAGTCTTATTATGCCTTAAATAGCGTCAAAGAAAGTACATGTTTGTGATAAAAAAACTTATTCCTTTATCCATGCAAACAATCGCTTCAAAAACTCGGTTATTAGCCCCAAAATATACCATTTATATTATTGGGCCCGTGCATAGCACGGGCAACATTATCTAGTATATATAAAAAAAGGACTTTCTCTTCAGTGGTTCAATAACACTGATTCAGAAAAAAAGGGAAAAAAATAAAAATAAAAAAAGCTACCTTTTTTTCTTCTTTTATCTTCTTCATCTTCCCTTCCATTCTCATCTCCCGCATTCACATTCAACTGAAAAACAAATATATATAGAGAGAAAAAGGAAAACAAAAACTGAAAAAGAAACCAACAAAACAGGAAAAAGACTTAATCTTTTCTCTGTATTTCATATTCTTTAACCGTATATTCGCATAAACTCTGATTGATCTTTAATGGATCTGTAGATCTAACGTTTATTGGCTACGTTTTATTGTCATTTTCACACTCTGTGGTTCAGTAATTGACCGGAAATTATACCATATAAGGCCTAAACATAACTGTGAGTCTTCTTTTTTTCTTCTTTATGTAGGAGAGAAATTGTTAAAGATGTGAACTCGGTATGGTTTTTATGTTCTCTGTGAGTTTTTACTGTTCTTTTGTTCATTTTGCACTTATGGTTTCACTGGGTTTTGGTTTTTACAATCTTTAAATTGACCCCTTTTTGTTTTAGACGGTAATGGGTTAGTTGGACTCTGCTTTTTTCCCTAAGTTGTTTTCAAATCTTGGGAGATTTTGTTCTTGCTGTTGAAATTGGGATTATGGGCTTTGTTTAAGCATACTGTCTTGTTTAAATCTTGGTGAAGTTATTATCCAGTTGAATCTCTTGTTGTATGGTTGTTTCCAATTTGCAGAACAAAGGGAGTAGTGGTGAAAGTTTTTAGTTTTGGAGAGCTGTTGCATCCGTTTGGATGTTGAGGAATTGGCGGTAAGCAAAGGTGAAATGAGGGATGTTATCAAGGTTGATAAATTTCTTGAAGGCATGCTGCCGGTCATCGGCGGATCTTTATGTACATAATGGTACAGATTCAGCTGGACGGCAAGATGGACTTTTTTGGTATAAGGACAGTGGACAACACTTACTTGGTGAGTTCTCTATGGCAGTTGTTCAGGCCAACAATTTGCTGGAGGATCAAAGCCAGATTGAGTCGGGTTCTTTGAGCTTGCTTGATTCTGGCCCATATGGAACGTTTGTTGGGGTATATGATGGTCATGGTGGGCCTGAAACATCGCGGTATATCAATGATCACCTCTTTCAGAATCTCAAGAGTAAGCATATTGGATTATTTTTTTTTGACTAAATTGCTAATCTGCCAACTGCCAAGTATTAAGTTGATTGGTAGTAATACAGGGCAGCTTGCCAGATAGTGTTTGTAGAATTAGTAGTTTGATAGCTTGATCTTGATTACACTGCAACTTAAATATTGCAGGGTTTGCAGCTGAACAAAATTCCATGTCTGTAGATGTAATACGAAAAGCGTTTCAAGCAACAGAGGAGGGATTCATTTCTCTAGTTGCTCAGCAGTGGCTAACGAAACCTCAGATGGCTTCTGTTGGAGCATGCTGTCTGGTTGGGGTGATCTGTGATGGGACCCTTTATGTTGCCAACCTTGGTGATTCCCGGGCTGTTTTGGGGAGACTTGTCAGGGCTACAGGAGAGGTTCTAGCCCTTCAGCTTTCAGCTGAGCATAATGCAAGTATTGAGTCTGTCAGACAGGAATTGCATTCTATGCATCCGGATGACCCACAGATAGTCGTTTTGAAGCATAATGTATGGCGTGTAAAGGGTCTGATACAGGTATGTTTTTGAGAATGGTAACAAGGCGTGCTCTAGACTCTAGTTTGCTAGTGTGTGGTCTCATCTGGCCTCTTAGTTAAATGCAAAAATCATTATTGCACTCGTATTCTATTCTCATTCATTTGCAGGTTGCCAAGTGTATACTGGCTTTTGTCTTAGTTTTTTACACTCCCTGAAGCTGAAGTGAATTAAAAGCCTGTGATTATTTCCCTAGTTGTGTCTGTCTTTTTGATACCCCAAATACCTTATCCTTCTGTTTTGGTTTGCTTAATGAGGGATGGATGGAGTATTAAACTTCCAATTGTATCCAACTGCATGGCTAGGTTTTTATCCTGTATTATGTGCTTTTATGTGCTTTGCCTGGATTCCTGTTTTTCTAATTAATTTGTTTCTTTACCTCGCAGAACATGTATTTACTGTTTTGAGAATGTTTTTAATCTTTTGTATATTAATCTATCAGATTTCGAGATCTATTGGCGATTTATATCTCAAAAATACTGAGTACAATAAAGAGCCATTGTATGCAAAATTTCGTTTGCGAGAACCTTTTACAAGGCCCATATTGAGTGCGGATCCGGCGATTTCAGTGCATGAACTCCAGCCACATGATCAATTTCTCATCCTTGCTTCTGACGGTCTTTGGGAACATCTTAGCAATCAAGAGGCCGTTGATATTGTCCAAAATAGCTCTCGCAAAGTATGATCCTTCACTTGAAAGCATAAAATATCTTATTCTTCTTTTAATTTCTTAAAATTATTTATATAATGTCATGGATTGAAAGTTGGTTTGATTTTCCTTAGGCAGTGCCTGTCTATATTTTAAGCACATTACAAACTGAAACCACGTAGCCTGGTAGTTCTTTCTTTGCTAATCACCGCATTATTGCACTGAAAGCTTTAATTATAATGTACTCCCCCCCTTTTGGTGATACACAGTTGCATTGCATCTAAAAAATACATCATGTTACATGGTATTCACTTATTAGTGTGCTGATTTAGAGAGCAGATTATTTCAGTAATAACATCTTGTAGTCACTTATTATATTGCTCGTATATAATGCGGTAAAAATGTTCCATGTCCTTGACATACCAGAAACAAATTGAACTCCTAATCTTAGATCCTCATCTATAGTCAATAAAAGGCAAAAATATATGTACCACGAGCACACCCATTTGATGAAAACATTAGTTTCCTTAACAAAAGCTATCAGATTAACGAACGACAATTACTTTGTGAAGTATGAAATATGGAAATAAGAAACTTCAAAGTTCATTGTTCGGATGCTTGAATGGAAGTGCAACGGGCTTATACTTCCTTTCGTGTATGTTGTTCAGTGTGTTGGCAGCATGAATATGGTTGAGGTTCATCTGAATGTTAATGGATTTCAATGTTGAGCTTATTAGGAAAGTAATTACATTTTCTATATTTCATTCTTCAGGGAAGTGCTCGGCGGCTTGTAAAAGCTGCACTGCAAGAAGCGGCAAAGAAAAGGGAGATGAGATATTCTGATCTGAAGAAGATTGATCGTGGTGTGAGGAGACATTTTCATGATGATATCTCGGTCATAGTCGTGTTTCTTGATTCAAATCTTGTGAGTAGAGCCAGCTCACTTAGAGGGCCCTCTGTATCTCTGAGAGGAGGTGGTATGAACTTCCCAGCAAAAAGTCTGGCTCCCACTCCCACATAACTTGGTACTGCTTTGTCTACTTTGCTGTATCCTTTCTGAAACTTCTTATGACAAGATCCTTTAGTAGATTAAAGAGAAATAACAGAAAGTGCGGCACTAATTTATTCTTTTGTTGTGCAATGTAATGTTTAACTTGGAACAGACGTCTTTATTAACTTGATTAGTAGGCAAGAAGATCAAATTTTCTTTCAGTATACTTTCTTTCTTGAGGATGAACTTCTCTGCTTATATTCTTTCAATTTTACTTGCTCACTTTTCTGTGGTAAATGTAAATGAACGCCACTCATTTTGAACCCACTAACGACAGTTTTTCCTGGAAATGGGTTCTTGACTGTTGATTTCAGACACTGTTTTCTAGTTCGGTTACCATTGGTCATGGATGGACGTTGATTTTTCGAGGATTTTATTTGTCTAATATCTCGAATTCTTGGCACCTAATATTTAGCCGTCAGGAATTCGCTGATAAGTTTATATTTGACAGTACCCCAATAACACCAGTGCTTGCTAGCATCTTCCAGAAGCAGCAGTGAATAATGGACCATGTACGTAATTGGCATTATTGGTTTGATTGACCAACAGTAGTATGTGGGGGACAGCTGAAAATTGACCATTTCTCTGTACTCCTGAACATTTCTCTGAATTCACAGGTCATCATTTGTCTATTTGATACACTTGTTGATTTTGATATTTCATGATTTAAGATGCTATTTCCTGATTATTGCTAACTGGAATAAGTTGTGATAACTTAACTAGTTTTATGCTAAAACTATCAACTCATTGCTACCCGAGCTTGAGACCAACAATGTGAGTAAGGCACATGTTACAGTAGCTGCTGATTGCAGTGTAATGACTAAGTTCTAGTAAGATGGGATAAATAAGATTTATATGACAATGAAACTCAAATATCAAAGTATGATCCCTTCCTTTTTTACTATTCTGCCAAATACAAAGAAGGTAGGTACCGTTTTTATAAACCTTTTAACCAAAGGTCTCGGGTTTGAGGCTTGAGAATGGAGAAACTCCCAATAGAGAGAACCTAAAATATGTTCTTTGCCGACTTACATTAATCAAACTTTAACTGATATTATATGTTAAGCCTATGCTCTTTGTTTCCACTTGTGCTTGTTTCCTCGGAAGTTCCTGTCAGTTCAAATGAGTCATCTTCAAAGCTTATACTATAGGTATCTAAGCATCTCAACTTTGCACTCCCAAAGGATAGGCCATCTATGTCCATGTAAAATTTCTGCAATCTAATGCCGTCTATGCTAACTGAGCTTTGAGAATAATCAAGTTGTTTCATTCTATGGCTTCCCCTTACGAGTGATCGGTTTGACAATTTGAAGGAACCATTTGAAGGTTGTTTATCTATGATATTTTCTGCAGAAAAGAAGGCAGTCTCCAGTTCTTGCCACACTTGAGTCATGGTAGGCCTTTCTTTGGGGACTTTGACCACACATTTCAGTCCTAGTTGTCCCATCTTCAGCATCATTTCCATGTTGCATTCCTCCATTAAGAGATTAGCATCTATTATTTCATCGATGCTTCCTCGTTCTAAGCTAGGTCTTGCCTGCATAACAAACAATGCAGGAAATTAGTTGAGAAAATGAAATTGTGCGAGGCAGACAACTTAGAATGTTTTGTACATTGCAACTATTACCCAATCTATAATGTGATAATTAGGATGACCTCTAGTTTTCTCAACTACAGGTCTAGCAGCAACAAGCTGCAGTAATATAACACCATAGCTGTAGACATCAGTAAACGGAGTCAACTGGAGAGACGTACAGTAGGCAGGGTCAAGGTACCCTGGTGTGCCCTTTATCTGACTGCTAACATGTGATTGATCCCCAATAGGACCTGATTTCACTAGCCCAAAATCTGAGACCTTGACTTCAAAATTTTCTCCTACTAAGATATTACTTGGTTTTATGTCCCGGTGAATTATACTTGGTCTGATTCCTTCATGCAGATGAGCTATCCCTGGGATAGCAAGTATTAGCGCATGTCAAAACTTAGTCCTCTCATCTTCTATTGATCAACCACATAACACACTGAAAAATTACCTTTAGCAGCTCCAATAGCTATCGTCACTCTCTGCCTCCATGTTAAGCTCCTTCCGCCCCTCCCTACAACAAGCATTTCCACAAAATGTTAAGCTTCAGAACTAAGCAAGAAATCATGACTCTGGAGTTGGAACTTTACCCATGATGTAGTCTAACAGAGAACCGTTTGGAACATACTCATACACCAGAATTTTTGCTCCCTTTGGACCTGTAGATGCATAAAACAACATGATGAACCTTATAATCTTTGACTGTAATATTAATGAAGTATGATGAATTTACCAGCTCCTTGGCAGAATCCCACCAAACTAACGAGATTTTTGTGCTTCACTTTCGAGACCAACCTGATCTCTGTATGCAGATAGCAGTTGTATCAATTAGTGCAAAATCTCAAGCGTCTAAACAGAAAGAGGTATGCTTGATTACCATTTTCAAACTCTTCAGTACTTGTGTATGATTCAGTATGCGCCTTCTTTATAGCTAGTGTTCCCTCCCCATCAAATGTCCCTCGATAGACATTTCCAAATGCACCAGAACCAACCAGACACTCTTGACTGAAATTATTAGTTGCCTTCTGTAATTGTTCCAACTGGAAGGGCTTCAACATCAGTTGTTCAGCTTTTAGAGTTCCTAATTACACCCAGAAAATGTCAGTAAAGCAAAAATTCAGGACAAGAAATAGTTTTTCAATGTTCCATGGCGAAGAAATAGTATCCCTTGAAGATTCACTAACCTCTTTGGTTCTCCGCTAACCTAAAGCATGCAAAAAGCTTTCTCTTGAAGCAGTAAAAAATTGAACAACCAAAAAATAGTATCAAAATTCCAGCTGATACTCCTCCCCATATGTGTTGCTGACTTTGAAAGAAACCTCTACTCATTTTTCTTTAAGTTAATCCCACATCTATTCTGCCATGCCTTAATTTTTCTTTGCATTCAACTGCTTTACTAAGTGAGCTAAAGCTAGAATAGGTAGGTCTGAAATACTTATTCAAAAGGATTTAGCATCTCTGCCGGCTAGCTATTCATTTGTTGTCTTTCCATGCCAATCCCAAGACTTGGTCAGTTATCCTTCTGTCCAAGCGGCACATATGGCCAAAGAGGAAATGAAAACATGTAGATATGCAGAAATATTCATATGAAAATGACTTCACAGTAAAAACCAGAGAATGTGATGTATTCATTTCATATTATATAAAGATATATATAACTAGGGAGAAGCTTCTAATTGCAATGAAATGGTGGTCATGTTTTCCATGATATTATATAGTTGTTGGCAGCATCAGACACTGTATTTAGGAAAGACATCACTGTCTGCTTTATCTTATTAGAAGTATTAAGATACCTGCAATAGTCCATCTACTGATAGCAATTTCCCTTATTATATTAGCAGCAAGACAAACACTGTCTTCATAATCAAATAGAGTATACTACTATAAAATTCATTGCAGAGCTGTACAATTAAGTCGCAAACAACTTGTAAACATTAAGAATTCAAGAACCAGGATCACCATCCTCTTGTCCTACCTTGATTCTCAAGAACAAAAAGATCGAATCTACGTTCAATTGAACAAGTACAACAACTATGTTCTTTTGGGTTATGTGTAAGTTCATACCATATTATTGTTATAGGAACAACAGAACAAGTCATACCATATTGTCTTCTTTCTTGATAGTACAATTATTGCATCAAAATGATCTCGAACGTTTATGAATCCATATACAAATTAATCAAGAACACTCAAAACTTTTACTTTTACACAACTGGAAAAAAACTCAACCAAAATTAAGCTATACATTAAATAGAGCTCTATCTTGTAGCAAAGTTTCTGCTGCTATTTTCCCAGAAACTAAAGCTCCATCAAAAGTAGCACTAGTCACATAATCTCCACAAATGTACAAGCCCGGTTTTATTATCGGGTTCTTCTTCAAGTTAGTGGGTGGGCATTGGTTCGGTTGGGCAAACCCAATCCTGTACATCCTCAAGTAACTCCATGACCCAACTACCGACTCCCCAAACCAACCCGATAGCTCCTTCACGACCTGATCCACCAAATCCTCATCTGCCACGTCACCATAAATCCCCACAAGCGTGGCAGAAACCAGTGCCTTCCCTACCGGAGCATAAGAGGGAGCCACATTGGTCGCGAAGAACATGTTATTGACAATTCCTTTACCCGACCCGTTAAGAAGAAGAACCGGATCCTGCACCGGAACTTTGCCTTGGTCAGCTGAAAAATACAAACATACTGTGCTCCGAACCGGTTGCCGAACCTCACCGGTTTTTTCTCCCGCCAATAACTTGACAGCTTCAGGCTCTTCAACTGCCAATATTACCCCAAATTCACTTTCCAACATTTCTCCATTTTGTAATGTCACTCTTATTTTTGTGCTGGAATCCGATCCTGAATCAATGGAAACAACTCGTGTATTGAACAATATTGAATTCGACGGCAATTTTGCCGCCAATTGTTCCGGAATGGCGGCAATGCCCTTCGCCGGAAGTGTGTTGTCACCAAGAGCTAGGCATTTGAAGATGAAATTAAACAGCCGCGATGTTGTTTCAAGCTCTCTATCGAAGAAAATTCCACCAAAAAACGGTCGAAAGAACCTTTCCAATATTGCATCAGAAAACCCGATCTTCTTCAATAAATCGATCGTAGGAACTTCTTCAGCACTCAATATTTCATCATCTCCTTGCGTCAAAACTTTCAATCTAGTCAATCCGATAAGTAATTTATCCACAACTGAACCAATTGGGTTGGTTAAAGATTGCAGAGCATCGGCGAAATGCCGGAGAGGATCAGCAACGGTGTGGAAACGACCACCATAGTAAACCTGCGCCCCCGAATAGAATTTTCTGAGGTCTAAAGAGTCATAATCAAGGATTTTTCGGGCTTCAGGGTAACCAGTAATGAAAATCTGGAAACCACGATCAAGGGTATATCCGTCAACTACATCAGAGCGAACACGGCCGCCGACGGCATCAGAAGATTCGAGAAGGAGAAATGGGATGTTGTCGGCTTGAAGCCGAATGGCAGCTGCTAAGCCAGCTAAACCGCCGCCGATGACAATGACCCCGGTGGTATTAGGCTGAGAGGTTGAGTCAACGGATATATTTGAGGAAGCATACGGCGGTTTTAGTAGTGGGAAGCCGCGGCGCGTGGAGAGGAGAAGAGTTTGGGAAGGGAGAGGGAGAGTGGCGGGAAGGCAGAGACACGGCGGCATTTAGGATTAACGGAAACGGGAACGACAGTATCTAATGTGGATTTCGTTAGTTACAAGCTATCCATTTGGTGGGGCCGAATTCTGTGGTGGAAGGCGTAGATAAGTTATCCAGTTCCTTATTTCTACATTTTTTTAATTTATTTTTGGTGACCCAAGAAAAGAATGATCTCCGAAATTTAATCGCAATTGTAAAAATTGGAACATTATCCTGTACTGCTGTACTTTAATTTTACTGTTACATTTTAGACAAACAATAATCGAACTCCCGTAAATATTTTTCTAAAAGTCAATTTTTTTTTTGTGTTTGATACTTTGATTGGTAAAAAATTATGAAAATGATTTCTTGAAAGCGAGAAAAACAACTTTTCATTTCATTTAATTTGTACTATGTTTCAGTTTTTTTGGTTTTTCCATCAAGCTACAAGAAAAATTGAAAAGGTTTTCTTTCAACGTGTTTTATTAAATAAACACTTTTGGGAAGGAAAAATGTTTTATTTTTTGGTTGAAACTCGTAAAGTAACGCCTGCATTGACCAGTGAGGGGGTCAAAGTTTTTATTTCAATATGCACAAATTCAACGTCATATTTATTTGGTCCATTTGAAAATTGAATGAAGCGTGTTTGATGTAGAAATATATTGGCATTTGTTCGTTTTATTTTGTGGCAAGTGTCTTTGAACAAGCATTCTTTGACCTGCTCAAATTCATAAAATTGAACTTGGATGTTTCAATCTACATAATTTTTAATGGGGCCTGTCAGCTCAAACCTTATTGATTTGGAAACATTTAAATGGCTCAAAATGGTGTCCCACGAACAATAAAAGACTTGCTGAAAAATATTTATGGGCAGATATTATAAAACTGACTAGGCTTGGAAGATTCAGCTCCATTTGTTCAAGCGTAAAACGTTTTCATTTCATAATTTTCTGCCTTTTAACTTTCCCGTACGCAAGAATCTCCTATCAATACAAAAATGTTACCATTACTCGTGGTGCCAATCACAATACTGATTTGAATTTTTCAAACATTAATAAACGCACCATACCCAACTTTTGAACCTAATTGGTGTGACAACTAGTCACATCGTCATCATGCCACTTAGGCGCCATTTGGAGTTGCTTTTGCCATGCAAGAAGGTTATGTGTGCAAGGAAGCCGGTACTTATGAGAAGGTTATAGAGAAGATTTCACTTAAAAGACCAAAGATTTATGGATTTGCATGAAAAGTCCTTGAAACTCTCTAGGCTCATAGAGAACCATCTTTATATTGTAAAAATATGAAGGATTTGTACACATATTATCTGCACATTAGCTCCTTGAGATTGGTACATAAAGGACTCATTCATTTGTAAGCAAATCATTCAAGTCTTGAGAAATATAAAAGCTTTCATTTGGCAATTTTCTCGTCTCACCTATCTAACGTTTCTTTTGCAATCTTGAGTGTAATAAGACTCGAATAATTGGTAAAACAAGAAGTGAGAGCAAGTTGTCAAGTGTCGCATTGTGGGGTTGTCAAGCAAATAGAATGAGGCAACCTACCGATTTAAGTCAAGCATCCTACCTAAAAACAAAGAAAGTGTAAAGAACAGGGAGAACTTGCAGCAATCCTCTAATGCAAAGCAGTTCCAAAAGTCAAGTAAAGGTACATTATAACTAACATTTATAATGCTGCAAAAGTCAAGGAAAGTGCATAACTAACAATTGTTGATGAATTCAACCATTGGCACCGGCAGGCCAAAAAAAAAATCTCATCTACTGGTTACAAGGCCTGCCTAGTAGAAGCGTAGACAAAAATAATATTATTATTTAACAGCAAGTACCAACTTTAGGTATGACTTTATGCATCAGGTGTGAGTTGAAACATCAGCAGCAGATTGGTTGGTGCATGAACATAAAAATAATACCTTGTATATTCATCCACTTCTCAAGTATATTCATTTCATTACTCAAATAATGTGTTGGCTATACAGAGCACCTCAAAGTAATTTATTACAGGCATAGGCCAAGTACTTTCTTGAAAGCACCTTGTCTACAACAACAAACCCAAGTGCAATCCCGCAAGTAGGGTCCGGGGAGGGTAGGATATAGGCAGACCTTACCCCTACCTTCATGGGGTAGAGAGGTTGTTTCCAATAGACAACTCTGCTCAAAAGAATGAAGCACCTTGGCTAAGAGGAGAATTTCAAAAGTCTTGTTATGTTAATTAGGATCAAGGTAGACGTTATCTTGCACAAGGCAATTGCAAAACAAAAGGCACACCAATACAAAGTGCTATTTTGTGGAAGTAGAGTACACTAAGATTGCTCAAAATTGTATACATGGTGGTAAACAACTACAACGATCAAGCTCAAAGGAGCCCAACTCTAATTTACATTATATTTTCAGGAAAATTGGTACAAGCGAGGACAAAGAAATAGAGAAATCCTACAGCCAAGTATGAGGAAATAAAATAACCGCGTTATAATTTACAGAGTACAGTCACCTACAGATCCCTTCTGCACAATGGACAAGATCCATGTCTCAACAGCCATGTATCGATGCACGGAAGGTGAAACATGTGATGACATTGTGGTAAACATCTAGCAGTCTCTCCACGTTGAAAGTCCTGGGAAAGATAGAAACAGAGAACGGCGTTCAGAATCAATTAAGTAATTCAATAACAGACAATAGAATAGCAAAACAAAAGGTATAAATGTGTCTTACCTGTAGGCAGACTGAACAGGAGACTCTCTCTCCAGAATCATCCACATCATTATCATTAGTAATTACAATCTTAGGTATCTTTTCAACAGAATCTCCAGGTAAACCCTTTGCCCCGCCTACATCGAAAATGTTAGGGAACTCGTCGTATGCAGTATCAATGGCTCCCATCTGTCCAACAATAAGAGAGTGTTACAAATGAAGTTTCAAGCAGAATTCCACAATTCAACCAATTAGGCTGCAACATACCTGACTTTGTACTGCACTTAGCATTGCAGGACCAATCCGCTCACGAACTAGTCTACCACTTAATAGGCTCGCGATTACATCAATCTGTACAATTCAAGAGTTCGAATGTCAATGGATCATGAAATAGTACTCACATAAAGTTGTCCCTTTTATACAAGTTACATAATTAGTCAGCTCAATGAGAAGAAGCAACAATGCTTACCAAGTAAAGAAGACATCCAATTCCAGATTCATCAGACTGCCATAGTAATAGAGATGATTCAAAGACTTCAAGAGAGAAAACAGCACCAGATATGGCACCAACTGCAGCACCTCTAACAAATCCACTTTCTGTCTCCTGGCCTATCAAAGCTCCAGTCATTGCTCCTAATAAGGTTCCCACTGCAACAACCAAATTCATTCTACATTAGCTTACCACAAAGCTAACTACGGGGAGGATAGAGTGTTTGCAGACCTTACCACTACATTAGCATCACCAAAAAGCGAAAAAGGAAACAACTTTTTATAAATTGAAGTAAGTAATTCCATCCTAAACATTTGGAACATAATCACCCACAAAAATAGAAGATATAGGCTTAAGAATTCAAAAATTGTCCCTTCTCAGATTCTCTTTATACCCTAATTTCAACTCAAAGCAAAAATTCAACCAAATTAGAGATTGTAGAACAAAACTGTACGCCATCAAATGGGATTGCACAATTTAGGGCAAAAATCATAAGAAATACAAAAATAATACCCACCTAGTGCAAAGAAAAAGGTGAAGATTGCAGAGAATACATTGCCGACGATGGTAGATACGGCAAAGCTAAAACAATATTTAACCCTTTCAACCAAATCTCCGATTGAAAAATTAGAAACAGAGGATGATGAAGGCAAAGCACGAGATGGGTATGCATAAAACTCCATTCTTTTTTTTGTTGGTCGATCGATTCAAGAAAAATCTTGGGGTTTGTCCTTATTACTATAAAGATTCTGGGGCTCCAAGAAAGCAGCAAATATATATGTATTTTTTCGAAAGTAGCGATGTATATATAAGCGTAACCAAAGAGAAGAAGTTATGAAGAAGGGTGTAAAGGAGTAATCTTCGTTGCTAAGACAAGTTGACAATTACCCTTCGTCGCATTTATGACTTTGCTTACTTTTTCGATCAAGATGAGAGTGAAAAGGAAAGAGAAAATTATATGATTGAATTAAAATTTGGCTTTTTTTGCGAAAAATTCAAAGGGCAGCACGGAGAAAAGTGAAGTTTCTTTTTGGTCTTTAGCGTGAGTTTTTTATATGTGATATTTCAGGTTGTCTCTTATAGAATTCTCGGTAGATATTTTCGCTGATTACGTAGACGAAGCTATTAAATTTATTAGGAAATTTTAGTTATATACTCGTATTAGGATTTGTTATGATTAAACATTTGAATACGTAATAAAGTCTTTTTATTAAACACTTTCAATATAAATTTTTAAAATGGTTTTGTACATAGTTATTAAGTAGATAGTTTACATCTACAATAAATAAAATCTGAAATAAAAAGTGTCAGAAGAGATTCAAATTCAATGAAAAAGGGGTAAGTGATTTTCTTATATAAATTTGCATAATTATCCTTTCATGAATTGATTTTGAGTTTGAATTAGATTCAAAATTTATTTCTTTTACAAGATATCAAAGCGTAATTAATTTTAATTAATATTTACTGATGATGAATAGTGGACTCCCAAATTAAATTGTTCATGTATCAGATATCTAGTCTGAACAGAAGCAAATGTTAAAGAGTACTCCCACATTGTATGAAAAAGAAATAAGTAATTTTCTAATATTAACTTAAACAATTTCCATTTCGTAAACTAACTTTTAAAATTGAATTAAAGTTCAAAATTCATTTTTTTTTCTTCAATTGTATCCCCTTCTCATTTTCTTTTTGAATTTCCCTTCTTTTTTCAGATCAGACTTCAGAGTATTAAAGGAAGTGGTGGTTTGGTGAAGGGTGGATAGATCACACTCTACATTTTATTAAAGATTTAGGCAGAGATATTTTTGGGGAGGGACAAGGAATGTGCATGTCAGAGCACAAATATAGACCTATTTTATATCATAACTCAATAAAATGCATGTAATATAGTTAGATTATTTTTTTCTAAATAAAAAAATTGATTAAATTTAAATTTACTTTTTCTAATAAGATTTTCTTCATTTTGAGAAATTGAATCTGAAATCTTTGATTAGTTAGTAATCTAAGGTAGAAATCAGAGGCAAGCACATTTATGTGATAAAAAGAAAAAAGGAAAATATTAATATCGGTATTTGCACTAAAGTAGATATAGTATATGTATTTTGGTGTGACGTAAATGCGCAAGGCAACTAAAGTATTTTTGTATATTTAATTACATGTTGGCTAATGGAGGAGTTGTTTAAAAATTAAAAATATGCCTTATGGGGTAGGACATTAGCATTCTTATTTATTTATTTTTTTTAAAACGAACACATTTGACTCATCACTAAAATATATGCATTGTTATGTTGGGCTGCCTTTAATATGTTTTTCAATTAGAGTGATATGGATCTATACATTGACTAGATATTGATGATTAACTAATTGACGGTATCCATCAAATTATACGGTAGAAAAAACTAAGTACTAAAAATATATACATTTTGACGTAAGTATGCACAAAAGTCTTACCTGCTAACTATAGTATATGTTCTATTTTTCTTTTTTATTCGTTTAAAATTTTTTTTTTTTTTTATATATTTAACATACATATCTTTAATATAAGATGATAAGATTCAAAAGTTTTTTTTACTTTTTAAATTTCATAGCAAATCGAAAAAGGACAAACAAATTTATAGAAATGACGCATTATATCTTTATTTTTTTTCCCGAGGAAAAAGAAAAAAGATCTCTCAAGTCAATGAAGGATTTGTTTTCATTGTAAGATTAAATTGGAATACTTAGGATGTATTCAGTACAGAAAATATATTTTTTAAATTATTTTTTCATATTTGATTGGGTAAAAAGATTGAAATAAGTTTTCAAAAAAAAGTTTTTTTTAAGAATGGGAAAATGATTTTTCTATTTAAGTATAGAAAATAAATTTCACGAGTGACATTGCACGTCAAATACACACCATTAAAATAGAAGCATACATGCAAAGTTCTAAAATAAAAAAAGCTGATGGCAGAATCTCAGCTTTGAATATTTGATACAATACCAGCACTCTTGCTCTGCTTTTTAATTAAAGAAGAGTTTAAGTTTCATACTATATATTAATATTGTAACATATCTAAGTAATCAGATCACTTCTAAAAAAAAAATGTGAACTTTAATAATAAGTATTGATTAATAACCTGGGAATTAAAATGATAATTTTACGTGGCTTTATATAACTTCAATCCACTAAAAATATGGAAATGGTTTTCCAATATCGACCAAATATAATTTAATAAAAACTTTTTTATATTTTATTTACACTTTTTATAGGACTAACAATTCCAAGTTCCAAGTTCCAGGCAATGTAAAATTTCAAAGATAGTTTGAAAATTTATCTACAAATCATATAAATTTACTAGTTATCTAAACAGTTTGAATATTTATCTAATAACCGTCATTCTCTTGTATTACTTTTATCAATTTCTTGTGAAAATAACCATATAACTAAAATAATATTTGTAAAGAATATTAAACCTATATCCCCACAATATTGAATAATTCATGTTTTGATGGAAAATCGGACGGCAAAAGAAGAAATATTCAACTTAAAACAGTGCAGTCTTGTTTAATAACTTTTTTTTCATTTTCATTGATGTTTGATATTCAAATCGAGATTTCAATTAATTTGGATTCATTTCTCATAAGGCTTATTTAAGTGGCAATCATTTCCTTACAAGATGTTACTCATATTCAGAACTCAAATATGAAATCTCTGATTAAGAATAGAGAAATCATATTCATCTCACCACAATTCTTATTAGTTTCGTTTAACAACTGTAGTATGCAATACGAAGAAAATGAAAGACTATTAAACATATTTTTTCGTAATTAAAGCCACACATAATACATTCACTTGGTCTAAATTTAAGGGGCCACTTGGGGTGTGCGATCGAAGACATTAATTATATTGAAAATGGAGTTGTAACAGAAAAGTTACAACTAATTAAAAGCAAGTGGTGATTTGGTTTAAATTGCTCATTATAGTTAGAGTGCTTAACGTGTAAGTAATCTTTTAAACAACATTAGGCAGCTCATGAAAGTTATTTATACTTCATTTAATCATGAAGGCTTGAATTTTAATAGCCCATACATCAATTATTAAGTGTGTGTGTTTTAATTAGATCGAAATTTTGATTATTTAGATTGAAAAATAAATATATTGATGTTCTATTTATTTTACAATCACTTAACATATGTTTGAATGGATGTTATTTAAGATCTATAGCAAAGTTTTACGGTCTGTTCGATCAGAAAAATCAAAAGTACTTCTTTTTTCTTCTCTAAAGAGTGCTTATTTTACAAGTGTTAAAAGTGTGGCAAAGCTTATATAGAAAAAATAAGTAATTTTTACCGATAGAAGTTGCTTGTTTTAAGTTAGAAAAAAAGTACTTAGTTTCTTCCTAAATAGTAAAAATACTAAACATTGGCCACGCACGAAGTAATTTTATAATATTGACAAAAATATTTAATAAACAAAACATAAACTACTATTCTCCATAATTACTTTTTTTCGAAAAATACTTTTGATGAAATATTTCAAAATAAGCAAATTTATAAATTTGGCCAAATTGACTATTAAAATTTAAGATGATATTCATCCAAGAATTTTGGTAAAATGAAAATAAATCTCAATTATTAATTCTTTAAGATTAAAATTTTAATATTTATACATATATTCAAATTTAAATGTATTAGTTTCAATAAAAACAAATGAGTTATTACTCCCTTTGAGTAAATAAAAAAATCAGGCGTGTTACGTTTTTTTAACTAGAAGTGGGGGAAAAGTATTAGATGAAGCCATAAATCTTCGGAACAACGTATAGTACAATTCAAGAATTAATAATCAATATTAGGATGTGAAATGTCCCTATCAGCATAGCGGAGCCAAGATTAAGAGTTTGAGGTTCTAATTTTTTTTTAAAGAAAAAGAGAGGGGGGTTCGGAGTTACAACTCTAGCATGAAAAGCATTTCCACGGTCTCTTCCTTACTATTGAACCGTCAATCAATTTTGTTAAGGGTTCACAAGTTAATATACATGCATATATATTTATTTAATTTTTTAATACAAATATAGAATCTACGATAAAGCTAGTGGGTTCGTCTAAACTCACAAACATCCACCTAGCTATCAACCGGTAAATAAGGCATTAGGCACGTCATCTTAATCTAACTACTAAATTACCTTACAACCAATGTATGTATATATATCGCTTTCACTATATTAATAGTTTCGTGTTTTGATCAAGTATTCCTAAAATT
This sequence comes from Solanum tuberosum, assembly GCF_000226075.1. Lineage (NCBI taxonomy): Eukaryota > Viridiplantae > Streptophyta > Magnoliopsida > Solanales > Solanaceae > Solanum > Solanum tuberosum. The sequence goes on from NW_006238946.1 coordinate 1,687,459, forward strand.
TCCACCTTGAAAATGTTTTTTATTGGTTTCCCACTCGGTGTTTGGAGTTCATATTGGAGTTTTGATTAAATTCGAATTGCACACTGCAGGGTCCATTCGGGGGTGACACTCCCAACATGATTTTCTCCAAACCTAGGGCTCAAACCCGAGACCTCTAATTAAGGGTGAAACACTCTCACCAGTGCACCACAACCCACGTTGATTACCTTGAAAATGTTTAACATGCAATATACGTACCACCTTACTTATTTTATATGAAATTCTCCGTTATTTATTACTATGGTAGGGGCATGCTAGAAAAATAATGGTTCTATAATAAATAATACAACTGTGATTCTAGTTTGTTTCGTACCTCACTTATGAGTCGTTTGGTACGATAATTAACCAAAAAAATTCTATAATAAAATATAAGTTTATTTTATTTTGTTTTTTATTAGAAATTAGTTAGTCACGTGATTATGTATCCCACTATTTGCATTATAAATGGTATAAGTCATTTTATATATAAATATGGTGGAATAACTAATCTCATAAGATTATTGTCCATTATATATCCAAATCAAACAATTTCTTAGAGTGTGTTCGGTAAGGTATAAACTATAAAAAAAAATCTATTTTTTTCATATTGGATTGAAAAAAAAAAGTTCTCTATGAAAATAAGAAAATAATTTCTCTAATGGAAGTAAGAAAAAACAAATTTCACAAGTGGCATTTCACTTTGATTGTGTCCTCACTTCTCCCAAACCCTCTTAACACACTTTATCTTCACCATACCACACCCCACCCTCACCTCCCACTTTATTTAATTATTAAGTATATAATATACAAATACATTTAGGATAATATTTTTATTTATATATTGAACACAAGAAAATAAATAAGACACTCACTTATTTTTCTAAAATATATTTTTCATGAAAAAAATAATCTTTATACCGAACACACCCTTAGTTGTTTGTCTTAACCATGAAGAAAAATATTGATAACCAACATGGGTTGTGATGGAGTGGTAAGTACTCTTTCATCCTTAATCAAGAGGTCTCAAGTTTGAGTCCCCTTGGGTATGGAGTCGTCTTAATCAGGGAGTGATTTACCCCATGTGCGACTTCCTGATGCGAATTTAGTCGGACCCCAATGTGAGTATCCAGGCCCCCAAATACTATATTTTATAATTTATTTTTCTTTTTTTAGTTTTATCGAAACATTAAAGAATGTCCTTTTATTGGATCAATTTTTAAATTTAACTTCCACATGATATGTTTAAAACCACAAGATCAAATAATATTTTTGTATATATATATCTTTAGTTTAAGATAGAAAAAATAAAACTTTGTCATTAAAAAGAAAGAAGTAACTTTGAATTTCAGATATAAAAAATAATTAAAAGTTAAGCCGCTGATTTATTTTTAGCTTTAAGCGACTAATTATCTTGAGTCGTTAGAGACATCTGATGGGAAAAAAGATTGATAGAAGGATGATCTTATTCTTGGAGTGGGTATGAAACTGTTCCCATAAATTCATTTTCACGGGATCCAAACTAATTATGTTCGAACATTTCAAACTTAAGCTAATTAAACAATGATATATGAAGATTATTGCTCTATTTTTCAAAGATAGCACATGTTGACACATAACAAGTTCCCTATTATTGCAGCTCAACTAATTAATTTGATGATATAAAAAAAATTTAATGTTGGAACACAAAAATATGATCTTATTCTTAAAATTTTATTTATTTTATATGACAATATTTGACGAGCAATTGAATTTTATTAAAGAAATAAACAATTTTAAAGTTGAGATATCAAACAAATTAAATCATAGCTATTTGTGATTATAACTCATCTATTAATTAAGAATAAAATTAAAATAAAAAAATTAATAATTTTTAAATATTTGAAAGCCTTTTTTTCCCTGGAGTTTCCACTCTTGTCGATTCTTTTAGTAACTTGAACTCATAATTTTAAAATTAAAAATGAGAGATGATTATCATCCGAATAACTTTCTCGTAAATCTTTTTTTTTTTAAATATGCATATTAACAATAAAAAAGTGTCGTGTGAAATGAAATTAGCAGTAATATTCTAATAGATCCCCACAAATCATGGTGCACCCCAAAGACCATAAATGATGATGTTTTGAAGGAAAATCAAATGAATTTCAATAGCCAGCAAGCATCGAATGCATCCAAATCATAAATTATTAAAGACGGAGCTTAATTAATTATATGGTATATATGTTAGGGAAAATGATGAATATTGATGTTTAATTTAACTTCAAAAAGTTAGTTTGTAAGATGAAGATTATAATAAGTCATATTACCATATCAGAAATGTTGATATGAATCCTTCTTTAATATTATGTTAAGAAAACAAATATTGATCTATTAATTCGAACAACTAGTTCAAAGGGTGAAAATTAGTTGCCTCGATAGAATTGATGTGAAACGTTTTTTTTTTCTTGTGGTTTTATCACTATACCAAGCAAGCAAGCATAGAATCATAGATAGCTACTTTCATTATATTTCTTCACGCATTCAATTCTAAATCACTTGAATGCAACTTGATAATCTTTATCATATCACTATTTAGCCACATTGATTACACCAACTCTTTTTAAAAAAATGTTTTTATTACATGAAGGGAGAAAATTATAAGGTGGTGAATTAAATCCTCGCCAATTATAAGATAAAAATTCAGATAACCAACCAACCAACTAACCAATTGAAGTACTTATATATTTCCTTACGCCAACTCATGTTTTTCGGGATTAAAAAAAGAAAAAACTTCTCTTTTGTTTCTCTTTTGGTCCTCATTTCTTTTCTTATTGCATGAGCCATTCCTATAATTGACAAGAGCATCCAGGTGGGTTAGTTCAGGGGTGAAGTTCTCGCTATAACTATTTATTTGATAGAAAATTCAGTAGCTTTGACTCAAATTATTTATTTTTATTAAAAATTCATCCAATATAGTAAGCAAGAAAGATTTTGCTTTACAATTTACAAATTAGAAAATCTAACTCCGCTTCTGAATGAATTTACAACTAGGAAACGATTATAGAAACTATAAATGATAGGCAACCCTAATTACGTATATTCCAGGGAGAATCTATTATGACATATAATTCAACTTCACTAAAGATTATGTGATGTAATTTGAAGGAAGCTCAACTTAGCAAACCAATAAACAAACAAATTGATTTTCTTACTTTTTCTAGACTTTTCACGTAAAATGTCATTAATTACTCAACTTGAATTAATAATAATAATAATAGTAGTACGTTCTTCTAATATTGTCCTTAGAGACTGCTTGAGGATAGTATTAAATTAATAGTGAAGTGACCATGAGTTAATTTAAAGAATCGAATACAAAATCTAGAAATAAATAAATCTTATAGAAACATTAATAACTACATGCGCAGAAACTGATCTGAAAATTCTAGATTTATTTAGGGATAAGGGACATGATCCTTGTCCCCTCAAGCTTTTAATTCCTTTATCTATTTTTTATGTATGTATATGTATATTTATTTATTGCATTCAATGTCATCTTTTTAAATGTCATCATCGGCATAAAATGGGTATTGATAACAATAATATATATAATGTCACATAATATTATAAGCATAAAACACACCAAAATATCTGCTTTTTCTTATTCTTTTTTATTTATTAATTTCTTGATCTTAAAATGTAATGTATAAATTAATACGCCCAATTGAAGTACATTTCAACTATTTTACCCAAACAAAAAATATATTTCTTCCTCTGTGATTATTGATGACAATTTTCTAGTGTCTTGTTGTGGTGCTGAAAAATTGCCAAAGAATGAAGACTCCTTTTACCCTTTTCTTGATGTAATTATAATATTATAGTAAAATACTTGAACCCAAAAAAGGGGGGAAAGTAACACATTATAACAAAAATAACTTTTAGCCTCAATAAATATACACATTAATAATAAAGAGTGATAAAACATTTACCGACATTAGTTAATTGTCGTTAGATCCAATATCATTGTAGGCTTTAGAAACATTTATAAAGAGTGATAATTGCCGCTAAATGTCACTTTTGATGTAGTGGCTCTTGATCTAGTGTATGCTCTAGGTTCTTCATATATATATTTGCTGCATTATTGATGGACTAGATTTTTAATTTATAGAATCTTTTATTAAATATAGGGGGAAATTAAGGGACAATGAGAAAACCAATTATAAGCATAGGTCTAATTCTAGATTTATAAAGTGTAAAATAATTCTAAAATGGGATGAATCAATCATATAAATGCACTGATGGTGTAAGTGAACTTTTTACACTGTTACTATAATTTAAAATATTTTTTATCTTGATTTCTAGAGACAGAGACGGACACCATTATATTGTTATTTTTTCTGCCTATATTTGGTAGGGAAGCTAGAAATAGAATATTGTGTGACCTAAAATTGAGTTTCCTTAATTTTCTTAAAGGCTCTCCTATAGTTATTTCCAGCTTCAATATTTATTAAATCTGTATATATGTATGGTCCTGTCCATATGTTTGTGAGCTATATATATACAACTTGGAATTATTATTATTGAGGCATTATGAGAAGTAAATTAATTTGTACTCATGGAGTATATAAAGTATGGCTAGCATGATTATTGAACTGATTTTCTTGCTCGTTTAATGAGATAGTATGATCATTAAATTTCACCATGCATTGCTAGTAGTGTGTTTTTCGTATGGTGTAGGCTCGTGGATATATAAGATGAAATTAAGAGTATTGGGAATTTCAAAACTTACACCTAGCTAGTGGTGTATAATAATAATCATTAGAATGCAACTCTAACTTTTAACAGCAGTGGCGGAGCTAAGTGGTCAGTATAATATCCTTCATCAGAAAATTATATTGTATATACATACATAAATATCCTTGATGAAATTTCTGATTTATATCAAAGTTTAAATCAATGTGGGGAGTGAAAAAAAATATGGATATTAATTATTTTACTTCATGCACGTCCAATTTGATAAAAGAGAAAAGTATGTACAAAATTGGAAAATGAAGGGACATTGTGTGTTTAATTTCAAATGAATGTAAAAGAATTGTCTAGCTCTATTTTTTCAAAGGAGTAGTTGAATTATTAATCAGCAATATCTTTCGATAGATTTGTGTTCCAGTGTCTTCTCTTCTCTTTATATTTATATACTCAGACAACTTATTATTTGTTGTATATATTGTTTTGCCATTTTCAAGTAGTTGCTGCAACTTGCAGATCGAATTGACCGACCACAATTGGACTAGAGAGAGAGGCAAAGCCTACACAAATCTAGAATGTTGTCACTACCTACATTGTTCTATTTTTTTACAAATATAATTTTAGTTATATGGAGTAGTAACTGTGCAGGGAACTGATAAATGAAATACCAGAGATCTAGTTTTTGTAATGTCCGGTAGGTTCTATTGGAAACGGTCTCTTTACTTTACGAGATAGAAATAAAATCTGCATACATTCTATCTTCTCCACATCTCACTTATGAGGTCATATTGGATATGATGACTGCACCTATCATTTACTATTAGAAGTGATATTGATTCAAGCTTTGAGGATTGAATAGTCCTGTTGCAATGAACACTTTCTCTTTTCCATGCACAAATTTAAATTAGTTGGATCAATACACCAAATGTTTTTGAACAAAAAAATTTGCAAAACCTGTGATAGGGCACATGACGATTGAGTGATGGATGCTCAAATATTACTGTACGTATGAGAAAATATTTACAAGTGGGCCCTCAAAAAAGGTGTTGGTACTGAATTGACAAGAGGGAATTGCTCAGATGGTAAACATTCCTCATTTTCTATTCTAAGGTTGCAAGTTTGAGTTATCAAGGGATTGGCGCAAAAAGGTGGAAGCTCCGAGGAGAGGATTAAAAAAAAAGAGTAGCAGTGTCAAGTGTGTAGTGTATTTATGGGTAGTGTTGGGATTTCTCTAGGTAAAGCCTTAAAAGACTGAGAAAAAGAGGATTGCACATGTTGTTCATCTATGTTTAGTAACCCTTTTCTTGTTCTTCGAACGACGCTAGTGAAGATAAATTCCTTCTTTTCCAATGGATCCTTCCCTGATAATAGAACGAAAGTGAGGAATAAAAACCAATAATCAACTTACCATTTTTTATGTCCCACGATTCTGCTAGTTTAGAAAGAAAGTAAAACACCACCAGAGGCAAGCGCTAGGACAGAAAAGCGATAACTAAAAAAACTTTCCATGCTTCTTTCACACTGCCTCATTGGTGGTAGCTCTACATTGTAAATTTAAAATATAGTATAACATTTTTTTTAAACTTGTATTTAAAATTTAAATCCTATAATACGATTTTTAGGCAAGTTGAAATATTCTTCCCAACTAGTAAAATGTACTACCAAATACCAAAAAGTTAATATCTCAAAAAGGTTCCTTGTAGGCATGATTCAGATAATGATCACTGGAACTCACATATTTTATTTGATTAGTCAATTATTGTGTAGAAATTCTCCCTTTCACTGTTTTTAGAGTTTGAGGTGAAATGTGTTTACCATCCGAACAACTCCCTCTGGTCAAGCACTACGTACCATTGTCATCTTTGTGAATTTATCAATTTTGAATATTTTGCTACTTTTACTTATAACTTCCTCAGAAATCGAATGAAGCTTCTCACATCTTTATTGTTCCAATTAAACCCACAGATGAAAAATACAACTATGTAAGCATCAACTTTACAGAAAAGAAAGGAATAAGAATGTTGAGAATGAGTACTATCAAAGTAAAATTGAAGCTTCATGTGTGGTGGCTCTATTCAAGACTATCCTTTTGATACAAATGGCACAACAGTGACTGCATCCAAACTCAAAACTGGACCTGCACAACCATATCTATTAAGTGGCATATCAATTTGTACAAGTGAGACAAATCAATAACTCACATAAACAAGCAAACATTTGAGAATATAATCAACAAAAGTACAGAGCTCATTACTAGCACTAAATTTAAAGGTTGTAAAAGACCTTATTTCCTTTCTGTTTCATAAGGACTCTAGAAATATTTCGCACTGCATTCCTGTTATTTCTGTTGTGTAGAAAAGCATGATGACATATTGGTCACATAACCATAGCCTAAATCCTACTCTTAATCTGCTGTCTGCATCATCAAATCCGTTCCCTGAACTCAAATCATGTCATCCAAACTGCTAGGTAACTGTTTCCAGACAACAGTACTGGATAAGTCAACATAGTTCTTTCTCCCCGGAACTTTTCTTCTTTCCGTCACAAGATACACCATGCTGCAATCTCAACATAGGCTTCATGTGCACTCAAAGGTGCACAAGGTATACACACCCCTTCCCACAAATAAACATTTTCTCATGCATGGCTGCAAACTTCTAGGATGGTATACGGGAAAAAAATACACTAATTGTTCATTTCAAGGACTTAGTACTAAGTTTATGGGCCTCAAGGATCAATACTAAAACACCAAACCTAATGGAAAAATGCATTGGAAGGTTAAAAGAAAAAAAGACCACCGAAAAGCTACAGCAAGATTCATCAACATAAATGGAAAGTACTAGCAAATAAAACAAGTTGTGTACATATAAGAAGACAGCAGAGGGTGCACATATTTTTTGTGTATTTAATACCACTCAGGCGAAAATGTTTACCTCTAGCAGTAGGTTAAGCCTTGTATTCATCGACGCGCATCCATTTTGTAGATGACCATTTGTTACCTTTAATTACAGGGCACCCACCTAAAACAAGATATACACAATACTACTTAATTGCCAATCAAATAACCATTGCTCATTACTCCAGAATACAGTATAGCAATTAAAACTTTGTGAGCTAGAAGATGGATGTCAGTAAGCAATAATCAAGTTCTCAACGTTCAGCACCCATTATCCATATCTGCTTGTATGCAGATTACTCACCATGCAAACTTGATGGATCTAGAGTTGCATCAGGCTTCATGCTCCAGAAAAGCAATGCATCACCCATCTTTGGTTTTACAGAGAGTCCACCTTTTCCGCATTCAGATAGTTCATTCCACCAAGGGACTGCACTATAATTTCCCTTCGCAGCTGGGAATACTGTTTCACCCCCTTCATCAACATCTGACCTGCAGCACGCCAAGAGAATTGTCTAAGGGATTCCACGAGAATACATTAAGAATAAACCTTGCCGAGGAAACGTCACTTACAAGTACATTAAAACCGTCGCAATGCGTTGACCTCCATTTTTAGTGTTAAACTCATCAAGAAAGTAATCGTAGTGGGGCTCATACTTTTGCCCCACTTCGTAGTGGAGAATTTGAAGACCTTCACCATGCTCTGTAAACAGAAGCAGATACATCAATTCACATGCAGTTTAAGGCATTACATAATGACAAATTGTCACACAGCTCACTACTGAAAGAGGTAATTTGAGCACGTCTAGTAGTGTCGTTCAAACGAATCACTGGTTAAGCACGAAGATGATGTATCTAGTTTAAGGTTCTTTTCAAAAGAAAGTTAATGAACACTTAGGTTCATAGAATAAGCTATCTCTGAATGTGGAAGGAGCAGAAATGAAACTAGTGGTTGACACTAATAATGCCTGGAATAGTCACTAACTAATTAGTAGACTTACACTAGCAGGATAGGCCACTTACTACTTGACTTTGGACATTAAACTAAATTCATACTCATCCCCAACCACCATCCTCAATTCAATGCATATTAAATCTGCATCCAACAACTGACCAAAAATAACGCATCCAATTTTATCTTGGACAATGCATACAACTCCAGAAATCATTAATACGACGAAATTACATTAATTGGTTGGAAAGATAAGGCTCTTTCTGTTGGATCTCTAAAAAATCATTCCCCTTGGTGTACATCTATATTTAGCATACTGAAATTCCTAACAAATGTACTCAGTATATTTCTATTACTGATGATGCCAGAGAAAGCTGTCCAATTTCCTTAAATTATGGACAAATAGTATTGCTCCCTCAAGGTCCAATCTGTTTTGGAATAATTTGACAGACATGGTTTAAAAAAGGAAAACAAAAAAGACCTTGACAGACATTCTAAATATGAACAAAATACCAAACTAACGTTAGACCAAACAGTGTCTCATATAAAATGGAGCACAACAAGTCAAGTCAATGGAAAATGGGAATGTAAAAATATTTAGTTTCTAAATATAAAGGTGCTGGGACGGCAAACAAAACAGTACCAAAGAAATAGTGACAGAGAGAGTACATTAGATAACACCAATTAACAGAGTTCATCAAAAAAGGAAGAGTTAATTAGTGAACTAGGCAAAACCATTTTCAGACACCCCCAAGCTTTATTAAATGGCTATTCTTTCCATAACAGCTAGAGGGAAAATGGATCCTTCAGTAATAAGATGCATATTCATTCAGTTACATCCTTTGCTTTAAAAAAACGAAGGAACTGCATACCTGCTGGTATGAAGGTGAAATCTGCAATCCTTTTCTCAATATCCCTGATCACCTTATCACGTCCTCTCGCCAGAAATGTTCCGGAACTGGTTCGGACCCTGGCAAGGAGGGAATAACAGGAGAAATGAATTAGAGAATAAATGATGGTAGTACAATTAAATCTCCATAATCCTCAGCTGTACAACCTAGATTAGCAAGTCCGGGGTATGCAAATAATATGCTTACCTGCTGTCCATACTCTTGCCAGTAGAACTATCTACGACACTTGACTTTTGCATGTGAGGCTTGGCAAGACTAATCAGATACTCACATTCCTCCTTGGACTGCCAACGAGATAACAATTAAATTAGAGTCTTTACTCTTTAGGTCAATGAATCCGATAGATAGCAGTAAATGTATCAATCAATAGATCAAAGCTCTAGATTTGCAACACCAGTATCATTTCCATAGTTGGAAAAAGAAATTTCGACATTGAAAACTTCCATATGAGCCTATTTTTTTTTATTGAAATCAAACAATTCTCCTCCAGTCTCCTACAGGTTTCTTTGTTATTCTTTTTTTTTTCATACACTAAGCAACAGAATCCCGATATCAAATTCAGCTTGATTTGTTCACAAATCACAAACTAATTCTTGGTAAAACAACAGTGGCACTTACAAAGCATTTCTTATTTTCTTGACAAGGAAATTTAGCTCTGAGATAAGTAGTAGCCATAAACACAATGTACCCAAAAGGAATCACTAATTGTAAGAGATAAAATGTTAAAGATAGATACCAAGAAGTTATGGTAAACGTAGGCTCTTGGTTCCGAAGAAATCACTTCAACCCACTGATCTCTTTTTCCATCGTCGTCATCGTCTTGTCTGCACCCAAAAACAAGAAAAGCAAGAATCCCCCTCAAAGTTAATCAGATCCCTAAACCAATTGCGAAAAGAAAAAAACAATCTCAAATGAATGGTAACCTTTGAACAGTGTTGTGGACTATAGAGGTGAGATCGTGTGCTTTCTGAGAGCCCCTGGGAATGGAGATAATTCGGAAAGCAAGAAGAATGAGAGCGAAAAAAGACAACACAATAATCCCACCAAAGATCAGTGTGGAATTCGACGATTTTCGAGGCCCCATTCGAGAATGCCTCCCTTTAACTGCCATTGTTACTCAAATCAAGAAAACCCCACAATGAAATCTGCAAAATCTTGAATTTTTGAAGATCTAATCAAGAACTTTGATCAGCTAATGCGACTTGGGATCACAGCTCTGGCTGTTTTCTGGGGAAGAAAAGGAAACTGTGGGTTTTAAAATTTTGACTAATGAAAGACAATTATTTATTTATTTTCGCTAAAACAATGTACTTATGTTTGCAGACTTTCTGTAATCTGTGTGACAGATGGATGCATTATTACTTACTACGCCTAATTTAATCTTTGGATTTTTTGTGACAATAAAGTTGACCTTTTTACTTCACCCAAACAAAACAAAAAAATTACTCATATTTTCGTATTTATTACTCCCTTCATTTCATCTTATTTATTCATTTTTAATATTTGTTCATTTCAGAAACATGTTTAAAATCACGAGATTTAAAAAAAAAAAAAAATCTTAAATTTTATATTAAATTATAATAGAACATGTAAATAAAAAGAGTAGTTTAATGCACTAAGTTTTCACTATATGCATAAAATTTAGAAAAGAATCAAATTATAAGAATTTATTGTATAAAATCGTATTCTATATTCTTGCAAGACACTATTTTCACAGTTCAAAGCATTTAATTATAATATTGATTATTTAATATAATATCATCAAATGAAAATAAGTCATATTTATCATAACTCTTCCAAAAATGTTTCTTTAGATGGTAGACCACTACATTTGCTACATCCTACTATGCTAGTATTTAGTTGCACCACATTTTCTTCAAAACTTTTTAGTTCATGAAACTCAATTAGATAGCTATTAACTAATTGGCATAAAACTCTTTTCCTTAACCATGCTTAGTGGGGAAACAAACATTCCATGTTTTCTTACCCTCTTTTGAAGGTATATTTGGGTAACACATCATGGTTTGCTAGTACTAATTTTGCTTCTTTTATTTTTAACACTATCTTTTTTTTCTTTTCTAAAACCTGAATATTTTAGATATGAGTTCTGATAAAGTGGTAGAACTACTCCATCCTTAATCATACGTTTCGAATTCGATCTTTGAGTATGAAAAGAATTATGTTGGGAGCATCCCTCGAATGAACCATGCAGTATGCAATTCGTATATAATTGGAGCTCCGAGTAATTATGTTTTGTAGATATCCATTACACTTTCACATCATTTAGTTTGTAATTATCGTTGTACATGCATCTCCACTATTTTGATTAATTTCAAAGATTCTCTCAAAACACTATTAATAATTTCTAGTAGCTAACACTTTCAACATGTCTTATCTCTAGTCAGTATTTCCTCCCACCTTCGTTCAATTTTAATTATATCTTGTATTTATTATTTTTTAAACTATATTTTGTATTTATCATTTTATTAATTAACACGTGAAAAGAATTAAAGCGACACATAAATTAAGATGAAGGGAGTATTTGTTGGAGCAAATTATCAATAGGAGATTTCAATCTCTAAATCAGTATAAGTTGAATTAAAGAAATCAGATAGAATTTACATTGTCAATGAAAGACTTGGCTGAACATAGTGGAAAAATCGAGCTTTAATTTATTTATTTATTTATGTGTTTAACAAAATTATGCGTTTTATGTTTATCCTTGCAGTAATTATTTTTGCAAAATTTCTACAGTCAACTACCATCATCAACCTAACTAGTTTGAAAAAGTATGATTCACAAATTTTTGGCTCCTCATCGATATATAGATTAGGTCCCCAAGCTAGATATAATTGACTAACGGACTAAAATAAACAACTATATATCAATGGAAATAATTTTTTATATATATTTTATCCGTGTAATTCAACTCAGATAGATACATTATAGATATGTTTATATATTTCGTACCAAAAGCATATAGACACCCATTTAGAAGTGGGTAAGAGGTCATTTCATAGACGAATCTAGGATTTAAAGTTTATAAATTCTCAACAATTTAAATTAAAAAGAAAATTTTTTAATATAAGTGTCCGAGGGAAATCCAACCCTCACTGAGAAAGAGCAACAAAACTTGAGCAAATTATATATTTGTAGTTGAACAAAGAGCTTACTTTGTTATTGGATTCCCACACTCGATACCCTAGATCCGCCCTTGGTCGCCATCACAAGAAGCTCCTAATTAACTTATGAGCAAAATGATAATATATGGCATTTTCTCATGATTCCCAGACAAATCGGATTCGCGATGCGTCCTTCCTAGTAAGAGGAGAAACGCTCTTTATCAGAATTTTTTTTCTATTCTTCGTGTTCAAACTCAGAGATCCCTAATTAAAAATGATTGAATTTTATCCGTCCCATCACAACTCTTGATGGTACTCATGATGATTTTGCTAATAGACACTAGATCATAATAGTTCTCTAATAGATTGTTCTGCAAAAACTTGATGAATTGAAAGCTGAAATAGATGGAGTATCTCCAATAATAGAACCATTATTTATTAACAGCAGTTTCCACCACAGGTGCATCAGAGTAGTTCACAACCCCAATACAATAATTTCAATGATCATATATATGATACTTCCTTTTGAGTATCACACACTTAAACAAACAATGATATATATACAAGCACAATATACAACACATACATGAAATATGACTCTGTGTGCGTGAACGGCATCATGAATTGCCTAGAAGATCCCAAAAGTGCTTGTGACTGGTGGAGGTGGAGCCTTGTAGCAATATGGTTGCGGAATATAAGTGGAGCTGTGGCGTTCCATGGACTTCAGTGCAGGCTGGTTTAGATATGCATATTTGCTCTTCGTCCACCTGCAACTCTCAAATATGTGAGCGGGCAAAGTAGCTGATAAGCATCAAGTACTGAATCAGATTTTTATCATAAGTACATAGTTACGTCTCACTTACCAGTCCTTTATACCAACTCTCTTCTCCTTCATGTTCTCATTGATTTCGGAGATGTTCTTAGGTACCATTTTGTTCTCCATGTCATCATCATCTACCTTCAAGGAATACACGAAGTATTTGTATTCCTCCGCCTTAACACAACCAACAATATGTAAGCAAGTTAATTCGAAATAATGGAATCTAAATCAATTACTATAACTTAGGACAATCTTATTTCATTTTGTCTATGCTTTCTCACAATTCACAAGGTATCCTCGAGAAAAATAAGTATTTCCCTCTATCGGTCAGGAGATGGGACTCTATTTGTACATCAGTTGCCAGTAGTAGGTTACAGAGCAAGATACAGAGTTGTCAATTGACCTGCTATCAATCTTTAATAGTACAAGTTCCAAATTCATCTTCACAGTTTCTACAAAATTAGTAGTGAGATTAGGACATAGAAGAAAAATTGGGGAACAAAAAGCTAGGTCACAGTCAGTGGCTATATTTATCACCAAGTGCAACTTATGAATCTCTTTTAACTTATATTATATTCATACTGAGACAGAAAATAACAATGGATCTTCATCCAAAACATAATGTTATCATCTTTGTATAGTAGCCTATTGGGACCCTGTGTATATAATAATGCAACCTACATAATAAGCTTTTGCTTATGGGCATAGAAGTATAGTAGTTATCCATCAATTAATTATTATTATTGGCCCTTTCGGCTGAATATATGACTTTTAAGGAATCTTATTAGTAGGATAATACGCAAAGAAAGTGGAACACTCAAGTATAATCTATTCAAAGTATGGAAAAGTTGCAGAGTCATATTGTGTGATTTTGACATATCTCCCACTTTCTATGCTTTATCAAAAGATTTATGGCAAGCAGGACATGGATCAGGATAAGGAAAGATGCAATTTAATATGCACTATTTTCCTATAGTTGTTCACAAAGTGTATGTACATGACATGATTCATCTATATATAAAAAAGAACTGTGATAAACTGATATGAAAACTTTACTGAGAGATTGCGTGCTCTGATTCTGGCTGCAGCCTTGATGGCATCAAGGAAGTGGTCTTCTTCAGTTTTGCGCTTCTGCTTCCAATACTTAGCAATCTCCTGTTTGGTCTGGCTTGGTGTTGTCACTTTCCTGCTAAGAAGAAACCTCGACGTTGGTGGTGGTGGTGGAGGTGCTGGAGCCATCTTCTTTGACTTTTTTCCATCAGCTACACTTTTACCTTCCCTTTGCTTCATGATTTCAATAGATTCTTGCTGGATTCAGAAGTTTGAGCTTTCAAGATTATGAGATGATGAAGAATATATTTATGTACTACACCACAATATGACTGCAAGTTGAGACCTCTCAGTAGGGACGGATTTTAGACTAGTTGGTCAGAGTCAGGCCAGTGCACCATACCAACAAACAAAAATCAAGATAGAATCACAATTTTGGGACTAGATGTTGGAGGACTTACAGGCTTGATATACAATAGAGTCAGCAAATAACAGAAAACTATGCTGCAGAAATTGCTGATACTTGATCTAGACAGACGCCTTTGAAAACTGTGAAGGAGTATGCTTGATTATGGCAAACTTGCGGATATATATTTACAATAAATGACAATAGAATATGACCTTGATAGAAGACCTTTAAGCCACTTGCTTAATTAACTAAGAAATTAGAAAACGGCCTGTCATTATCATTTATCCTTATGTCAGCAATTTGGTGGGGCATTATCAGTTAACCACCACCATTGTCTCTGTTTTTTTGTGTGTCGTGATAAAAGTTTCTTTCCAAAAAGCAACATAGTTTCCATCGCAAGTGCAATGCTAAAAATGATATTGGATGGATACTTTTGACGGCAATAGTGGACAATATGCACTACTTCAAATTTTACAAGACGCAACATCATGAAAAGATTATTTTCTTCTATTCAAATGTTGAGATCTTATCTTATCCTCTCACACAGTAAGTCTAATTTTCTTTGTCAGCCCATCTTGCCAGAAACACCAAAACCAACCTTGAGCAGTCACTGAAGTGAAATCACAGAAATGAACACCAAACATTCTTGATGAGTAGCAGGTGGGATAACTATGTTCTCAATTTTTACAGTCAAAACTCCTATCTGGTACAATTTCTAGATTCATCTTGACGGTTCAGATTACACTGGTGCATAGATTTGGAAGAAAGGGAGATTAAAAACAATAAAGATCGCAGTCATAGTTGATTTTAACGCAGAGTAGCTTCAGCATCTCTTCTTCCAGCTTCATAAAATATTCAAGAGAGAGAAAATAACACGGTATAGTCCCACGCACATATTTTATCATCCACTTTATTGTGGCCCATCAGCCAATAAGAGAGCACACTTGAAAATTAAAATAATGCAACGTAGATTGATTTTGCTTATGGGGCAGATATAGAATACTAATAAGCATCCCATATTGAACCGATAGTCTATCAGAATAATTTATCTACCTTCATATAACCTCACTTGTAAAATTACACCGAGTATGTTGTTGTATTAGTAGTAGTACTAGATGTCCTTCAAACAATAATTGACCCACTCGATCAATTTGACTTTCTAAGGAATCTTATTAGGAGGATACACAGAGAAAGTTTAGCACTCAATAGTTGTTATTTCTATTCTGAGAAGGAAAAGTTGTACAGTAAGTCATAAATTGTATGATTTGACTGATCTCCTACTTCCTCACTAGTCACTACTTTTGATTGCCTAAACTTTAAAATTGAGAAAGAATATTCAAAACAATGATATCAATCAGGACAAGAAACAGGATGAGTCCTTGATAGAGGGGAAGCAATTCCAATGAGCTGGTAGGTGTTAAACAAATGATAAACAGGACAAGAGCCCTAAATTAATCAACCTCCTGAAAAAAAAAATCAGATTGTCTTTTGTTATAGTTGTCATCAAGGTTAATGTAAAATGATTCATCTATCAAAATTTACTAATCTGCAAGTACTAATGCTGTCTTTAATGAAATCAATATTAAACCTCACCTAGAGATTGTCTCTCTTCCCTGATTTCGACTGCAGCCTTAAATGGCACCAAGGAAGTAATTTTCCGCAGTCTAGAGCTTCTGCTTCCAATATTTTAGCAATCTCCTTATTGGTTAGACTTACCACAGCCATCTGCACAAATGACAATTTCCTGCTAGAAGAAAGCCTGCTTGGTGATGGTGGTGATGGTGGTGGTGGTCGTGAAGCAGTGCAGCGATCCACTTAAACTTTTTTCCATCAGCAACACAATCAACTTTGTTCTGCTTCATTTTCAGAGTCCCAAGTGACTATTTTTTCAATAGGATTCTTGTTGGATTTAGAATATCTTCCTTAATTGAGCTACAGAAACTATAATTGAGCTAAAGCCCTTCGAAAATGATCCTGGCAAACTTTCAGAAATCCTAGAGCAAATGTCAGGAGAGTATGCTATCGATCCAGACCTCTAAACCACTAGCTTAATTTACTATAAAACAGACATCATCATCCTCAGTTCAGCAGTTTGGTCACCAATTAACTAGAAATTATAACCACCATTATGCTGTTCTTTTTTGTGTCTTGCTACATGTTCCCTTTGCTAAGCAACACTGAACACGAACTCATTATCAGTGGAGTTAGAATGGTAGGAATGATACTGATGTCAGAAATTTGTGAATGTAGCAGTGGCCAATGGACAATATGTACAATCCCTTTAATCAAGAAACTTAAGCATATCCTGCCTCTCAAAGAGAGAGATATACATAAATTAAAAGGAAACAGAACTTCAACATGAATCTTGTCCAGCCATGATCGAGACAACTAATTATCTCAGTACATGTCTGCACCGGGATCTCATCAAGTTACAACTACTAAGATCAACCTTGCTAGAATTTTTATCTTAGTTCCTGCCCAACTCCCCACACTTCTACCTCGCGGAAGATTCATTATTGTTCTGAGAATTGGCTGGCGGAATGTTTCTTTTCTCAGCACAAACGTACCCAACGACACATATTTGAACTTGATGTTCATTATCAAGATAAATATATAAAGGATTTCCCCACTGTGAAAGGGAGAATCAACTCCTGAGCACCTTATGAAACTGCAGACTTAGAGGCAAAACTTAATCTATAAATTTACGGCAAACAAAAACATTACGGATCTTTAACCTCCATCAGTTGGCTTATAATTGAATCTTTCAGCAGAAATGCAGATAAGATGACTAATAATTTTGCAACGCCAACAGTCAAAATAATGACAACAAATACACCTCAATCCAATATAGTGGGGTCAGCTACACGAATCATCACAATGTATATTGCTCCATTAGATCTATCTCAATCAAATATTTAATAATTTAGGCTCTCTATCACTAAAAGTTCTCTATATTTCCTAATAGCACAGAAATCTTCTTGCAAAATAAAATTATTTCTCCTTCTCGGGTGGACATAGCTCTGAAAGAAAAGGTAGTCTACAGTTCCCTATACTAGAAAATGCTCATAAACCTATATTACACCAAAAGTTTGCTGCAGTCTTGTTCTGTCAAAATAAACAATAACTTATAAAACCAGACCACCCTTCATTTATTCCTACTACACTACTATAATAATGAACCTTTTATTGCAATATAACAAGAGAAGTTCAAGACAAATTTCTATAGGTAATGATTGAAGTGGACAATCAGAAAATGGATCATCAAATATCCTATATATAAGCTAAATAGGGGTAACATTCCGAATAAGAGGAATCACAAGCAGAAAGTCTAGAATAAGACCATAAAATTGCATACCAAGTAAGCATATATATGTACATTCATATGTGTGACCTCAATAAGGAGATCGTGGACAAACATCTTTCATGTCATAAAGACCCTGAATGCCAACAAAAACAATAAGGATTAAATGACCACAGTTAATTTCTTGGAAGCAAAATCAACTTATCAGTACCAGAGGTTCTCGCAGGAAAGATACTGCTGATGAGAATGGACAAGGGCCATATCATTGAAGGACAAGGAAAGATGAAAAGCTACGAAGCAAACACATATGCATGGCTATTTGACATGATTGACTACAGAATCAACCTTCTTCTTTCAAGGAAAAAAAAACTAAAATAAACCTCCTAATCACTGGTCCTCTTTTCTCCATGAAGAAAATCGTTGCAATAATCAGAGATGCCAAATATACAAAGAGAGCCTCAAAATAAGTTGGCAGAATTTTAAATTTATTAGTTTTTTCAGTACAAAGCCTAAGGTTTATCTGTAGGTAGGAGTCTCTGAACATCTAATTAAATTACCCAAATCACAAATCAGCAATCGTTTAACATTCTACTTCCAGCATACAAAACAAAAATTGATCTTAGCTTTCATCCTTCTTTCCAAATGGAAATTAAAAACTTCTGTAAAGAAAAGTCATAAAAGGTGAGTCTTTCTATTGATCCAGTATGAATATTTACACAAAATATGAAACAACAACTCACAAAACCAACAAAATGTAAAAATCAAAATCTCATATACACAAACATCATACATCTCTTAATCCATATACAAACCTCAACATCTAAAATCCCCCCCTCCCCCAAAAAAAAAATCAAAAATTAAATAACATGTCAAGTTTCAGAAGTAATCTTCAAAGCTTTATTTTTCATCCTATACCTTGCAGCTCTAGGAATAACCTGACTAGGACCAAAATGAAACTGACCCGGACTATCAGTCATCGGTGGCCCATCATCATACACATAGCCCACGACCTTCCCACAATTCATACACATCATCTTAGTCCTTTTCCTTTGAATTCCCCAATAATCAAGGGTTTCGAAAAAGGGTCTAATTTTATCTTCTTTCTCGAACTTGAATTTGGATGAATCAACAGCGGAAAAAGATAGAGTACCTTTATTGCCTGCTTCGAAGTAAAAATCCGGTGGGAAAAGATAGTTGGTATGGAGATTGAAGTTTGTATGGCACTCTTTACAACTGTAGATTGATGCCATCTTTGACGGTGAAGGGGTTCGATTGTGGAAAGGGGTTTTTATGAAGGGAAAAATTTGGGGAAGATGAATTGGGTTGTGAAGGTGTCAAAACCGCGTTCTCCGTGAATTTGGGAAGGCGTTGAAAAGTCTGATAATCTAGACGCTAGGCGGCAAGAACAAGGTTACCGGTCCGACCTAGGGCAGTGGAAAAATCACTTCATTTTCATATAAATAAGATAATATAAAAATTAATCCTACTAATATTTTTAAAGTATAAATATATTAGGAAAAAAGGTTAAAAATAATATCAAATTGTTGATTGTAGCTTGCCATTAAAATAAAATTATTCTTACCATGTTGTTATTATACTTATCATATGTGCCCACGGAAATTCTCAAATCACTTAAAATTACCTGATTTTAATTTAAAAAAATAACTCAAACTTAAATCCGACCCAATTAACTTAACCCAAACTTACTTTACCACCATCTCTAAAGCAAAAGCTCAAATATTCAATCCCTCTATTTCCGATGAATGGCAATTGAAAGTCTTCTATTACTTGTAAGGGATCCGAAAACAAGAAATAGAGAGTAACAAACATTGCATCTCTTGATTTAGTAAAGCTTAGAACTATCAAAGGAAGACGAAAAATAGGGTACATGATAAAGCAACTATTCATACAAAATTATGCTAAAATCAAACATTATCAACTAGGGTTCAAAAAGAAATCGAAGAGATTTGGGACTTGAAAGTTGAAAAAGGAAAAGGGATAAAATTATGTCGGAACAAGAAGTGAAGGAAACTGAGCTTTGGGTTTCCATTTTAAAACAAGCACACAAAGACTTTAGATTTATGTCCAATAAACTTTAAAAAAAGAAAGGATTGTTCTTTATAGTAATAGAGCTCAATACCATTTAATTTTAGGACGAGCAAAGTTAGCTAGGCGATTGCAGCAGGGGCTCAAATTGATTTGCGTCGGTTCATCGAGATAGAAGAAAGAGTAAGAAAGAACGAAGCGAGGACGAAGGGAATTATCCTTCCATTGCTTGATGACTTGTTTGAGGCGGACGATTTTGGTTATCATGTGAACTTTTTTGATGGAGCAAGAAGTAGCTATTGTTGTTGCTCTAAGCTTTGGGGAAAGATGCATGCATAAGTTGATGAGAGAGTAAAAAAAGGTCCGTTGTTATTTGCTGTTTAGTATAGCGGGTCGGGTTTCAGTTAAAATAGATAATTGAGTCATTTTAATTGAAATCGGGTTAATTTTGATTGATTTGGGGATTTTCGTCCATAGAGGGGCACGAATGATAAGTGTAGAGACGGCAGGGGTAAAGAATAACTTCATTTTAACGGTAAGGGTAAAGTCAATTAATAAATGAAAGTTGAGATGTATTTTTGACCGTTTCCCAATATATTACATAAGACAATTTAGTAAAATATGATTTTATTATTTTTGTTTTTTGTTAAAATTTAAATCTAGTTGAAGCCCATTTTTAAATTTTTCCTATTGCATTCAAAAGTTTTAGTATTTTCACAACTGCAAATCTTTTTGAGTGTATGTGGAATGATTTCTTTTGTACTCATATAATCTTTACGTATTTGATATGTCATTATTAATTTTGTGCTACCTTTTAAATGAAATGTCATTTTTGGATACAGTTTCAAGAATTTTCCTATGTTGCTTATATAATTTATTTTATGACCATCATACAAATCATTTTTGGATATGGTTTAAAAAAAAAATTATGTTGCTTATATAACTTATTCTCTGACCATCATACAACCCATTTTGGACATGTTTTCAAGAAATTTTCTATGTTGCTTATATAATTTATGCTCTAGCCATCATAAAAACCATTTTTTGACATGATTTCAAGAAATTTCCTATGTTGCTTATATAATTTATTTTCTGACCATCATACAAATCATTTTTGGATATGATTTTAAGAAATTTTTTGTGTTGCTTATATAATTTATTCTCTGACCATTATACAAACCATTTTTGGATATGATTTTAAGAAATTTTCTATATTGCTTATATAATTTATTCTCTAACCACCATACAAATCATTTTTGGTTATGGTTTCAAGAAATTTCCTATATTGCATATTTTATTTATTCTCTTACCATCATACAAACCATTTTTGGATATAGTTTCAAGAATTTTTGTATGTTTCTTATATAATTTATTCTCTAATCATCATACAAACTATTTTTGAATATGGTTCAAGAAATTCCCTATATTGGTTATATATTTTATTCTCTAACCATCATACAAAATATTTTTGGATATGGTTTCAAGAAATTTCCTATATTGGTTATATATTTTATTCTCTGACCATCATACAAAATATTTTTGGATATAGTTTCAAGAAAATTCCTATGTTACTTATATAATTTATTCTCTCACTATCATACATTGAATGTTTTTCATAAAAATACAATGAATAATATTTAATTATTAAGAAACAATGACCATTACGTGTTATGAATTAATTTTTACAATACATATAATTAACGTTCCTTTTACGATTGTTGTGTGAAAGAAGTAATTGTTGCCTCCAAATGATATATATTTTTAGAGAATAAAATCAATACTTATAAATCATATATAGTGGTGATTGATTTAGAAAGTTGGGAAATGGTAATTGAGAAAAATAATGTTCACATGTGGACTATTTCTATATACTCATTATTTAGCATAGCCCAGTAATAAACTAAAACATTTTCCTTGTAGAAAGGTACACATATTAAAGACCTATATTATATCATCATTAATTAATAAAAATAAATCGAACTCAATTTTATAATACAAATAAAAGGCCGACTATTAATGAATGGTAAATAACGCAAATATAGCTCAAACATAAATGATAGAATTCAAAAATTGTTGAAGGAATTTTTCTCAGCAAATACAGCTGATACGTTAATTAATAAAGTAAAGAAAATAGTAATTAATATAAAAACAACTAATTGAAAAGGTGACTGTCAATAACTAATCACTTGAGTCAATATCTCAAATGGTCACTCAACTTTGAGTAGTTTACCTAAAAAATCACTTAACTTTGTTTTATCACTCAACTATTGATATTTCACATAGAAAGTCATTCAAGCAATGATATTTTACTTAGAAAGTCATCTAACTAATTTAAATAATCTCTTCATTAAATTTTGTTGAAATACAATATTATTTTAAAATAATTTCGAAAAAAAATGCTCATTTTAATTATTTTATTGAATTTTGTTGAAATATATATTTTAAAAAAAATATAATAAAAGATCGCTACTACGCATCTTTTTTATTACTCCTTTTAATTTAGTAAAAGATTTATATTTTAAATGTGCAGTTGCAATTGACAAATTAAAATTAAAACCTACAGTAGCATTCCTATTAATTTAATAAAAAATAATAAAAGATTGCTATTTTAAACGTACAGTAGCAATTGAGAGAAAAAAATGCTTTTCAGTTCTAGCAATTGTTTTACTGGAATTAAATATGCTAAGAAAATGCTACTGTTCGTTTTTAAAAAAAAATGTAATTAAATAACTGAAGAAGGTCAATAAGATAATTAAAATAAATATCTTATTATTTCTTAAGAAATACTTTAAAACAAAATTAGATTTCAACAAAATTTAATGAATAAATTATTTAAATTTGTTGGGTGACTTTTTAAGTGAAATAATAATAGTTGAGTGACTTTCTAAGTGAAATACTAATAGTTGAGTGACTTTCTAAGTGAAATAACAATAGTTGAGTGACTTTTAAGTTATAAAATAAAGTTGAGTGACTTTTTAAGTGAATAATTCAAAGTTAAGTGACTTTCTAAGTGAAGTATGCAAAGTTAAGTGACCATCTGAGATATTATCTCCTAATCACTTAACTAATTCAAGTGGTAATTTAAATCATTCAATATTCTAGTAATAATTTTATTTAACTAGTTGTTGAAAAGAACAATATACAACATCATAATTAATGTATAAAAACTTTGGAGAAAAATATTAATTAGTAAAAGTATAATGGTGGCAA
Source organism: Solanum tuberosum (assembly GCF_000226075.1). Lineage (NCBI taxonomy): Eukaryota > Viridiplantae > Streptophyta > Magnoliopsida > Solanales > Solanaceae > Solanum > Solanum tuberosum. The sequence goes on from NW_006238946.1 coordinate 1,710,913, forward strand.
ACCCTTAAAATATTCAAGAACAAAAAGATATGAAAAATTCGAATGACCAGTAAAACGGTTAGATATTTTTACACAAAAGAATGTTTTTTTAGAATTGGTTGTTATGTTATCCACTTATTCTACACACGCATTTAAAATAATTCCTACGAAGCAATAATTAAAACATACTGAATCTTACCGTCTAGCCGACGTAATCTCAATTGACACTTATAAAAAAGATATGAAGAATATGAATGACACGTGATGGTTAGGAATTTTTACACGAAATAATAGTTTTTCAGGATTGGTCGTTATGTTTTCCCACTTATTCTACATACTCGTTTTAGAATTATCACTACAAAGCTTTAATTAAAATATACCAAATCTTACGGTATAGCCAACGTAATCTATATTAACACTTAGAAAAAGATTATGAAGATTCTGAATGACCGATAAGACGATTAGGATTTTTTACACGAAAGAAGGAATTTTCATGATTGATCGTTATGTTTCCCAGTTATTACACACTCGTTTTAAGATTATTACTAAGAAGCTATAATTAAAATATACTAAATCTTACAGTCTAGCCGACATAATCTTTGTTGACTCTTATTAAAAATTTTGGAAAATCCGAATGACCGGTAATACGGTTAGAATTTTTTACACAAAAGAATGATTTTTCAGAATTGGTTGTTATGTTATCCACTTATTCTACACACACATTTAAAATAATCCCTACGAAGCTATAATTAAAATATATTGAATCTTACCGTCAAGCCGACGTAATCTCCATTGACACTTATAAAAAAGATATGAAGAATCTAAATGACCGGTAAGACAGTTATAAATTTTTACATGAAAGAATAGTTTTCAGGATTAATGGTCGTTATGTTTCCCACTTATTCTACATAAAACTCGTTTTAAAATTATCACTACAAAGCTATAATTAAAATATACCGAATCTTATTGTCTATCCAACGTAATCTATATTAACACTTAGAAAAATAATATGAAGATTCCGAATGACCGGTAAGACGGTTAGGATTTTTTACACGAAAGAAGGATTTTTCAGGATTGATCGTTATGTTTCCCAGTTATTACACACTCGTTTTAAAATTATCACTAAGAAGCTATAATCAAAATATACCAAATCTTACCGTTTAGCCGACATAATCTCTATCTACACTTATAAAAAAAATACGAAGAATCTGAATGACCGGTAAGGCGGTTAGAAATTATTACACGAAAGAATGATTTTTCAGAATTAATTGTTATGTTATCCACTTATCTATACACGCATTAAAAATAATTCCTACGAAGATATAATTAAAATATACTGAATCTTACCGTCTAGACGACGTAATCTCTATTGACAGTTAGAAAAAAAATTATGAAGAATCTGAATGACCGGTAAGATGGTTAGGATTTTTTACATGAAAGAATATATAGTTTTTCAGGATTGTCCGTTACGTTCCCCACTTATTCTACACACTCATTCTAAAATTATCACTACAAAGCTATAATTAAAATATACCGAATCTTCCCGTCTAGCCAATGTAGATCATATCAACACTTAAAAAAAGAATATGAAGATTACAAATGACCGGTAAGGTTTTTCATGATCGATCGTTTCCCACTTATTACACACTCGTTTTAAAATTGTCACTAAGAAGCTATAATTAAAATATACTGAATATTACCGTCTAGCCGACGTAATCTCTATTGACACTTATGAAAAAATACGAAGAATCTGAAGACTGATAAGAAAGTTAGAAATTTTTATATGAAATAATGATCTTCCAATTATTCTACACACATGTTTTAAAATTATCACTACGAATCTATAATTAAAATATAACTAATCTTACCGTCTAGCCGACGTAATCTCTATTGACTATTATAAAACAGAATATGAATCCGAATGACCGGTAAGACGGTTAAGATTTTTTACACGAAAGTAAGATTTTTCAGGATTGGTCGTTACTCGTTATGTTTCCAACTTATTCTACACACTCATTTTAAAATTATCACTACAAAGCTATAATTAAAATATACCGAATCTTATCGTCTAGTCGACATAATCTATATATTGACAGTTATAAAAAGAATATGAAGAATCCGAATGACCGGTAAGACGGTTAAGATTTTTTACACGAAAGTAAGATTTTTCAGGATTGGTCGTTACTCGTTATGTTTCCAACTTATTCTACACACTCATTTTAAAATTATCACTACAAAGCTATAATTAAAATATACCGAATCTTACCATCTAACCAACGTAATCTATATTAACACTTAGAAAAAGAATATGAAGATTATGAATGATCGGTAAGACGGTTAGGATTTTGTACCCTATCGTTATGTTTTCCACTTATTACACACTCGTTTTAAAATTATCACTAAGAAGCTATAATTAAAATATACCAAATCTTACCGTCTAGCCGACTTAATCTCTATTGACAGTTATAAAAAATAACGAAGAATTCGAATGACCGGTAAGACGGTTAGAATTTTTTACATGAAAGAATGATTTTCAGGATTTGACACACGCGTTTTAAAATTATCACTACAAAACTATAATTAAAATATACCGAATCTTATCGTCTAGTCGACATAATCTATATATTGACAGTTATAAAAAGAATATGAAGAATCCGAATGACCGGTAAGACGGTTAGGATTTTTTACCGGAAAGAAGGATTTATTCAGAAGAGGAAGTGCCTGACGCGCATAAAAGCGCACTTTAGCATAAAAAACCGGATAGCGTAAGTTAGGAACCCGTACCGAATAGGGCGGTGGCTATCCTTCTATAAATAGCGGTGTATTGCCCTTATTGTGACTTTGTTCTCAAAGCCTCCTTTCTGAAACTGAGAGGAGACGAAAGAAGCGAAAACCAGATCTGTACTGAACAAGTGAAATTGACTGAAGAATGGAGTCTTAAAATAGAAACTTACATATAGATTAATCAAAACCCTCTATTATTTATCTTATTCAAAAAAACAATTATTCTACTGTTTAATTTCTTCTGTAGAGGTGTAACCTAGGTTGTGCCACCATGGATTTGCGCTTCCCCTTCTCGCCGGCGGAGGTTGCCAAGGTCCGGACGGTCCAGTTCGGCATTGTCAGCCCCGACGAAATTGTAATTTTCACTAATCTTGATTCATTTTCTTGAATTGTCTAGGTTTATTTTGAGCGAAATTGATTTGGGTTTTGTTTCTCTTGTTTCTTGATGTAATTGCAGAGACAAATGTCTGTGGTGCACATTGAGCATGGTGAGACTACGGAGAGAGGGAAACCAAAGCCTGGAGGGTTGAGCGATCCTCGGCTTGGGACGATTGATCGGAAGATGAAGTGTGAGACGTGTATGGCTAACATGGCTGAATGTCCGGGGCATTTTGGTCACCTTGAGCTTGCGAAACCTATGTTTCATATAGGGTTTATGAAACCTGTTCTTAGTATCCTTCGGTGTGTCTGCTTCAATTGCTCGAAAATTCTGGCGGATGAGGTACTTTGATGGACTTCAATTGTTAGGTTGAAAGTTTGTGTACAGTGAAATTGCCTTCTTTGGTTAAGAAGGATTGAATTACTGATCATATGTTTTTCACTACCTGGTTTGAAGTTCATGATGTTAATTTAGTTATAAGTGGGTAAACCATTAAAATTTGGAGGTTTGAGGTTTGCCAGTGGAGGTTTAGAAACTAGCTGAACAAGTTTCAAAAGCTTTGGTAGAGCAGTATTTTTCTATTACATCAACATGACCCTTTTTAGGAGATAGCTTCTATGTACTTACTAGTTAATCAGTATTTGGTAGTTCAGTGACTTGTATTTTTCTGGAAGGTTGCAAATTTCGTCATGCCTTTTTATTTTTCCTCCTGTTAGAAGGGAGAGAGATGGGATGTTTTTATCTAAAAAGTAGTCAAACTCACTCCCTTTTGATTGTTTATTGAACAGTGAAAATCGGATTATAATTCATGTATAGAGGTGATTCTAAAATTAGACAGCACTTAATGGTCTTACTACATTTCCTTACGGTCTTACTGATGAATGAAGAGGAAAAAACTTGGTCTAATCTTGACGTCTCATAAGGAAGGAAGTGGTCGTGTCTCTTTCCATTATTTCTGATACTCAATGTAGCTTTGGGATGGATAATTGAATCTGTGGGTTTTCCGATTTTGTGCAGGATGATCCCAAATTCAAGCAGGCCATGAGAATCAGGAATCCTAAAAACAGGCTGAGAAAGATGTTGGATGCTTGCAAGAACAAAACAAAATGTGAAGGAGGGGATGAAATTGATGTACAAGGTCATGATACTGAGGAACCTGTCAAGAAGAGTAGAGGTGGCTGTGGTGCACAGCAGCCAAAAATTTCAATAGATGGTATGAAAATGGTTGCTGAATATAAGATGCAAAAGAAAAAAAGTGATGATCCGGAGCAGATGCCAGAACCAGTTGAAAGGAAGCAACAACTCTCTGCTGAAAGGGTATGTGCATGTTTACCTCAGGTGTTCTGATTTGCTTGGGACGACCTCTCATTGTGTGTATTATCATAACCTCATATTGTAGGTGTTGAGTATTCTGAAGCGGGTAAGTGACGAAGACTGCCTCTTGCTTGGCCTAAATCCAGAGTTTGCTCGCCCAGATTGGATGATTCTTCAAGCACTTCCCATACCACCACCACCTGTTCGGCCTTCTGTGATGATGGATACTTCATCAAGGAGTGAGGTATTCATTTTCCTGTTGAGGTTCTAGAGCTTAGTGTACTGTTGCTAAAACTTTTGCTTTATCTCTACTTTCTTCTGTTCTTTAATTCTAGAAAATTGTGCCAGTTGGATTACCTTTTTCTGTTAAAATTTCATGTAGGATGATTTAACACATCAACTGGCCATGATTATTCGTCACAACGAGAATTTGAAGAGGCAGGAAAGGAATGGGGCACCGGCACACATCATTTCGGAGTTTGCACAGTTATTGCAATTTCATATAGCTACGTATTTTGATAATGATCTGCCTGGACAACCAAGAGTATGCTGATTCTCTCTTGAACATCCTTTTCTTTAACTGTTAGATCCTTTGAAACTTCAATAAGTTCTAATTACTGGCTTTTACTTATTCTAATTTGCAGGCTACGCAAAGATCAGGTAGACCTATTAAATCAATATGTAGTAGATTAAAATCAAAGGAAGGTCGGATCAGAGGCAATCTGATGGGCAAAAGAGTAGACTTTTCTGCTCGGACAGTGATTACCCCCGATCCAACTATTAACATTGATCAATTGGGAGTCCCATGGAGTATTGCTCTGAATCTCACTTATCCAGAAACAGTGACACCATATAACATTGAAAGGTGTTTTTTTTTGTTGTTGTAGAAATGAAACCCCACACTCACCACCCCATTTGAAACAAGAAGGAAATTGAACTGTATATGTTTGTGCTGATTGAAGCTGGGTTTTTCACACAGGTTAAAGGAACTTGTTGAATATGGACCTCATCCACCTCCTGGTAAAACCGGGGCCAAGTATATAATTAGGGATGACGGCCAAAGGCTTGATCTTCGATACTTGAAGAAGAGCAGCGATCAGCACCTTGAACTAGGATATAAGGTTTGTTTCTTTCAATTCCAAGTAATTGAGGGGCTTTTGATGTCTGTGTAGCTCCCTAACATCCAATGCTGCCAATGCAGGTTGAGAGGCACTTAAATGATGGGGATTTTGTTCTCTTCAATCGGCAACCCAGTCTACATAAAATGTCTATTATGGGACATAGGATTAAGATCATGCCATATTCAACTTTCCGCTTGAATTTATCTGTCACTTCTCCTTACAATGCTGATTTTGATGGTGACGAAATGAACATGCATGTTCCGCAGTCATTTGAAACCAGAGCAGAGGTGCTGGAGCTTATGATGGTCCCTAAGTGTATTGTTTCACCCCAGGCAAATAGGCCTGTAATGGGTATCGTCCAAGATACCCTTTTAGGTTGCCGCAAAGTTACTAAAAGAGATACCTTTATAGAAAAGGTGAATCTGCATGTGCCATTTCATAATTCTTTATCAAATCTTTCATGATTTTGCATGATCTAGTAAAGAATGCTCACTTTCGGTTTGCAGGATGTCTTTATGAACATATTAATGTGGTGGGAGGATTTTGATGGGAAAGTACCTGCTCCAGTGATTCTTAAACCAAGGCCACTTTGGACTGGAAAGCAAGTGTTTAACCTCATCATACCAAAACAAATAAATCTTTTAAGATATTCCGCATGGCATAATGATTCAGAAAAAGGATACATAACTCCTGGAGATACTCAAGTTAGAATAGAGAAAGGGGAGTTGCTATCTGGTACTCTTTGCAAAAAGACCCTTGGGACGTCCACTGGAAGTCTGATTCATGTTATATGGTATGCATTTTCAGAATTTTGTATTTCTATAACCCCCCCCGGACCCCGGTCTTGACTGCATGCACTCAGGGTGGCGTGGAACCCTAAATACTTTTCTGGACAATAACTTTTTGTGGCACACTGTGTGGGGCTTGCTTTCCTCCTCCTGTTTATCTGTGGATGCTGTCATTAGTTGAATGTGAGGTGGATGAGATGATAGCTGCAAAACATGGGCTTTATAATTATGTTACAGTAAGCAGAGTCATTGTCATTTTTTCCGTAATTAACTTTGCCTCTGCAAACAGGGAGGAGGTTGGGCCTGATGCTGCTCGGAAGTTTTTGGGACATACACAGTGGCTGGTTAATTATTGGCTTCTTCAGCAAGCGTTTAGCATCGGAATAGGAGATACAATTGCTGATGCTTCAACCATGGAGAAAATTAATGAAACTATCTCGAATGCAAAAGCCAAAGTCAAAGAACTTATTAAAGCTGCTCAAGAGAAGCTGTTAGAAGCTGAACCGGGGCGAACTATGATGGAATCATTTGAGAACAGAGTGAACCAGGTACTTTTTGTAAATGGACATCCATCTTTTCCTGTTCCTTTTGCGTGATGATTTTTTAATAATGTTTTCGTCGTAATCTTAGGTGTTAAATAAGGCTCGTGATGATGCTGGAAGCAGTGCAGAGAAGAGTTTATCAGAGAGCAATAATCTTAAAGCTATGGTTACTGCTGGGTCGAAGGGAAGTTTTATCAACATATCTCAAATGACTGCTTGTGTGGGGCAACAGAACGTTGAAGGAAAACGTATTCCATTTGGATTCATAGACCGTACTCTTCCTCATTTTACCAAAGATGATTATGGTCCGGAAAGTCGTGGTTTTGTGGAGAATTCATATCTCCGGGGACTGACCCCGCAAGAGTTCTTCTTCCATGCTATGGGTGGTAGAGAAGGTCTGATTGATACTGCTGTGAAAACTTCTGAGACCGGGTACATTCAGAGGCGGTTAGTGAAGGCCATGGAGGATATCATGGTCAAGTATGATGGCACTGTTAGGAATTCATTGGGGGATGTCATCCAGTTTCTGTATGGGGAAGATGGGATGGATTCTGTTTGGATTGAGACACAGAAGCTGGATTCTCTGAAAGCAAAGAAAGGAACATTTGATGACATGTATGCATATGAGATCGATGATCCTAACTGGAACCCAAGTTACATGTTGCCAGAAGCTGTCGAAGATTTAAAAGGTATTCGGGAGATTCGTAGTGTGTTTGATGCAGAGGTCCAGAAACTTGAAGCTGATAGACATCAGCTTGGGACAGAGATTGCTGTAACGGGTGACAATTCTTGGCCTCTTCCTGTTAACATTCAGAGGCTTGTCTTAAATGCCCAAAAGACATTTAAAATAGATTTCCGGAGGCCCTCTGACATGCATCCTATGGAGATCGTGGAAGCTGTTGATAAGTTACAAGAGAGGCTTAAGGTTGTTCCTGGTGATGATTATCTAAGCATGGAGGCTCAAAAGAATGCTACTCTTTTCTTCAATATCTTGCTCCGTAGTGCCTTGGCTAGTAAAAGGGTTCTGAAGGAGTATAGGCTTAGTCGAGAGGCTTTTGAATGGGTAGTTGGTGAGATAGAGTCTCGCTTCTTGCAATCCCTTGTGGCACCAGGAGAGATGATTGGCTGTGTTGCTGCACAGTCTATTGGTGAACCTGCCACACAGATGACTCTTAATACATTTCATTATGCTGGTGTGAGTGCCAAGAATGTTACTCTTGGTGTGCCAAGGTTGAGGGAGATCATCAATGTTGCCAAGAAAATCAAAACACCTTCTCTTTCTGTGTACTTGAAACCTGAGGTAGGCAAAACAAAAGAGAGGGCCAAAACTGTCCAGTGTGCGTTAGAATATACCACTTTGCGGAGTGTTACTCAAGCCACAGAAGTGTGGTATGATCCAGATCCTATGAGCACCCTTATTGAAGAGGATGTTGAATTCGTCAAGTCATACTATGAAATGCCAGATGAAGAGATTGACCCTGACAAAATCTCTCCATGGTTGCTTCGCATAGAGTTAAATCGTGAAATGATGGTGGATAAGAAACTTAGCATGGCTGACATTGCGGAAAAGATCAACGTTGAATTTGATGATGACTTAACCTGTATTTTTAACGATGATAATGCGGAAAAGCTGATCCTTCGAATTCGTATTATGAATGATGAAGCTCCAAAAGGTGAGCTGGATGAATCTGCTGAGGATGATGTATTCCTTAAAAAGATCGAGAGTAACATGCTTACAGAGATGGCTCTCCGGGGTATTCCAGATATTAATAAGGTGTTCATAAAGAATAGTAAGGTGCAGAAGTTTGATGACAATGAAGGATTCAAAGCAGAAAATGAATGGATGTTGGACACTGAAGGTGTAAATCTTTTGGCTGTTATGACACACGAAGATGTGGATGCAAGTAGAACAACAAGTAATCACTTGATTGAAGTTATTGAAGTTCTTGGTATTGAGGCAGTTCGTAGATCACTGCTGGATGAGTTGAGGGTTGTCATATCTTTTGATGGGTCCTATGTGAACTACCGACATTTGGCCATATTGTGTGATACCATGACCTACCGTGGTCATTTAATGGCCATTACTCGTCACGGTATCAACCGGAACGATACTGGTCCCATGATGAGATGCTCGTTCGAGGAGACAGTGGACATTCTTCTCGATGCTGCTGTATTTGCAGAGTCAGATCACCTGAGGGGTGTAACAGAAAATATCATGTTAGGTCAGCTTGCACCAATTGGCACAGGAAGCTGTTCTTTGTACCTCAATGAGGAGATGTTGAAACAAGCTATTGAGATACCATTACCTAGCTACATGGAAGGTGGTCTTGAATTTGGCATGACACCTGGGCGTTCACCTATCAGTGGAACCCCGTATCATGATGGAATGATGTCTCCAAATTATTTGCTCAGCCCAAATATGCGGATGTCACCGATTACAGATGCTCAATTTTCTCCTTATGTGGGTGGCATGGCTTTCTCTCCTACTTCATCCCCTGGTTACAGTCCATCATCCCCTGGTTACAGCCCATCATCCCCTGGTTACAGCCCGACCTCTCCAGGATACAGCCCCACTTCCCCCGGTTACAGCCCCACATCTCCTGGTTACAGCCCCACTTCCCCCACTTATAGCCCCAGCTCCCCTGGCTACAGCCCGACAAGTCCAGCATATTCTCCAACCAGTCCTTCATACTCACCCACATCACCCAGTTATAGTCCAACATCTCCAAGCTATAGCCCAACCTCGCCTAGCTATAGCCCAACATCACCTAGCTACAGCCCTACTTCTCCGGCATACAGCCCCACTTCTCCGGCCTACAGCCCCACTTCTCCGGCATACAGCCCCACTTCGCCATCTTACAGCCCCACTTCACCTTCTTACAGCCCCACATCACCTTCATATAGCCCCACCTCACCCTCTTATAGTCCGACTTCTCCATCATATAGTCCAACTTCTCCTGCATACAGTCCTACCTCCCCTGGTTACAGCCCAACATCTCCCAGCTATAGCCCAACATCACCATCCTACAGTCCTACATCACCAAGTTACAATCCCTCGGCGAGATACAGCCCCTCCCTTGCATATTCGCCAACCAGCCCGAAGCTGTCTCCTTCTAGTCCATACAGCCCGTCATCTCCAAGTTACAGGTAAACAACCTTGGTTTGATACATGTGTCTTTGATTCTTCTGCTGAGACAGAAAAGGTTCTTAATTTGGTTCTGTTTGATAATAATACAGTGACTTTAGTAGCGCCTTAATCTTCTTAATTAGGTCACTTTACCTAACTTATATCTGGTTTCAGCTTCATAATAACTAGTTAGTTTCTGAAGTTGTTGGGTTTTTGTATTGGTGGATTCCAGACCCGCTCTAGATATATTACTAATGATGTGATTAAATGTGGTCTTGTGTTTGCAGTCCCACATCACCATCGTACTCTCCAACATCTCCATCATATTCTCCTTCAAGCCCAACCTATAGTCCCAGCAGGTAAGTGATGTGCACGGGTTTCTGTATTTGATTTACTACCTGAAATCTTTGTGGAACTTATATTGTTCCTCCTTTTTAGTTTCAATGCCTTTTGCTGCATGTTGAATTTAATGAGCACTATTACCTGATCTTTTTTGAAATAATTCTCTCTTTTTTTTGCCCCCCCAAATCAGCCCATACAACAACTCAGGTACAAGCCCAGATTATAGTCCCAGTTCTCCCCAGTACAGGTTAGTTGGCTTTTACTTCTCTAGAACGTCTTGCAGTGTGATTTATGTTCGTTTCTAAAATCTATTTTTTCTTCAGTCCAAGTGCAGGGTACTCACCAAGTGCTCCTGGGTATTCACCATCATCTACTAGCCAGTACACCCCACGTGTAAGTGAGAGAGACAACAAGAGTGTCAAAGATGACAAGGCTGGTTGATCATTAGGGAATAAAGTTGTATTTACTTTGAGTGGCTTATTAGTCATTACTGTGCTTTCTGAAGGCGTAAGATTGCTGTATAATATTTTTCGAAGAATGCAGGTTTTGTTCTAGTTTCTGGGTTTCTCTTTTCCAGTCTAGAATACTTTGGGATTATATAGATGCAGAAAACGTGGTTCCTACTTTTTAAGTAGTCTGAGAACTTTGGTGTTTTCGAATAAAAGAAGATTCCAATGGTTACTCTTTTACTGTTTCTGATGCTTTTATGTATAGACTTGGTCGTCTCTTGTGTTATACTCGCTTTGGTTAAGATAACAAGTGAAATCTTTGTTCAAGTGAGAGAACATTCAGATGTAGATGAGAGTGTTGTTTTAGATACAGATGTTTTTTCTTCTTTTGCTTTTCATGTGGGATAGATAATCTAAACAAGTGTTGTGACTCTATCCCGGCCGGTTAAACTGCTGACCCACATGAAGTAGCAATGCAAGCTTAGCAAGTGTAACAATGAATATATATATGAAATTCGTTGGAATTTGAGTAGTGCCACGTCTCGCGCAATTAGTTGGATTACCCGACTCACGCAGATGCCTAGTTAAATGTAGAATTCTCAAATGAAGACAAGCATATTATTTATGTCAAAATCAAAGGCAGTTACGTGGAAAGCGATTATATTGTCTGCTTTAGAATTAAGTGAAGTAACCTGTACTACCAAGAATTGGATTGTGCATATATGTTTATTTTTTATTAGATAGATTGTACTAATGAACTATTAAGAGACCTGACATGTTTTTTTTTTTTTTTTTAGTTTGGAAACATCACTGTTTGCATATAATAACTAAAACTAGGAGAGTAGGAGATGTCGTTGTTCATCATGAATTTTATCACCCAACTGGAGTGACATTATTGTTATCGAGTTCACCCCCACTAAAATGTGTATTCAAATCAATAATTAATAAGCAAAAAAAAAAAGAAAAGAAAAAGGAGTTGTTCTAATTTAACAACTTTTGGTCTGTAAAGTAGAGGCTTTAAGTGTTGCTATTAGAAATGACAGGAGAAGGGAAGAATATTATCTACTTTACTTGTTAATTCATTTTGGTTTCTGTAAAGCTAATACTTATTTAGCCTCTACACTATTTCTTTAGCTACAAGAAAGTTAGCCACACACAAATCTTGATGATCGATCTCCACAAAATTGGTCCAATAGAAAGTGTCGGCCAAACCCTCTTAAGTAAAATATTATCATAAAATCAGTTTCTACAACCACCAAATCAATGGATTTTTCTCTCTCTCAAGATGTGCCACCATAAAATTCCAGAAATATACAACTTTTATAAATAAAAAAATATAAAAAATGCGACTTATATGCCTTCTAAATTAACTGTGATAATATGCTGCCTTGTGAATTTAGTTTGTTATGTACTCCTATTATTTGTCTAATGAAAACTGTTTTTAGTTTTATCCTTTTAACTTGTCTAGTTAAATATTATAAGAAATCATACTAACATGATATGTGAAGTTTTTTTCTTAAAAATTATTATGGACTACTTTAATAAATCATTAAGTTCAAGTTTTACTTTACTTGTTAGTCATAAATGCATTTAGTAATTGTAAAATAAAAAAGGCATGTTCTACCTAAAAATTACTATAAAATAACGTCTTAATATGTAACTTTAATTACCATAAAAAAATAACGATGATAAAACCTATATACGATTCCTTTTCCGTGTCATATTAATCTCACATACTCCTTATATTTTTTATTTAATCAAAGGTATATTTTATTATATTAATTTTGTTAATGACTATTACTATTTTATATAGTTATTTAATATTAAAAATAGTACATGAACAAAATTTTTCTTTTAAATTAAAAATGAACAAGTAAAATGAATATTATTTTTGATAGAAGGGAATAATATGTCGAGTTCTAAATTTCTGACATACGATTTTACCTCCCTTTTGCTAAATACAAGGAAAATATTCTTGAAAATGAGTTCCAAATTTTCAAAATGTGATTTTGACTCTTTTTTTTTTTAAAGAAATATTTTCAATTACAAAAATACTTTTTTTCCCCAAATAAAATGTCTGCTTGATCCCATTTGTAAATGGCTATACCTTAACCTCCACCGCTATGGTGTCACCTGTTCGGAGTGGTAAAATCTCAGCAAAAGCCAACAACTTGCAGTTATTCATCACAACGTGACGCCACCCCATTTTCTCTTCTGCAATTTCTATCTTCAACACACCCTTTCTTCTTCTTCTCTGTGAAGATGGCAGAAAATTCATCTCAGGAAAACTTCATCTGTTTACATGGAGATTTGGAGCTTCACATCATTCAAGCCCGTCATTTACCCAACATGGACTTAACTTCTGAGCGTATACGCCGGTGCTTCACCGCCTGTGATGTCTGCCGGAAACCTCAAACTGAATCCACTGCCGACGACGGAAACGGCGAACTACCCAATGTGAAAAGCACCGACCAGAAAATCCACCACCGGAGCATAATCACTAGTGACCCATATGTTACTGTGTGTGCACCCCATACTGCTCTTGCCCGTACACGTGTTCTACCCAATTCACAAAACCCTGTTTGGGATGAGCATTTCCGTATCCCTTTAGCACACCCTATGGACTGCTTGGATTTTCGCGTTAAAGATGATGATGTTTTCGGAGCTCAAGTTATGGGTAAAGTTACAATTCCGGCGGAAAAGATAGCCTCCGGTGAGGTGGTTTCCGGCTGGTTTCCCGTCATTGGTGCTTCAGGGAAATCTCCAAAACCCGACACGGCTCTCCGGTTATGGATGAAATTCGTTCCATATGATACAAACCCATTGTATAAGCGAGGAATTGCTTCAGATCCTCAGTATTTAGGGGTAAGGAATGCGTACTTCCCATTGAGAAAAGGGAGTTCAGTGAAGCTATACCAAGATGCTCACGTTAGCGATAAGTTTAAGCTGCCGGAAATCCAGTTGGAAAACAATACAACCTTTGAACACAACAAATGCTGGGAAGATATATGTTATGCAATTACAGAGGCTCATCACTTGATTTACATTGTTGGGTGGTCTGTTTTTCACAAAGTCAAGTTAGTTCGAGAGCCCACCAGGCCATTGCCGCGCGGCGGTGACTTGACACTTGGTGAATTACTTAAATATAAGTCCCAAGAAGGGGTGCGGGTTCTGTTGTTAGTTTGGGATGATAAAACTTCCCATGATAAGTTCTTTATTAACACGGTATGGATATTTAAACTATTACTTACTGATTTCTTTGATAAACTATATTGAAGTAATTTTGGATACTTTATTGGCTGTTATTTTAAGTATGTGCTCAGATAGCTGTAAGATAAGAATATTGTCTGAGTGCTGCTAGTTGTTATTATTTTAATGGTGTGCTCAATCTACATTATAATGAATTGTTTTTCTCTATTTGCTTTCAAATGACTGCATCGTTAGTTGTAGTTCTTGTTGGTCAATCTCACAATAGTTTGAGATGGCATTGGATGCAGGCGGGAGTAATGGGAACTCACGACGAGGAGACCAGGAAGTTCTTTAAGCATTCCTCTGTAATATGCGTTTTGTCACCACGTTATGCTAGCAGTAAGCTCAGCCTTATCAAGCAACAGGTTAACTTTCATAACCATTGACGCATTTGTTAGATTATATGTACTTTGAGATCTTCTGATCATTGAATTCTCTATGTGCCTGTGAAGTTATTGCCCCTTGAACCATGCCTTCAATAGTTTGCGTTCAGAATCAGGCGTTCCATTTGATGGAGGGTGTTCCTTCTTATGACTTTGTAGAAAATATTCTTATAAGTTTGCGGAAGAAAGATAGGGATCAAGGAAGAGCTTGGTCTCATCAGAAAAACATAAATATGAATGCTTGCCTTCTGTGGCTTGACAAAATATTTCCATGAATGAGTGGAATAAAGTAATATAATTCTTCTAAAGCAGCAGTACTTGAAGTTTTAATGGGCCGTGTGAAGCTATATTTTGTATGGTCGGCATAAATATTCCCTTCTGAGAGTCTCTTCAATCTTTTTATGAAATATAATATCAATTACGCCAATTTCCTTACCTCTGGATTCTTTATTTCCCCTCTACCAATATTGCAATGAAGTGATTTTGTGACCTGAATATTCTTGCTTCCAGGTAGTTGGAACCATGTTTACACACCATCAGAAGTGTGTTCTGGTTGATACACAGGCACCCGGTAATAATAGAAAAGTAACAGCATTCTTAGGAGGTCTGGATCTCTGCGATGGTCGATATGATACACCTGAACATCGCTTATTCCGTGACCTTGACACTGTATTTAAAGATGACGTTCATCAGCCTACATTTCCTGTGAGTTGTTTTTCTTCTCAATTTTTTTCTGAACCGTTCTGATATCTGTCATATGTCTCTGGGATGATTCTTTACTTTACATAGTTGATAATTTTCCAGAACTGTGAAGGTGGTTAAGGGATCAGCACTCTTGCGTGTAGATTCACGAAAAACATTTTTACTATTCTTGCTGATTTATTCATTTCTAGAACATTGTTTCTAAGAATTTTATGAAACTTGGGTTATCTTTACTATTCTTGTTGTCAGTATTTTTCTTTTCTACAGTATTTTCAGCATAGTTTTTACTCTTCTATTTGTCAAATCTGTTTATGAAGCTACTTTTCTTGAGCTAAGGGTCTATCCGAAACAACTTCTCTGCCTCACACAAGGTAGGGGTAAGGTCTGTGTACATTTCACCCTGTGGGATCACACTGGGCATGTTGTTGTTGCTACGTTTTTCCTTGCAGAATTTGGAACAACAATGATTGCGTTCAGCAGACATTGAAATAGGCTTGTGGAATGCGGATCATAGAAATTGGTTGGTTGTGGCAAATGGCTAGTGTAGTTGATGCTGGTGGGATGTTGTGGGTACTAACAACAAAATTATTATACTTAATTATCAAAAAGGGTTACAGCAGATTTATCATCACATGTTATTGTGACCAAGTCTTCTAGAAAGAAAGAGTTTTAGGTTTATGTAAAGTATCTAATAAATTCTTCTTCTGAAAATAACAAGTGTAAGCCATCTTTTCATATTTTGGGAGACAATTTGCTGCTAGATATTTAGTCAGTAGCTATTATCACTCACATGATCTAAATTTTGACGAGCGAAGGGCAGATCTGTAGTTTACAGTGGTCCAAGCTCTCAAGTATGTTGTAGTTAGTTGGGGAGGAAAGCCGGAAAACATATGGTTTGTTCAGGAGATTTATTAGCTGTTTAATAATGAAAGTTGAAGGCTGAACACTGAAACTTATGTCCCTGAATTTTGAATATTTACCTTTCAACTTAAATATGGTTCTTGACATCCATAATTTTTGTAATTATTTTCCAGAAGTTTTATGAGCTGTTTGATTGCTATTTCTTATTATCATGATTTCTTACCTTGGATGTGTTTTTTGAAAAATTGGAACTTATTTATTGACTCTGTATTGGTCGTGTGTTAGTCATTAGCCTTAATTTAGATAAGCGTATTTCATCTCCAATGCTCAATCTGTAACATGTAAATCTGTTAGCAATGGAATTATTGAAAATAATTCTTCATTAACAAATAGCTGTATAATACAATATAAACTGTGATAAAATAATTTCCAACATAAACCATGACATAAGAAATTTTGTAGATTATTATCGATATGTTAGTGATTGATTTAATGTATTTCAGTGTTGTTTGCCATAAAATATTTAGTATTTGATAGTTATTGAATATTTTTTTAACCCTAACAAGCATGTCTACTGTTATATTTTGTACATTCAACTTTGAACATTCTATTGCAAGTATTGAATATGATTATCTAAAAAGTCCCTTAGTAACTTATGTGCAGGGCCCTCGCCTTCTGTCTCAATTGAAATCAAGTTGAATACCAAGCCCATTTTAGCATGTTGCATGTTTACATGCGTTCTCTGACCTTTTTCTGTAACATTTTCCTTTCTTTTCTGCATTTTTCTCAAAAATTGATTATTCTTTTCTCTGTTTTGATTATTATTTTTTGGTTGCATGCATTAGGCAGGGACCAAGGCTCCAAGGCAACCATGGCATGATTTGCATTGCAGAATTGATGGACCTGCTGTATATGATGTGCTTATAAACTTTGCTCAACGATGGAGGAAAGCGACAAAGTGGAGGGAATTCAAGTTTTTTAAGAAAACAATGTCCCATTGGCATGATGATGCTATGCTAAAAATTGAGCGTATCTCATGGATACTCAGCCCTGCTTTGGCTGTTTTAAAGGATAGTACTGCAATCCCAGAGGATGATCCTAAACTACATGTATATGGGGAAGATCACTCAGAAAATTGGCATGTACAGGTTGATACTTTTTTGTTTTGTGGATATCTTTGAATAACTTACATCCTTTTCAACTTTCATACTCATTCTTTTATTGCAGATCTTCCGTTCCATTGATTCTGGTTCGGTGCAGGGATTTCCCAAGACAATTGATGTTGCACATGCACAGGCAAGGAAACCATAGCCTTTGTTCTATTTTCGAACTTTTGCTAAAGTAGCTGTAATCCGTTAGGAACTCTAGGAAGAAAACTCGTCTTCCCCTCGCACTTCACATTTTCTTTGGCGTTATATCTTTTGCAGAACCTTGTCTGCTCAAAAAATCTGATAGTAGATAAAAGCATTGAAGCTGCATATATTCAGGCAATAAGATCAGCTCAGCATTTCATATATATTGAAAATCAGTATTTTCTTGGATCGTCATACGCTTGGGAATCATACAAAGATGCAGGTCAAATTTTAATCTTCTTGCTATGTTTCTGAATTGCAATGTACAGGATTCCACTCTGTAGCATTGTATTAATGTTGGCTTGGGTTTATATTCTTGTCCATATGAAAAGTGGAAACCTGAAATTGTTGCAACTTAATGCATTGAAACACATAGGTAAAACTCAATAGTGCGGTCAGAATATGGTTCGGCAATAGAATATCATCTAAATGACCACTTTGTCACTTGGAATGCATCCCCATTTTAGAAATTTAATAGGATGTTGCTTCAAACTTGGTAAGATTCCAAATTATGCAGCTTCCTAGAAAAAAATGAAATGGTTTTGAGATTGTGCAACCTCCTAAATAAAAATTGTAGCTCCTACATAGTTTTCCTTATATTTCTTTTCGAGATGCACTCATTTCCAACACTCTTGGAGTTGTTACATTGCTTCCTGATTTCATTTGATGTTCACTTGATCAGGAGCTGATCATCTGATACCGATGGAATTGGCACTGAAAATCACTAGTAAAATTAGAGCCAGGGAACGATTTTGTGTATATGTTGTCATGCCTATGTGGCCTGAAGGGGACCCTAAGTCAATCACTGTGCAGGAAATACTCTTCTGGCAGGTAATTTTCGTGAAACTCTTTGATTATGTCTTTTGGATTTTATGAAGAAGATAGGTAGTTTTAAATGAGCAATGATTAGGTGATACTGATACTGGCCATAACAATAAAAAAAATGATTAGGTGATACTGGCCTCAAATAGGCAGCTATATCAAGGCAAGGATACTTTCACAATAGAAATGCCAGCTATCTTGAACAGTTACTGCATCCAAATATCTGAATGTACTAGTTATAAGAGTGTGCATTAGCATAAACAGTGGCCACCTCTTTCTAATATCTATAATCATGCCTATCCAATAGAGAGAGCTTTTATTTGCTTTAATAGTTGAATGAGAAAATATTCTTATCCTTTAAAATGGTATATTTCCTTCCTTAGACATGGAGGGACAAGCCAGAAAAAGGACATTGAAAAGGGATGTTTATGGGCATTATTGTATGTTTGAGGACCTGACAGAATGAAAAATGAGTGGTGATTTTGATAAAAAACTCTACTTTCCATGACATATTTTCCTTCATGCCTCTCATTGTTATTATATTACTATGCAATTTTGATGATTCAATATGTGATTAACTGAATATTGAAGGAAGAAGCCATCTGAAAAAAGGTATACAAGAAGAAATGAGAAAAGCTTTTTAAGATTTTTGTTTGCTTTCGACAGAGCCAGACAATACAGATGATGTATCAGGTTATTGCAACAGAGCTCAAATCGATGCAGATTTTGGACTCGCATCCGCAAGATTATTTAAATTTCTACTGCCTTGGTAACCGTGAAGAAATTCCAGGCTCTATTGCTCAATCTTCTGGTAATGGTGATAAGGTAATAGGGAATTTTCTTATTCTTAAAATATTCTTGTAGTGTATATACAGTATTATACACAAATACACTTGGGAGCAACTGAAGCAAAAGCTGCCTTTAATATTGATAAAAATGGGTTCTAGAGTCTTAAAAAATGGCTGACTTTTTAACTTTAAACAATATCAAATTTCCTAAACTCTGCTTGTTTTACGTCTCTCCAAACTCTATAATGGTCGCTCAATTGGTGAATGATTATTCAAAAGCTTGATTACACAAGTTGTAGCATGCTTTACTATGGACCACTAGTTGGGGTGGGTAAATCATTTATGATAGAGTGAGACTGACTTATAAAGGTGCAATTGAGATGAGTTCTTCAGGTGAACAGAACAGAGTTGTTTCATGAACCACCGACGAACCTAATAGTTGGATCCATGAGGAAATGCCAGTAAGGTAGTAACTGAAGCCTTACTCTAATTATGTCGAGAGGCTGACTGAATCCAATCATATACACCCTGAAATGATACGAAGTTCAATTTTATCAAGTAGCTAACGTAAGCATATGAGTTAGTGCATAGATTTAGGAAACACCAGTGACCAAATCAACCCTCATACAGTAAACACAATTTTATATCGTTGTGAGTTGTCACCCTCTATGCTTTCTTGTTTTTTGTTTTATTTTGCTTATTTGAATTTGATCAAGCTTGAATACTTTTGTGAGAAGTTTTCTTTGACGTGCAACCAGGTCTCAGACTCATATAAGTTTCAGCGTTTCATGATATATGTTCATGCCAAAGGAATGATAGTGGATGATGAGTATGTTATAGTGGGCTCTGCCAACATAAATCAGAGATCTTTAGCTGGGTCGAAAGATACAGAGATAGCTATGGGTGCCTACCAGCCTCATTATGCATGGACAGAAAAGCAAAGGCATCCACAGGGACAGGTTTGAAAGAAAATCACATAATGCACATACTTTATCTTGAGAAGACACGTTAACCAAACACTGATCTTAACGAAACCGGATACATCTGTTTATTCATCCTGTCTTGATCTCCAGATCTACGGATACAGAATGTCCCTGTGGGCAGAGCACCTTGGGAGGATAGAAGAATGTTTCAAGGAACCAGAGGCGCTAACATGTGTGAGGAAGGTGAATGAGGTTGCTGAAGAAAACTGGAAGAGTTACACAGCTGAAAATTTCACTCAACTGCAAGGACATCTTCTCAAGTATCCAATACATGTAGGCGCGGACGGGAACGTAGGTCCATTACCTGAATATGAAAATTTCCCAGATGTAGGGGGTAGAATTCTGGGAAATCATGCCCCTACTATCCCAGATGTTTTGACCACGTAGTCCTCAATAATTAACACAATTGTGAGTATTTGGACACTGTAAAAATATGTAGCTGCAAGATCCTTATTTGTCATTTTGTACATTTGTTCTATGTTGTACAATACAGGGTGAAAAAACAGGTAGAAATGATTTGATTGTGGGCTTGTATTTCTGCTGGATATTGTGGTCTCATGGGGACGATAAAGTTGAGATGTTAATTGTTTTGATTCATTTTAGTTCATGTGCTACAATTTTTCTTTTAAAATTCAATTATAATAGTTATAGATGACTATTAAATCAATTAACAATCTAATACTTTCTATTAGAAAAAAAATTAATTCATTGATTAGAGAAGTTTCTGAATGCCAATTTCTAGCGTCCCTGATAACTTAGGATTAGTGGTGATAGGACTGTTATTGTGAAAATTAAAGCTATTAATCAAGATCTTCTTGTTTCAGTCGTATGAAATCTTGATTAAATTTGAACTTTTATGCATTTGAAAATATATATATATGACAACTATTGTAAAACATCTAAAATATTTAGACTTTAATTCTCTTTATCCACTGATAAAAGAGAATATAATTTGAATAATGCTCCCAGACAAATGAGATAGATACATCATGAATGTATCTAGAAATTATCCATATTTGGAGTTACCGACGATTTTGTTTGATTTTCTTATTTGGTTAACAGCATTGCTATGCTCGCACCCATACAAAAAAACTATCCAATTTTTATTTTAAAATTATTTGATTCAATTAGAAATTGGGTCGGGTCAGAAGAAACTTCCAATTGAGGGGTATACTTATTAAGTATAGTAACATCGAAAGTACTTTTAGTTAAATACTAACATAATAATAAAGGACAAATTCAACTACTAATAAATAAAAGTAGAGAATATTCTTGATCGTTTTCCCACACGAAGAAAAAATAAATATTTTTTCCTATCTCAAAGGGATTGAAGTGGTGTTGTTCAAAATAAGAGGGCATAACTAAAATTCTGGTTATTACGCTAAAAGGTTGAACTCTTTTAACATTTAATTACAGCATCATTCTGGTCGCGTCAAAATCCGTTTGTCCCTCATATTGGCAATTTAGGGTTCGCTTCCCTCATCTGAAATGGCAAGCTTTGCTCTCTCTTCAATAATATATCTTTCTTCAATAATATATATGTGTTTTGCATAATTTCAGAATTTTTTTGACCTAATTAATTGTCGAAACAACAAATTTATCATCTTTATGATTTCTTGCAGGCTGATTCTCCTCGCAAAAGGTACCACTCTCTTTCTTTATATAACTTTGAGAATTTTCTGTGTATTTGTTGAATCGCCTTGATCCGTCTCAACTTTCGGTAATTGATTTTTTTTTTTATTAGGATTTTTTTGTCTTTATTTCGCTGATTGATATTTTCTCTATTCGGTTGTTGGCCTTGTGAAGGGTGAATACATTGTTTTATTCATCAGGCTAGTTGGGATATCTATGTGGCGTAAAGAAATTAATTGGGGTTTGTTTGATTTTGGGGGAGTTCATTTTGATTTGTGTTTTGGAGAGATGTTAATGTGCTAATCTTTTTTAATTAGAGAAATGGTAATGTATGAATCTGGTTGTGGAAGAATTGTTTTTAAGTTTATCATGTAGGGTTAGTTTTCCGTTTGTTTTCTTGGGGAATGTCACTGAAGCATTAAACATTTCTGAGGCTCTCATATGGGTAATTCTGTATAACAAAGTCATTCATCCTCTATGTTTCTTATGCAAAGGATAAGGTTCGATTTGAAGCAAAGTTTTCCAGGGAACATCCTAATGAAGTGTCCCACTGTATGGTCTTCAAAGGTCGTCCTACTTATTGATAATAATGTTTACGTGCTAAGTCTTTCTTGAGTTAGAAAGTATCGATCAATCTTTATGGATAAGTTTTTGACAATTTTTACAAGTACAATTGTTGAGCATGTTTATGGAGAACACGTGTACATAATCTTACTATCTTAGCGATGCATTTCTGTTTTCTTCTTGTACACAAATAAATCTCCAACGGATTTTCTTTAAGGCACTGTCTTTAGTATATTATTAGTTGACAGAGAAATTTTATGAGCTACATATACTTGATAAAGATGCCATCATTACTCGAGGAACCATCTTTAAAGACATGTGGTTGGTGTTAATGTTTTTTTTTGAGGGCTAATAGGACTGAACTGGTTCAATGTTGTATTTTTTGGGCTCCCAGGTATTCCCGCTCTCCTTCACCTTGGGAAGAAAAGTCAAGGTCTCGCTCTCGATCCCCAACTAGATCACAGTCAAGGCCAAGAGGAAGATCCAGGTCCAGAAGTCATGGAAGGTATGAATGGAACTTTACTTTTTCTTCACCTTCTTTATGTTAACAGCTTCGTTTCAGTTTCTCTAATTTTTGCTCCATGACTTGATTAGGGCTGAAGAAACTAATCCCGGAAACACACTCTATGTGACTGGATTATCTTCAAGGGTCACTCAAAGGGATCTTGAAGAGCATTTCTCAAAGGAGGGAAAGGTTGGTTTCTGGTTTACGTATAAGCAAGTTGTTTTCTGGTTATGTTTCTGCCATGATTCGGTGCTCATACGGCATACCAACATTCACTCTCGTTCAAAATCATCCGTATTGTATCTACTCTTTATAATGGAAGTTTTTCATTTATGATGATTTTCTTAGAAACATCTAGTTTTCATTTAAGTTTATTGTATGAGCAAAGTCTTGTCAATGCATTTGCCAAGATATTGATGTGTTGTGGCATTTTGGCTGGATTCTTTTCTCATTGTTCATACTTTAAAGCTTGCTATTAAAGTTTCTCTTTTACTTTCTTTTGATTAGGTGAAGTCAGCTTTTCTGGTTGAGGAGCCCCGTTCTCGCATCTCTCGTGGTTTTGCTTTCATAACAATGGATAGTCTTGAGGATGCCAATCGCTGCATTAAGCACCTTAATCAGTCCGTCCTTGAAGGCCGGTCCATAACAGTGGAGAAGGTGAGTTATTTATACATTGATTGATGAACCATTGTTCTGTTGGGTTGCTTTTCTTTTTTCTTGACTTGGAGGTTTTCTGATTATATTCAGAAGACATTACGTCAGCTTTGTTGGCAGCAATCAAAGATGATCAGTTCTTCCATTGCAACATTATATTCACTCAGCTTGACCAAATGTCCTGCTAAAACAGCTTTTCACATGCATCTGATCAACTAAACTTAGCAACTATTTTGCCAAACAACTATACAACCTCAGCAAATACTTCAAACTCTCAACTAATCAACGATCATTATCAACAATATAATCAGGCTTTTATGGTATCTCATCCTGGCGTTGGTTCTATCTCCATTTTTTAGTTGTTATAAGACGTGCAAAAATATTTAAGCTGATATCCTGTGTGACTAGTGTCATATCCTATATATTAGTAATAGACATGGTTATGTGCTTGTGCCACCTTCCTCACCAGTATCTCCAGTTATGCAGAGGTTTTTCGAAGAGACTTGCTTTTTTTGGCACAAATTAGTTGAATGCTATGTTCTTCCTTTAGGAGTGCATTTTCTGGTTCTCGTTTGTTTTGGATGTTAACATCATAGGTTAAGATTTCATAGAAATTAGAAATACATCTGTTTTTTTGTTGTGAAGAGAACACCCGAGAAAAGCAATTTCATATTCTTCCATTACAAGGAATTCATTCTCTAGAATACATTATCTGGTCGAGATAAGCCATTTGTTCTTGATGCAAATCTCATATGTTCAGATTTCACATATTGAGATGATATATTTTGTTTTTCAGTCTCGTAGAAAACGCCCAAGGACTCCAACACCTGGTCATTATCTTGGGCTTCATCAGAGCGGAAGGGGTGATGGTAAGATTCTGATGCTGTGTAAGTTTCTATTCTATTCATACTGAATTGTGGGAATCTCTAAAGAACTCATTGCTTTGGTCAAAGGTTATCATGGTGATCGTGGTAGGTATCGTGGCCGTGGTGACTATGGGTACCGAAGATCTCCAAGACGCTCTCCATATAGAGGTGGGAGAGATTATTCTCCTAGACGCTCACCTTATGCTGGAAGGTCGAGACGTGCGCGATCCCGGTCATATTCTCCTTATGAAAGGAACTACCCTCGTGGTTATAGATAAGGGGGTTTCACAAGGCACATGCGGTTTCCTCCTCAGCAATGAAAACTGCTTGTAAGGATCTATAAGTTTGATGTGGACTAGTCTTGATGGTGTGTAAGGTGTTAAAGAGTACTGGTTAATGAATGTATGTCTGGTGTATACCTTGAATGTGGATAATCTGTAAGCTTGATGATGTATGTATTCTCTTTCGTTGCTTGTCATTTTGTTGTCTTTATGGACCGTGACATCGTTTACGATATCTGTTGGTTCATTCTTCCATGTTGTTTAGCAACTTTCTGGCTTGTGGCTTTGTCTGTTACTGTTATTAGTCAAGATCCTCTCTTTTCTTTGTGTTGAGCAAATTTTCAACTCAACCCGTAACTTGGATACTAATTTGCTTAATGGTATTTTCTTGAACAAAATGGAGTAACTGAGTTTCTTAGATATTTGTTGATGACTTGATTTTACAAGATATGACATTCTTGGAGATGTGGCGTTATTACAAGATGGTCCAACCCCAACATGACATTTGCCTCATTCTAGTACAGACATAAGGGCCTACGAGCTTATCAAGTTGTTAAAAGTAGGTTCTGTAGTTAATTAAACATCCAACATAGCTACTGAATATTATAAATGGATAAGAATTAAGATGACTAGACATCGAACAAGCTTCCAAAGTCAACAATAATATCCTACATTTTCTAAAGAGCACGTGAAGATATTTTTCAAATTAGTGTAAGTATTTATATTTGTTAATAACAAACGTTGAAAGAGAATGTGCCACAATAATCATAAATTAGTATGAGGATATCCACATGGACTATTCACTAGTCTTACTTATATGACTTCTTCTTCTTCATACATATTGACCTAGTAGTAGCTATTGAAAGAGCTTTGACTATATTTGTTCAAAAATTTAAGGGAGACCCTTGTGAACTTAAATATTGCTAGCTACTTCAAAATGTTTGAATTTGTGGTTAAATAAAAGAAAATTGAAAAAAATACGAGTGTTAGGAGCACGCGATGCACGTTTTGGCGCACTCTTGCCTTTGGTGCTCTTCAAGCCAACCATTTCCTTCCACATGTTCTATAACAATTAACAGACAACTACTATTAAGTAATAATGTTTGATGCTTTGATTGATTGAATATAAAGTTTAATTTGAAATAATAAAGTAATTTAAAATTGAAACTTTAGTGGTTGTTTGTAGAGTATCTTTTATCACCCACGTTAACAAGTCACTACTAAGTACTAAATGCTACTCTACTTTTTTTTTTTTTAAAAGTTAATTTCAAAAAGAACGAGCAAAATGTTACTTTCAGTTTTAACATGATATGGTTAAGATCATGACGTTAAAAATATTTTGGTATATTTAACATAATTTTACTTTAGTATTAAAATATTATTATTTTTTTATTTTCATAAATTTTATGTCAAGTTAAATTAGATTATTCTTTTTGAACGGATTCAGCATGTGGTGAATGATGATAAAGAAGAGTATTTTGCCAATAACAGGGTAGACCTAAGAGGAACTTATCTTCCTCGACTTTCCTTTTTCCAACACGTTGTTTTTTTTAATAATAGAAATGAGATAAACGTGAATCTCATTGCCTAGCACAATACTTCAAAAATATGGCATCTCTCAAAATAAAAGTTCTACGTGAATTCAAACATTAAATTTTTAAAAATATTTAGAAATAAAATTTGAATTACTCCTCTATTTTAATTTGTTTATTTTTACTCTATTTTAATAAGAATTTCTCTTTTTCTTTTTTGACATCTCTTTTAATTTTAACTTTTTAAGTGATATACAAAATTAATAAACATTTTGATAGTATATAATACTTATATATTTATATTAATATTAATATACTCCCTCCGTCCCTTTTTAGTTGTCCACTTTAGAAATGGCACACAGATTAAGGCAACAATGATTAGCACAGTGAAGTTACAATTTTATCCTTATGACAACTTTTCACTTCAAAATTACAACCACTTATTTGAATTCAAGTGAAATAAATTGGAGGGAAACAACATACACTTTTACAATTTTCAAGAAGTGTAAATAAGGGTATAATAGGAAAAAATTTGTTGTCCTTTCTTGATTTGTCAAAATGGACAACTAAATAGGGACAACTAAAAAAGGAAATATGGACAAGTAAATAGGGACGGAGGGAGTAATAAATAAGTAAAAATGAATATTCTACCAACAAGTTCATAATAAAAAATACTCCCTCCCTTTCAAAAAGAGTGACCTGATTTGATTTGGCACGGAGTTTAAGAAATTAAAGAAGACTTTTGTATCTTGTGATCCTAAATTAAAGTTATGTCAAATGTACAAAATTACTTTTAATTTTGTGATCTTAAACATGCCACGTGAAAAGCTAAAAATAAAATATTACCAATTTTTTTTTTTTAAACAAATTAAAAAGGAAAGTAGACCGTGGGTACTTTAAAAAATGTAGTAGGTGTTTTTGTATTGGGGAAAAGGAATCTCGTCCTCGTTGTGGAAGTGCAGTATTTTAAAAGCCACTTCAACATCTACGATGCTCCATTCCTTCGCCCAACAAGAAATATTTTTATCTTTTCCCACCTAATTTATTTTATCCCTAAATCCCCCTTTTTTCTCCTCTCTCTGTAAACCCACATTGAATTTATCGTCTAACAATGCTCGGCGTTGAGTTAAGGATCTCTACCGTCGCCGGAGTTTTGACGGATCTACCGGAAACAAGTCACCGGAGTGCCAGCTGGAACTGTAACTCCTCGATTCGAAATATCTCATATCATCTCTCTTCCAGAAATAGACATTGTAGAAAGTCTAGATTCATGGTAATCTGTAGCAAGTCATCACGCGGAAGCTTTAATCGGAAATCTAATCAGAGTGATGAACCGGGTGATGATTATATTGAAGCTGTCGTCCTCGTTTCAGGTATTGGAAATTACTGTTTTGCCCTTTCCTCCGATAATTTTTTGTTGAAAAATACTGATGCAGATAATATATTCTTCATGAACATTACTTTGTTGAAATGTATGAGAAAGATCCGATTTTTCTCTCTACAGTTTTACTTTTTTAATCAATGTAGCTCAACTGCTATTAGTAAGTTCAAAAATGGAAAATTGGTAGCTTTGCTGCTCGCTCCACGGACTTTGAACAAGTTGCTTTCCCAGTAACATTTGACGATCCTGTACGAATTTGTTAAAAAAAAATCCACTGTTATGGAATGGAGGGACCTAAAATCTATCTTGCTCAGACTCTCCAAAAATGTTGTCGCACCTGTGGATCATCCAAAGGAAACTACTTTTGGAGTATACGATACACACATTTTCAGAGAGTCTGCAACATAGCTTATAATCATTTAAATTTGTATAAAAAATGGCTTGAGATGGGAAACCATGCACTCTACTATTTATATCTCGAATACTGAATCAGTTGAGTTCCCTATTTGATTCCTATATTCCATTTTGGTTTAGTCAGGTCTATTTCATGTGCAGATAACTAGTGTAATCCCGACTAGTTGGTATATATGTATATGTGGATTTCTCTGCTGCCATTATGTATCTTTTCTAAGTTGTGACATTGGTCCCGGTAGAATTTTCATATTTTAGATATTTCTACCTAGTCCTTTTCTATCACCTTTTGGAGGTCTGTTCCAGACATGACCAAACTATCTCAGGCTCTCTCTCTTTATTCTCTACCTGTGCTACTTGCATCTTTTGTTATTATTCTTCTCCAATATTCTACGCTTGCACGTCTGTATTATTATCCTTATTCATCCATCTTAATATCCATATGTCAATATTTATTCTGTGGATGTGATGGGACATAGGGGCTCAGCACTCAATCTTAATATAATATTGCTGGTCTAGCTACTTATATAAAAATAGCCTTTCACTTTGTTAGGCATCTTTTTATCGCATAGCCACTCATCCATCTCAAATACTTATCTTAAGTTATGTGTACTTTGAAATCTAATTGCTTAATACATTTTATCTGTAGTCTTTCTTCTGTATATTAGTATTTTCTTCCCTGCATCTGAGGCTAAGCATGTTTACCAATGCTGCAATGACTACAGAGACTATGAAGCACTACAAAATGCATATGGGTGGATTTCAAGAAGAAACAAGATGGCACTCATCTGCTCACCTGATTCCCTCTTCTTTTCACCCTAAGGATCGTATCGCTGATGCATCATCTTTAGGGACAGGATTTCTTCGCCGTTTCAAGAATCCAACTATTTTTCTTAAGATTTCCTGTGATGCAGAATATGTCTTACCAATTATTGTTGGTATGTACTTTTAAATTTCTACTTGGACAACTAACACTGTCTTGTTAACAGTTATCATACTGTTATCATAACTCTTACTACCTGCTACTTCAGGAGAACATGCTGTCGAAAAACTTATAGATTCATTGCATGAGGAGGATACTGGGGTAATTTTTTTCAAGATTTTGAAAGCGGATTCTCTGATTTACTTTTCCTTATCTTTCTCTTAACATTTCTTTGAGATGCTGATGTTGGGCCTGCTGCAGGATTGCCCCGACGAGTTCCTGCTTTTGAGGAATCTATTGTTGAAATCTGGCTATGAAGTATGTCAATACCACTTTAATCTATTTCATCATATGCATTCTTTTTCAATCTTGATTTTTTAATGATAAATATCAATCTTGATTTTAGTCTTCATGTTTACTTTTAGCTTCTCTTTTTGAATTTGCTACCACATTCCCTGATCACCAGAAACCTTTGGTTTTCAGAAGCATGTCACTCTAAATGTTCATATTTTTTTAGTTTTATATATTCAGATGAAACTTTTAGGAGGCGAACATTTACTCTTTCTGCCTTATCTTTTAGCTGCCAATTCACGGTACTAATATGCTTTTACCAAGTATCATGAAAAGTTCTTACTGATTGCTCTGACTTGTAACATGGCAAGTGAGCAGGAGGCTACTCTCACTTACTTCTACGTGTTTGTAAGATGTAACACTTCCTTTGAGATGTGATCACCTTTAAATTGGGGAAACAGACACCGCATCTTTAATTACTGTTTGAAGTGCTGGTCTTTCTTTCTTAATTTGGTGATATATCATTTCCAGGTTAAAATGGTGAAGATTACAGAAAGAGTGACTAGTACTTATTTTGCCAGAATATTTTTCCACAAGGTATGTTCAAAATACTTTGTTAGGTAGATTCAAAAATATACTCCTACTTCTGGGATTGCATTTAATCTGAACTTAACATTTTTGATAATACCCAGGCAGGGGAAAAAGATATTTTTAGTGTGGATGCTCGTCCCTCAGATGCCATTAATGTTGCCAGAAGATGTAAGGTATTGTTCTTGTGGGACTTTGAGATTCAAGTGTGATAATGAATTGCTTCATAAAAATTGCTTACCATTGTAGAAAACATTATGTCTCCTAACTGTTTTCCATTTGACCTTTTTGTTTCCTAGCATTCTGAGATGAAAAGATTGATCTCTCTTCCTTGAGATTAGGGTCTATCTGAAACAGCCTCTCTACCTTCCAAGGTAGGGGTAAGGTCTGCATACACACGACCTCCCTAGACCTACTTGTGAGATTACTTGGGAACTTGAGGTAAAGTTGTATGTGTATGATCAACTTCTTTTCAGTTTTAGCTCCTTTAGAATCAGTCTTACTAATCTTACTTGAGCTGTAATGACCTAACTACAATTTTGAAAGCTGTTATCTGTCTTAATTGAGCTTGTTCTGGTTTGTGCAGGCACCAATATTTGTGAATAAGCAAATTGTCTTGACTGATGCAACAAGAATAGGTTATGGAATGGACCGATCTAGTAGAATTAAGTCCACCTATGATGTATTATTAGATAGGTTGGCCTCTTTTCTCTCCTATGTGCATTTCTTTGGACTTCTTCCAAACTAAAGATTAATTCTGTTTGGTGCAGTGCATCAGATGGCCCCGATTTACTTTCTGAAGAACTTAGTGTGCTGAGAAATATGAACTTAGCAGTGAATGAGGAGAGGTACAATGATGCAGGTACATCAAAGTAAACTTGTAATTATTTTGTTGGAAGCATCTGCTATAGTTTTTCTGTAATTAATTTGTTGATACATCACCAATATTTTCTGGTTCCTGCAGCTATGTGGAAGGACAAACTGATGAGACTTCGTGAGTTCAAGACATGAGCTCTACAATCTTTCTCCAGGTACATCTTTCTACTGTTTGATGAAAGAGCTCTTTGATTACATTAATAGTGTCATGGAATGAGCATATTTATATTATGTTGGATTATGGATATAGTATTCATCTGGCTCTTGAAAATTTAACATATTCTACAATGCACATCTTTCAAGTTTTGCTGCTATTCTTTGAAACTCTCTCCTTGTCTTTTCAGAAATATAATGTAAATATTCCTTCTGGATTGATGGCAGCTATGACACTGCGCTGTATTTCAACATCACATTAACAAATGTTTCAAGGAATCAATAATCTTCAGGGAAGTTTGAAAATTATTGGTGTGTACATGTTCCCCTTGTTTTAGAAATCTTGAAAAGTAAATGCCTTACCTACGTTGTGTCAGTTGGGTTTTTATCTAGCTAACCCAACAATGCAACCTCTATGTAAAAATGTATATAGTTTGATTGTTGTGAAGAATAAATCTACTATGTGAAAATAGCATGTGCACATTCAAGATGAACTCCTTCTGCGCCAACAATAATAGTACTAAACTATTGAACGAAAAGAGATGAGATCAAGCTTTGAAGTTGGTAGCTGAAAGAAAGCTGTCCGTGAAGGTCAGCAAAGACGAGAGTTTGTTTAGCGCAAATCAACAAATATTGCAAAGATGACACGACTTAAAAGCCATGTGGTGATATATTACCATGACACACAGATGGTGTCTTTCCTGTGCCTCTCATCAGATAGTTGTATATAAGTTAAGAGAAGGGGCTGGAGTGGCTATGCTCAAGTTATATGTTGTACATTTGATTCCATCCATATTGTTATATCCAGATTAGTAGAATTGGGAAGATTTAAGTTGAGACTGTAAAGTAAGAATTATCGGAAGGGGGTTCCTTGTCAAATTACCTTTCAAGCAATCAGCATCTCCAGTTCTTTTTCTGTAGAAGGCAGATTACATAAGCTGTTTACACATAGTATATTGTTTTCTTTGCTGTTTTTCTACCAATAAACGCCAACTTCCCCTTCCCTTTTCGTTTTTGCTCTTTTGTCAATCACTTAGTGCGTCCACTAGTTCAATACATCACTGTATGCACTCATAGTAATGGTGGTAAAATTACCCCATGAAAACATAATCTTACTTGTGAGCCGTCTAATTACTAGCTCAATCCATCAAAAATTGGGATGATAAGCAGAAATTTTGTTAAAAGTATTTTCATTTGATATGATATATATATAACTATAATAAGGAAAGATAATTTTATTAGGTACTCAATATTATATAAGAACAAATAAAACAACGAAAATTTAGTAATAGTTGGATGGATTGAGTTATATATTTTAGTCTATTTCAGCACAAATTTGGGTGTGTCAATAATGAGTCTATTTATTAACTTAGACCATTT
Source organism: Solanum tuberosum (assembly GCF_000226075.1). NCBI lineage: Eukaryota > Viridiplantae > Streptophyta > Magnoliopsida > Solanales > Solanaceae > Solanum > Solanum tuberosum. The sequence continues at coordinate 1,742,914 of NW_006238946.1, forward strand.
TCACTTGCCCAAATTCAGCACATTTGACATCTCTAACTCAGATCAAACAATAAGTTTGTTCATGGAGCTTGAATTCAGTTCTTGAGCTTGCAATCGAAACTCTCAAAGAAGCAACTCATATAAATTCTTCATTTCACTTTCGCATTTCTGATGTTGACTTTGGTATTGGTATCATATAAATTGGAATTATTGAAGTTGTTTGGTTGTAAAGGATTCTCTATAAACTCTGCAGCGTCATTCATAGCTGGAAACCTCAATGCCAATGGACTCATCCAAAAATATGAAAATTATTTCCTTCTGGTTTTCGTACACTTATTACTTGCCTTTTAACAACTTTAGAAACTTATTCTTTTTCAAAATTGCCTCTTTGACTCTTTCCGTTGTGTTTCTTTTAGACAATTTGCATAGTAGAAGAGATAGTTTCTGTTAGACCGTCGGCTAAGAGTAGAGAATTTATTATGTTAATTCTAATCAAGAATCTTGTAAAAATTGTGAATGTTTCATATATGTGTCATTATTAGTTTGAGGGGAGTATAATGTTTTATTTTACCAAAATTTTCAAAATAGTTTTAATCTTGAGAAATTTATACTCCCAACATTTTAATTAGTATGTAGTTTCTACTTTCTTATTAAGATTTTCATTGAAAATATATTTTAAAATGGTATAGATATTTCACTTACATATTCAGTTAGACCTTTGTATATCTTTTTTTTGGCAACAGTTAACGAGCAAGTTTAGATAATACTATCTACAATGATTATTTGTATAATAACGAGAATCATACAATCCTAAAGGAAACTTATTTGTATATACTAGTACTCAAAAATGTGTATACTATATATCCAAGGATATAAGAGTACTCTTGGTGTTATAAGCTGCATTCAAATGAATCTATTACTTTCGGCTCGAACAAAATATATCCAAAATAAATTTTTTAAGAACATATACTTATTAATTCGAAATTATCGACTCTAAATATGGGATTCGACTCATCTAATTTCTAATAATTGCAAATCAATGAGATAAATATCGTTTAATTCCATTATTATGTATAAACAAAAAATGCCATTATATATACACTAAGAGAGAGACAAAAATGATGTATCCTTCAAAAGGTTGAACAATATAATTAACAAGAAAATTAATGGCATATATATATATATATAGAAATGATGATCAAATGCTCTTATTGTATCGATGCCAGAAAATTAGCATGATGATACATCTTCGTATGATATATAATCTTGAACGTTTCTCTTTCATCATCACTGATAAATACCCTTTCTTATCAGTATTGTTATTATTAATCAACGTTTGTCTTCCATATCGATGATGATGTTCTTTTGCATGCCTTGGCCTTGATGTTGAAATTGCCCCTCTCTTATTTTCATATGCAGACGTAGATACACATTGACCCATTAAATTTATCCAAAATCAAGTAATAATTCCCAAATATTCAACCCCTCTTTAAGATTTTTTTTTTTTTCTCTCTATCTAGAATTAAAGAGCGCCATTAGAAGAAGATAGAGCAACTTAATTGATCCCTATTTTTGAGCCAACTTTTCAGCAATTTTTGTATACTCTTTTTTTTTTCTTTTCTACGTGTCTTTATATGTAAAAAAAGTATGAGTTTAATATTATTTATATTTAAGTAGGAAAAGCATATAGTGTGTGGGTGGATTTTCTCAAAAAAAATTATAATATAAACGTGTTTAGGAGTATATTTTGTTGTCGTTATCTGAAGCAATTTTATTTATTTTTTATCCACCAGAAACAACATATCGTCCGTTACTGACTATGATTGGGACAACTCAAATGTGTGTTTCATGGCTTACGTTTCTGTAGTCATGAGAGGCCTCCAAAAAAATCGTGTAAGAACTTTTTAATTTTACATTATCAGGTTTAATACTGTATGTAATTTGTTTTATTTTTAAAATTATAATAAATCTTACGTTTAAGATACTTGTAGATATCTAGAACTACAAATCACACACCGTAAGGTACCTTGTTGTGGATATATATATATTAGATGATTTGACGATGACGATATATATACTTGATGGTGACCATATATTTATAAACGCACAGTGATGATTGATCGAAGGATCGTTTGGTGTGAGGGATAAGAATAAATAGTACTAGGATAAATTAAAACAATAGTCTCGGATTAAATTTTGGTGTCTTGTTTGGGATAACTTATCCAATCATTTATACCATAGTGATGGGATAAATTATCCCATATACATGATGAGATAAGTACTAATCCCATGATAATTAATCCTGGCATAACTTGTTCCCAACCAAACAACAATCTACTCTCACGAATATCATTAAGTTGTAAACTTTGAAGTTGAATTAAGATAATTTAAACCAAAAAAAATTGTTGAAAAATAAAAAATAGGGGAGAATTGAAAACCTCGGACAGTGTTTAGGTGGATGGCGTATGTTTATATGAAGGGAAAAGGCATAAATTCACCCTTTAACTTGTCCCGAAAAGTCAGTTACACGCTTAAACTATCATGGCGATCTATTACACACTTATTCTTGATAAAAGTGTAACTAGTATCACCCCAGAACTAACGTGGAAATAAAATTAAATAAAAAAGTAAATTAGGCGCGTTTGAGTAAAAAATAAACTCAAAAAAATATTTTTTTTGACCTCACCCCCCTCTATTTCATCCTCATCTTCTTTCATTCTCCTTTAGACTCCTTCATTTTTTTTCTTATCAAAACTCTACAATTTCTCATTCAATTTTATCATTACTTGAGAATTCTCCACTAATTTGTCTCATACTTAATTCAGCAAAGTGATTCACCAAAAATAATAATTTTCTAATCTAAATTTTACACAACCCATTAGCATCAAAAGAACATTAAAGAGTCAAACCCTAAATTCCTAAACATTTATTACCAAGAAATGTTAATTGCTCCCCACCCCCACTTATCAAGATTATCAAGTTTACACAGCGCTACAAATTTGATAGAGCGAGAGTTTGGGTTCAATGATGATTTATACATAGCAAAATCAAAATTGGCTCGACAATATAAAATTGATCAATATCAAACTAAAATATTTATTTCAAGTTTCACAATCCATTACCATCAAAACACTACTAACTAAAAAGAAGATTCAAAATAGACCATTACCAATTAAAGTTCATTTGACCCATATTTGAAAAACTCAAAAGAAAGGAATGTGTTTAGATAGGGTTAAAGAAGCTGAGAAATATAAGTTTTGGGTTCAAAATTAATGTCAATGATGATGACAAGTGCGATGAAACCGTATTGACTAATAACTTTGATTTAATTTGCTATCCATATCCCCCATTCCTTCACGAATTTTCTAACCATTTCTGCTACTCCGTCGATCTTATTTGTCGCAATAGTTTGTTTGATATGTTTTATAATCAGAAGAAAGGATTGAAAATGGAATCATTCAGGTAAGAAAGAAGAGAAAAAATAAAGACAAAAATTGTGTCATTCAGGTAAGGAAGAAGAGAGAAGATAGAGGAGAGGAAAAATGGTTGGGAAAAAGGTGAAAAAATGAAGAGAGAAGATAGAGGCGAAATTGGTTAGGAAAAAAAGTGAAAAAAATTTAAAAATTACACGTGTATGCTTGCATAGGATCTGGCAGGCACGTGCATACAACTCTAGTATGTGTGACTGTTTTTGTACGTTAGAAGGTGGTATTAGTTACACTTTTAACAAGAATAAGTGTGTAATAGGTCGCCATGATAATTTAAGCATGTAACTGACTTTTCTAGATAAGTTTAGGGGTGAATTTATGTCCTTTTCCTTATATGAATGATTGATCCTCATGAGTTGTGTATGATTAGGATGAGGAAAAACAAGTACATTAATTAATTAGCAATTATGTATTCTACCAGAAATATGTCCATTTTTTGGTATAATGCAATTATAAAAGGTTCTTCAAAGCTACTTGTATTTGTGAATATTGAGGGAAATCTGCATGATTGATTATTATTAATTATGTAATTATGGAAGTGATTAACTAATTAGACGCATGATCGTCACTTAAATAAGTTAGTGGTTGGAGCATTAAGTCCTGAATGATATGTGTGTGGTATGGGCTATAATATATATATATATATATATATATATATCATATTTTGTTATGGACTATAGTGAAATAATTGGCTTGGAATAATGCCCCAAACCTATTTAATTAAGGGAAAATTAGCTATCTAGTCATAATACTTAACATAATTTAGTCAAAACAACTACACTTTAAATATTTATTTAAAATGTCACAATTTCAATATTTTCAAAAATAATTTGTATCCAGATTTTATTATTTATATTTCCTTTTAATTATCAAAAGAGTCCATCATTGGACCAAATTCTAACCAATTAAAAATAAAAAACAAATACAAAACTACCCATTAATATTCTTTCCACATCTTACACGTTTCCCACCTTTCATGTTTCTCAGTTAAAGAATTTATTTCTCCTAACCTTTCACGTTCACAGTTTCTCTTTCTTCACATTTTTCTGCTAACCTAGAAACACAAAATTTTCAAAGTTCTTATAGATTCTTCAACAAAATCTCTGTATTAATTCAAGGAATTTCTCGGTTGGTAAACAAAATCTCTATATTAATTCAAGAAATTTCTCGATTGGTAAAGATAATTTCAATTATTCATGTAGATTTCTTTTGATTTGTTTTCAAAATCACGATTATGGTGCATATTTCGGATTGTATATTTTACGGATTTTTCGTCAATTTTTTTGATTTTTATGCAAGTTTGTTTAGATATTCATCGATATAATATTTATGTATTTCAGATTTTTAGTCTTTTAAACAATTTTTTTCGATTTTTTTTGTGATTTCGTTTTAAAATTTCAGATTTATTAGAATCTACAAATTCATTCATATGTTTATTTTGTTTGATTTTTAATACATTTATATTTGATAATTTTGAAATTTGCTTTTAGGGTTTTAGATTTGGTGTTTTCATATTCACCACGTATTTTGTATTTCAATTTTTTCAACTTTTAATTATTTTTTATTTTTTTGTGAGTTTGTTTTCAGATTCACCAAGTATTTTTTGAGATTTCCCTCTTTTATGTATTTCAGATTTTTCGACTTTTAAACGCTATTGTTCGATTTTTTTGTGATTTTCTTTTCATATTTGAGATTTAGTAGATTGTAGTAATCTACATTAGCACCCATACATCATATATTGTTTGATTTTTTTATACATTCATATTTAATAATTTCTAATTTTGCTTATAGGGTTACTAATGCACAAGTGAATACGGATTCAAATTCGATTTTGATAAAAAAAATCAGAAACAAAAACATAGAAGAAGAAAGACAGAGTCAAAGAAGAAGGTTGCAAAATTGTATTCATACCATAACTGTATTCATATTAATTTTTGTTTGTCAATTGTTTTTCTTTTACTCATCATTTGTATTTTTATT
>NW_006238946.1:1748479-1753004 GCF_000226075.1 Solanum tuberosum
AGCCAGAAAATACTTTCTGCAAATTTAAAGTGAAATAATAATATAACAAAACTGAATATTGAAATATAAATACAATTTATTTTGAATACAACTTATTCTATGTATTATGTATTCATCGCAACTGTATTTTTCAATATCATTTCGATTTACAACTAATTTGTAATTATATTTTGGTATATACTTCACAACTGCCTTTATTTTTGTACTAGAACTAGAATGCCAAAGAGTTGTATTCATCATAAAACAATACCAACAATTTTTGTATTTTAAATTAGTTATACATATCATTAGGTATTTGAATACATTTCGGATGAACGCATATTCAAAGAAGTTCAAACATTTAAATATCTAAAACAGAGGGCATTAGAAATTTTCCAACACTTCCACTCATATAAGTTATAAAATACAAACTACTGTTTTAAAAAAATTGAAATTCTTAAGAACAAAGGAAAAAAACGCAAGAAAGAAAAATGACAACATATGCTCTTTCAAAAACGTAACTGATGTTAAATTTAATTTTTTTACCTTTTGTAAATCTTTTGTTCCATGATTTTTTCTATTCTGTTATTAATTATTTGTATTCTTTCAAATTAATCAAAATAAAATAAATACATAACTCAGCCCTTAACAAACTAAAATATTGACATTTTAAATAAATTGTGAAACTATTGCTAAGGAGTCCCATTAAAAGCTAAAATATTGTTGTTTTGAAAATTTTCCCTTTAATTAATATATAATATTCGGGTCCATAATGATATATACATAATATTGATATTAAGTACTAATCCTAAGATAAGTTAGGTTTAGTCAAGTGGTTTAGCACCTCTATTAGGGTTTGAATCACGTTGAAAAATAAGTATGAATACTATTTATTCTTTTTAGGGTGGGATGGAAAAAAAAACAGTACTGATCATATAGCAGTAGCAGGAATGGCATGTCAATTTTTGTTTTTCATTAATGGTTTACTTTATTAGGTGGGCAATTAAATTTGAAAATTCAATCCATGCATTATTTCTCAAATAAAAAGGTTTAAAATGACTCTGATATTAACTATTTCTTCTGATTTTATTTATTATTATTTGACCTACTCGGTGGATCAGATAAGACTTCTCCATGTCATCAAATCAATTAAATTGGTGCACTATTATATTTATTCTCATGTGTGACCATTCTTATATCAGTTGATCTTTTTTTTTAATTGTACATATAGGGAAGAGGAAGGAGAAAGGAAATTTAAGGATAAATTATAAAGCGAGAATCGAGCATTCAATCAATTAACTGACTTATTAAGATTTTTTAAATCAATTATTATCGTTTGCAACATATTATTGTGTTTCAATGAAATATACCAAGAAGAATAAAAGGAAAAAATATTTAGTCCTTATTAATTGGACATTGACTTGATAAATATTTAATTTGTATATTTGGGTTGATGAAGAGTTAACATCAGGTGGATTTTTGGAAGTCCTCTCATTTGATTGTTAGCTAACAAACAAATATTTGAAATACTATGTGCAGAATGAAGAGAGAATTCAATAGTTTGCTTTGTCCTTTTATTTCTTCTGTGGGATCCTTTCATATTTGAGCCTCAAAAATTATTGATGCATTGTCAGCTCATCAGTGCCATAAAAGCCAATAGTAATATTATGTCACGACATGATGCTTATTTATCTCTTGTTAGCTCACCATATATGTATCTATGTCGGGGATGACAATAAGGCAGAGCGGAGCAGGTTAATTTTGTTATCAAAATTAAATATCTTTTTCGATTTAATCCTTTTAAAATTATAGGCAGTTATTTTATTATGATCCAACAATTTGAGACACCAGTTTGTAATTTGGGAACTAACTTATATACTTGAATAATTCAAAAGCCTCTAAAATTTGCATATATTGAAACTAAAAACAATGGAAATAAGTTTAAAGTGGTAAAAATTATCAAAAATATAATACAAAAATTTACTCTTTTCAAATAACAGGGGACCAATGGAAAACATTAAATGAACAAACAAATGCAAGATATGTATTATTTGACTAAGTATTTCAATTCTGGTGTCGGTAAATTTACGAGTGTGTATTAAATTTGAAGTTATTTCATCAAAATTAATCTTGCTCTCTCCAATAGTGGATTAATTAAGTTTCACTTCTCGTATGAAAAAATTAAACATCAGAAAAGTTTTCTAGACCTAAGTTACTTCAAATTATCGACCTGTTGTGCAGCAGAAATACATTTTGCAACAAAACTAAACTTTTGAGGTTGCGGTTAAGAAAACACTTGTGCTAGAGAGGTAAGTCGAAAAAATATTGAGGAGAGGTTATTAGAGAGGACAAGATACGCTTACAACTTATTGATCGAGGACATAACACTAGATATAAAAAGATATGGAGGTAAATAATTAGAGTAGAATTTTAGTGGGTAGTGGAGTCACGTTTAGTTTCCCGATTGTTAGTATTATTCACATACTATCCATGTTCTTTGATTTTATTATTACTTTCTCTTTTCCTTATGTTGGTTATTGACTTATTGTATTTATCATTTATGTGCTGTTGTTATTGTTCTCTTGTATATTACTATTTTTTTTTTTCATACATGATTTTATTATGCTTTACTTTAAGTTGAGGGTCTATCGTAAACAACTTATCTACCTTCAGAAGATATAGGAATAAGGTTGCATACACATCACCCTCCCCAAATGCCTATATATACACCGAATATGTTGTTGTTATTAGGTCAAGAAAAATACTTATGCACCTGTGATATTCATAAAAAATCAAATAAAAGCATGATATTAATTTATTTATTTTTCATTAGTCAATCATATATAGATAATTAAATGTCATTAGTTTAATATAAACATTGAATAAAATTTTACCTCTGCAGCCAATAAGGTGACTGGTTGGAATTTTGTCACATCCTATACGTGAATTCAAAAAGCCCAAATGAAAGGGCATTTAATTAGTATAGAAACTTAGTAATAGTAGATATCTACAGCACATATTAATTGCTTGAACTGTTTCTCTGTAATATATATGTACCACAATGTTTTAGTGTTTCGAATAAAAATTGTTTGAATTGGCGTGACCATGCCAAATTCTTTTGTATCCATTTAATTTTGGACTAGCTAGAGCAGCATACAGCTTTATCAGTAATTTCGAATTTTAGTTCCATCTTGTACACTTAAAATTTTCCTTCTTCTTCACTGTTTGGATTGAAAGTAGAATTTAAATTTATCCAAGAAAAGAAACAAGGAAAAAAGGAATAATTAATTATGTAGTAGGGTCAGAAATTAAATACTATAATTTTTGAAAAAATTAAAATGATTTGCTAAGAATAGGAATTGGTCCCTAGTGATTCTGAAAAAAGAAGTTGCAAGTTGCCCACCACAGAAATCAAATCTAATATTGGTTGGTTTTATATGCAGAATAGACAGCAAATGTGAAGACTCTCTTAAATGACTCCCATATATCTGAATTTGTCACGAGCATAAGCTTAAAGCATTAAACACACATACACGCTCTCTTGCCAAAAGGTAAATAATTCATCCGAACCCCTATCGTCAGAAAATTTTAATTGATATTGAATTTTCTTTAACTTCTGTACGAGTTTACTTCCTAATTATATTTTGAATCCATTAACGAAGAAAGTAAATAAAACATCCAAATCCTTTTCGTCAAAAAATTCTATTAGATATTGAATTCTCTTGATTTCTATACGAGTTTACTTTCTTATATTTTAAATCAGTTAATGAAATTTTTTAGAGACGCCACACAATGGCACAACTATAGTACAAATGATTCGCCGTTGATGAAGGAAGAGAAGAAGCTAAGCGGAGATTCCGAAGTAGTTACGTTGTGCTTCTTTGAGTGTAGAGGCGGATCTAGAATGCGGTATGACCTATGTACGTGTAGGTTTAGCTATATATACATAAAAGGTGTTAACTCAGCAGGTTAGACTGAATTTAAATAGGTCAACTGAATTGAATTAATAAATAAATTGAATAGAAATAGGCTAAAATGCGGGAATAATTCAACTTGCTCAATTTTATTAAGTTTTAATTGTTTTATTTGTCTATCTTTTATAAATTTCTAGTATACCTAATTAAAAAAATCTTTAACAATATATAACAATCAAATAAAAAAACAAGATTTTTTGAGGTCAATTTGAACTATATATCAACTTATTTTTTTATGAATCAAAATGAATTAAGATATTTTTTTATAAAAATAAGCTAATTAAGTTAATAAATAAGCGAATAAAATAGAGTAAATTATAGGTTTAGCAAACATAAAAATTATATTTGTATGCTATAGCTATAGTTTGTATAATTGCGCTCCATAGCAAACTTTATGTTTGCTATGGCTATTAATCTGTATATTTCGGTATACATATACATAAAAATCTGTATTTGTATATTTCGGTATACAAACTAAAACATAGTAATTGTATATAAACAAAATTACTACATATATACAACACATATGTATACCGAATGGGTCTATTTGTATATTTCGGTATACAAATGGG
>NW_006238946.1:1753073-1754518 GCF_000226075.1 Solanum tuberosum
CGAATGGGTCTATTTGTATATTTCGGTAACAAATGGGTCTTGCAATTAATTTTTATACAGCACATATGTATACCGAATGGGTCTATTTGTATATTTCGGTATACAAATGGGATGACAAAAAACATGAAATGTTTGTTGCGAATTACAAATAAAAGAAACTATGGCGATAACATTTAATTTGAATTAATAATTTGTTATTTCATACAATTTTCCCATTATATTTTGATTAACTAAGCTTACCTCCTCCACATATACAACTATAAATATATAACAATTGTAAATCTGAATTTTGAATTCACCTATGAACTTACGTTAAAGGTAAACTCCAAAAAGGTCGATAAACTTTAATTTGATTCCCTTACTGGGGTGGGGTGTGGCTGGTTAGTTTTACATTAAATATGTGGGATGCCCTATATGCCTATCCATCTCCCCTTCAGTGAATTTATTTATGTATGAGAGAGAGAAAATTAAAGAGAGATTCCCTTTCCTTCTTCTCATTTATGATTCATCCTCACTTGGTTGGTAGCCCTTCAGTATCACCATCATGGGCCATCCTTTTCTTTTCCTCTCAATTAATTTTTGGGAAAATTTTCAAAACAACAATATTTTAGCTTTTAGTGGGACTCCTTGGCAACTGTTTCATTATTTATTAAAAATGTCATTATTTTAGTTTTGTTAAGGGATTAGTTATATATTTATTTTATTTTGATTAATTTGAAAGAATACAAATAATTAATAACAGAACAGAGAAAATTATGGAACAAAAAATTCAAAAAGGTAAAAAGATTTTAAATACAAATTAGTTACGTTTTGAAAAGAGCATAAATAGCCATCTTTCTGTCAAGCGTTTTTTTGCTTTCATTTTAAGAACATAAAAAAAATAAAAAAAATCTAGTTTGTCTTTCGAATCATTCATCTGATAACTTTCAAAGCTTCTTCAAGTTGAATACGACATATTTTTGAAACGAAATTTTTTAAAATTGACGACTATAAATTTGTCTCAACCAATGAACAATCGAAAAAAATCAGGTTTTTTTTTTCAATTTTTTTATTTGTTGGATGAGATATTCGTATATGTCGAGTACAAGAGTATTTTTTTTTTTGATTGAATCAGTGAAATCTTTGTATGTATTGAGATTTATAGCTTTTTTCGGTTATTTTGTATCCAAATTATGATGTATAACGAATGAATTTTTATTTTTTCTAGTTTAGCAGCTATTTTTTCTATTTGAATGCATACAATCATTTGTATCCCATTAAGTTAATGTAACTAATCGATCATGAACTATATGTTGAATACAACAATATATGAATACAAAAGTGAGATGAAAATACAAAGTTATAAATACAAAGTGAGATTGAATATAAAGTTGTGAATACAAAAGAAATTAAATACTCTCTTCATTTGAAATACAAAGTGACTTTGAAAGGTAAAATACAAACTA
>NW_006238946.1:1757467-1762566 GCF_000226075.1 Solanum tuberosum
TTGTCTTCTCAGCGATCCTTCTTACTCCTGTTTATGATCTTGTTCTACTCTAGAAACAATGTCATATGAGACTTGTATTTTTCTTTTGGTTCAATTGTAATACTTTAGAGGCTTGTACACGTGACAACCAGATTTTGGGGGTATTTTTGAGTTTATTATAAAAATTTCCGCATTTTATTGTAATGGTTGAGTTTTAGGCTGACTTGTCTTGGTGGGTTAAGACGAGTGCCATCACGTCCATTTTTGGGTCGTGACAAAATGATATCAGAGCCCCAGGTTCATAGGTCTCACGAATGTACAAGCCGAGTCTAAGTAGAGTTTCGAGGATCGGTACGGAGACGTCTGTACTTATCTTCGAGAGGCTATTTTGACTTTTAGAAAAAAAAAATCACTTCTTGAATCTTTATCATGCATCTTTTGTCGTTCTGGTTCTTGTCGCTTTATTCCATTCACTATCACTTATGTGATGACTCGTGCGTAGTTCCTCATGTGAGTAGTTGGTGTGTCGTGTATTGGTTAGATGTTAGATATGGTATTAAGGTGGAAGTTATATACTTTTGAAAATAATGTGTGATCATATTCGAAAGAGTTGAGTGAGGTGATGACTTGACGAAATATTTTGAGAATATCTGAATGATGAGGTTAAACAGTGGTTTGAGGGATTTCATGAATGTGTTATAGTTTTAGGCTAGTTATCCTATTAAGGTGAATAGTACTTGTGTGGTATATATGATATTTAGAGTAGTTTAACAATTGGAAGTGGAATGATTGAAGGGATGGCTAGATAATGGACATGTAACTTTGGAAAATACAGGTAGTAAAGTTGTCATAAAATGAATGAGTTACTTAGCGAATGATGATAATGATGTTGTACCAATTGAGGTTAGAATCTCTTTTGTGGTTTCATAGATTGAGTGTATACCAAAGAAGGTCATGATACGACTATTACAATGGTGCCAATTCTTACTTGGTTATAGTTATGTAATGTGTTACTCTTGTTATTGACCTGATCTACGAAGGAATGCATATCGCTTTTGATGAGAGACTGAACGAATTTGGTAGTGTATAATAGTTACTTAATGGGTAAAAATGTGTGCGCTATTTGGGTACAATCTTCTTGGTAGGTATGATATGTTCTAGTGGTGGATTATTGATATGGTATTAATGTATTAAGTTAAGAAGTGTATCCCGAGGGTTTTAAATGAGGACCGGTGATTTTATCTTATGGTCCAAGGGAATAGATATATACCAGAATGACAAGCTTATGGGTAAAGGAACTCTCAAAAAGTATGCTTGTGTGAAGGTAATTGAGAATTTTAGTAAGAAAGTGCGTATAAAATTTAGTCCTTTGATTTTGGTTGGTATAACTGGATTAAGATGTCATGTAGATGACAATGTTGACTTCTAGATGATGGCAATGGCTACTAAGTATAACGATAATAAGAGTTCATGATGGATTATACAAAGATGCAACTATATGATAAAGATTGTTGGTTAAATGGATTTGTTTTTATGGTAATGACGACTTGCGAGTATCTAATGTTATGATTTGCTACTATTTGATGAGTAACGTGGTTGTATAGTAATTTTTTTTTTTTTTTTTTTTTTGGAGTTGGGATGTCGCTCGAATAGAACTTAAAGCAACTAAAGTCATAATGAAAAATATAGTGGGATGTAGTGTAGCCTTCGGAAAGAGGTGAGAGTAAGAATATTTTCTCTTATTGCACGGGCTAAGGATGTATCTTCAAAGGGATTGAGAATTGAGGTATAGAGACATGTGGTTTCGTCTGTTTTACTATGATTATGGTTATAGTGTTACGTGTCATTCATATCAGTGAAAAGTTGTTGGATAGGGTTTGAGAAAGAAGTCTAATACAGATGTTTGACTCGAGTGTGATGATAAGTGCTTTGTTGTTTTGAGTTTGGTAATTGGTACAATTGAATTTTTAATGAAGGATACGGTAAGACCAATGGAGAGGCGATCAATTATAGGCTAAGATACGTGAATTCATAAAGATCTTCAATATATGAGCTAATGTTGATAGATAATGGAATTGTGTTACACGGTTGGGATCAAAATTCAAGTTTTTCATGGTGAGTTTAGGTTTGTGGTTGGGATCGAAATTCAAGTTTTTCATGGTGAGTTTAGGTTCGTGGTAGTATGTTTTGTCAAGGTAAAAATCGGTAAGGTAAGAAATGATAGATCACATTAAGTATTGAGCATTTGGAAGGACTTGTGTATAATTTGAGTCGTAAATTGGGTTACTTTTGATTGTTAAAGGACCTAAGGGGGGTTTCACATAATGTTATCATTTAGAGGATAAGGTAAAAATGTCATGGGTTATTGGTCAAAAGGATAAGATTGGTAAGCAAGTTAGCAAAGGGAACAAGAATTTGGTATATTGAAGAGTTCAAGATATTTGATATTTACGTCATGGGAAGAATTTGAGAGAGGTGAAAGAATAAGACCTCTCATATAGACCCAAGGTTTGAAGTTGAATGTTGTATGAATTTTCGCTTATGAGTTCAGATATGACTATGGATGAAAATTGGTTCGGTATAGACTTACTAGGGTTTTATCATCAACTTTATAAGGATTAAGTCTTGATTTGAGTTACAAACAATGATGTGTGGAAGATTCTATGTGGTTATGTCGAGTTAGATTGTTCAAAATATGATAGGTAACTTATGGATGTTAAATGGTGTGGACCTACGGTTCTACATGGTTAATGAGAATTTTTGAGGGGATTGAAACTACTTTATTGATGGGATGATATAGACTGTTAAGATGTATTTCATAGGCATTTAACGGCGAGTAGAGGTTATGTGCTTATAGTATATAGAATTATTAGAGTGACTAAGGATTTCTCTGTGTTTTGGCATAAGGTATGTGAAGGTTTGGAATGGTAATTGAAACATTGCATGTGAAAGACTGCGTGGAGTTGACATTGTATGTGATTCAATGGTGTTATCTCGATGAAAATGTTCTATCAATTTTAAAATTTGTGCTATCAGCCTTGGGTGGGATCCATATTTATCATGAAATGCTTACATGGATAAAAAGGGTGCCATAGTTTGAAGTTTTTGGAGGCAATAATGTATTTGCTAAGAAGACTTTGATACTAGTGACTATTTGAGAGTAAAGTAGATGGCTGGTGTGGTTATTATGTTATGTTAGTATTAAGAGTGTTACACTTAGTGGAGTGCTGTTAGGAATATGTGGGATTTGATAAATTGAGTATGTGTACGATTGTAATAGTGACCATATTGATGGATGATAGGCAGCTAAAAATCAAAGAGATGGAGTCAACTGAATGTAAATGTTTTATATGAGATTTTTGGAAGAAGTATTTAGTGTTATTCAACCTTGGTTCAGTATATTCTTATGTGACCATCTTCTTCGTACTGGACAATATTTGGAGTATGATTCACTGCTTATATTACGTGTGTTTCTACATCTATGGGTGAATTCCTAGTGGTGGATCGGATGTACCGATCCTCTTACGTCCTCTTGATAGGGTAGGATCTTTGGGTAAACTTGGTCATTTCAGTTATGGAAGATTTAATGTTGTTTGGGATAGTAAAAGTATACCACTGGTCTAGCACTTTTGACAGTGTTGTTAGAGATTTTGTATACTTGGGTGTATGCTTGCTAGGTGGCTACTTGATCTTGTTCTTCTTTAGGTTAGATAACCTTGATCCTCCCTTGATTGGTACTTGATGTCTAAATATCTAATTTTTATAACTTAAGCTCGTGAAAAGATTATGTTGTGAAAAGGAAATCTTGATAAGATCATTGATGGTTTGTGCATCATGAGTATGTGATGGTTGATTAAAGTTCACTTCTGGTTGTATCTGGTATTGATTCAGAATATTATCTTGGTTGTGTTAGAAAAGGACTCATCATGATGGTTATGTTATGGTCCAATAGGCTTCACTTTAGATTGAGTTCAGGGGTTAGTGTGTGGCTTGATGATCATTCCTGATTTGTAGATATTTCAAAGTTTGACTTGAAAGTTCAGTTCTTAGTAGTTGATCTTGATGGAATGGTCTTTAAGGAGAAGATCACTTAGAGAGATGAACACCGACTGGTAGTTCATAACTTAGACTTTTGGCAACATCAGTTATTCTTCCTTCTTCTTCCTTATGTTCGAGGACAAACATGATTTTTAGTGGTGGATAATGTAATGACCCGTATTTTTTTATTTTGGAAATTTGGATTTATTCGTTTAACCCGAGTTAATTAATCGTTGGGTAATTGTAGATAATTGACAGTTAATGGGTTAAACTGATTATTTATTTAAGACCCTATGCCATTAGGCCCATGTATTAAAAATAAGTTAGTGGATTTTGTCAGTTTTAATAAACCATTAATTTGGAAGAGAAATAGAAAGGGAAAGGAGGAACGGACGGTGGCGGCATCAAATTACGAGCAGCTTCAGGTAATGCATTTGCTATGCATATATATATATATATGTTTTACCAGTAGTATGGTAGGTAGGAAAATAATGGGTTGCCTCTTGAATTTGTAGATTAGATAGGTGCCTTTTATCGGGTTTTTTAACCTTAATTCCTTACCAACAATTGATGGCTATCAATGAGAGAATGATTTGGCAATGAGTGCCTTTTTAGGATTAATCGTTAGCAAATTAGGAATTGGTTCTTATAGGAAATATAGTATTATATTGTGGGTATTTTATTGTGAATTGATAGTTGCTGTATCCGTGGCTTTTACTATTTTTCTTGGTGTCAAATTAAGAATTAACGTGACCATTTAATTTAAGGACAATCATAAAACAATAATTTTATAATAATGAAGGGTTATTGGATAGTGTTTGAAGTATGGATGGATGGTTGTTTTGGGTAGCGAATCTAAGTTACTGGTTTGTCATTTTCTTTAGGGTTCTCCTTTTATTTTATTGTTATAGTTACCTCATAAATCAAGTTTTAATAATATTGAGATATGATGTAAGGTATTATGTGAATACCATTAGATTTAGGATATTAGAAAAATTGGGACTTAACCTTAGACTTGAAACTTGGAAAAATATGATAGTCAAATGTTAATTAGCATCAAGAGTTACGAACTTGATTATTAA
>NW_006238946.1:1762677-1792595 GCF_000226075.1 Solanum tuberosum
CCGCGACGGATACTATATTTCGAGGGACGTATCGCGCGCCGCGATGGATACTATATTTCGAGGGACGTGTCGCGCGCCGCGATGGATACTATATTTCGAGGGACGTGTCGCGCGCCGCGATGGATACTATATTTCGAGGGACGTGTCGCGCGCCGCGATGGATACTATATTTCGAGGGACGTGTCGCGCGCCGCGATGGATACTATATTTCGAGGGACGTGTCGCGCGCCGCGATGGATACTATATTTCGAGGGACGTGTCGCGCGCCGCGATGGATACTATATTTCGAGGGACGTGTCGCGCGCCGCGATGGATACTATATTTCGAGGGACGTGTCGCGCGCCGCGATGGATACTATATTTCGAGGGACGTGTCGCGCGCCGCGATGGATACTATATTTCGAGGGACGTGTCGCGCGCCGCGATGGATACTATATTTCGAGGGACGTGTCGCGCGCCGCGATGGATACTATATTTCGAGGGACGTGTCGCGCGCCGCGATGGATACTATATTTCGAGGGACGTGTCGCGCGCCGCGACGGATACTATATTTCGAGGGACGTATCGCGCGCCGTGATGGTTACTATTATCGAGGGTCGTATCGCGCGCTGCGATGGATGCATGGACAGATATGTCCCCCATGGGTCCCGGACTGAGAGACAGCGGGTGTGTATCATTAGGTCAGACATGCATCACTATACTTGACATTGCATTTCATTGCATTGCACTTCTTTATTATTGGTGAACTTGATCTTGTGTGTTGCTGATCTTGTGAGTGCCTTTCTATGGAACTTGTGACTGATGAATATTGAGCTTGTTGTTGAAGATATGCATTTGTTAGAGTGTTGTTGTTCAGGATATGAAACTATTGTTGTTGTTGAGAATATGCAATTGTTAGAGTGTTGTGTTGAGCTATGTGCTTTATAAACTGTGAACTGTTATGTTGGGCTGGTACTAAGCAGGTTGTAGTTGTGGAGGTGGTAATTGATGAATATTGAGCTTGTTGTTGAGAATATATGATTGCTAGAATGTTGTTGTTGAGATATGTGCTTGTAAATTGTGAACTGTTAGGTTGGGCTAGTTTTATACGTATTGTAGTTGTGAAGGTTCGGTTGGGGTGTAAGGAGTACTTGTATTCTATCCCCTTAGCTCGTGTTTAGAGGTTTACTTGCTGAGTACCGTGTGGTTTGGTACTCACCCCTTGCTTCTACAAATTTTTGTAGGTTACGAGCCTGGATTTTTGTGGTACTTGTCATTCTCTTCTTTTCCGAGGCTTCTGGAGATTTGTGAGGTAGTTGTTTGTCTTCTCAGCGATCCTTCTTACTCCTGATTATGATCTTGTTCTACTCTAGAAACAATGTCATATGAGACTTGTATTTTTCTTTTGGTTCAATTGTAATACTTTAGAGGCTTGTACACGTGACAACCAGATTTTGGGGGTATTTTTGAGTTTATTATAAAAATTTCCGCATTTTATTGTAATGGTTGAGTTTTAGGCTGACTTGTCTTGGTGGGTTAAGACGAGTGCCATCACGTCCATTTTTGGGTCGTGACAGTTATGCGGCTATCAAATCAAATCCGCCCCAAATTCTAAAGTGAATCATCAGGTAATAGTCCGCAGACCTTACTCCAATGGACTATTTCGATAAAACTCGACTCCAAGAACAAAATATACATAACTAAGCAAACACAACTCAACAAATTAACTTAGAACAATCGGAAAAAAATGGAAGAGTTAGGTACCAGCAAAGCCGGCGATGGAAGAAGGTAAGGGACGATGTAAGGCTTTTATAGATCTGGATGGCGGCATAAATTTGGGCTTTTTTCAAAGGGAAAATTTTCAAAACAACAATATTTTAGCTTTTAGAGAAAATTTCTTGAATTAAAATATATATTTTGATGAACAATTTGTGAGCACCTTGAAGAAAGAATCTGGAAACGTGAAAAAGGGATAGAAACGTGAAAGGTGGGGTAGAAAAGTGAAAGGTGAAGAAGGAAGGTTAATTGGTATTGGTAACTAATTGGTTTAGAATTTGGTCCCATATAGAACTGTTTTCATAATAAAATTAATTTTAAATACTAAAATACTGAATACATATTATTTTCTAAAATATTGTCATTTTTGACATTTTTAAATAAAATATTTTAAAGTGTTGTTATTTTAACTAAATATTTTAGGTATTATGACTTAATTGCTAATTTTTCCTTAATTGTTTTTGAAGTTTTTTTTCTTTTTAATGTATCTTTTCTCCCGTCTACATTCGTATTAGAGCTCAATTAAATTAAATTCATGTTAAATAGAACTTCTCATTAAGAATGAAACACCTTTATCGATGTCCTTTTTGTGTTATGTCACCCACTCTTGAGTAACAATTTTACCCCTTTGTACCATTCTATGTCTTTTAAACACCTCATGCCCTTTGTACCATTCTTTTGCTTATATTAATTTCTAAGATAGTCAATCGATCTCTAGCTAGAATATGTGTAGGGGTCCGTTAAACTTGAACCATATCGATTCTCTAGACTACAAGGACTTCAATTTAGTTTAACGTATATATTATGCATGCAGCTAGCACACAGCAGTAATTTCCAATGTGAAATAAGTACTTATTGGTTTTGCTTTAAACTTTATAATGAGAAATACTCCCTCTGTTTCAAGTTTTCTGGCCCATGTTGATTTGTGACATTGCTTAAAAAAGTATTTATATAGTTATTTAATAATAAGATAAAAATAATAAATTTCTCTTAATTTGTTAAGACGAACAAGTAAAAAAAATCTATTTTAATATAAGTACTAAATAAAATAAAATGGAATGAATAATGTGAAATAACTATATATTCTTAAAAAATATATCACGATAAATAAGTTGGAGTTGAGATGGAGGGAGTAACTAGGAAGAGGGGGTTGATAAGCAAAGTTTCAAGTATAATCGCATCATATATAAGTGAGAATCAAAGACAAATAATCTTAAAGATTTCAAATAATAATTTTACTTTGACTGTTCAACTTTATACCCCAATTAGTTTCCACTTTACTAAAAAGTGAATAGTTATTTTCTCTGTTTTAATTTACGTGATACAATTTATTTATTTTAAAAAGTCATTTGGAGTTTGTGTAGTCCTAAAAATACCATATTATTTGATTATAAAACTTTCAAAATCTATAATTTAAATAATTACATATAATATGTATATGATTCAATTTTTGTGTATCTCGATTAAATTAATAATATAAGTACATGTAATAATCGTTTATGTACAGTTGAAGGAGATGGGGAAAGAATATTAATGGAGTTAAATGCAGTGGCCCTGTCCTTGTGCTTTGGTAGTCACGGTTTTAAATGCACTCTACACACACCACCTCTTCTCTCCTTCCTCCTTAAATTTACCCCAAGACATTCCCATCCTTCTACTCAAAATATTCAATCTTTTCTCCCTCTTTTAGGTTTTGAGTTTTTTTCCCTCCGTTCAAATAAATTGGGATCGACTATATGAATTCTCAGTTTTCACTTATTATTATTTTTACTCTATGAAACAGTAACTTTGATATTGGCCTGGTTCACTCAGACAACAAAATGAAACTATATTTAAATGGTGGAGTTTCTGTTTTCCGTTTGATTGAGCCGTGCCAATATCTCAGTTTCTCTTTCTCTTTCACTTTCTCTAACCTAATATATATATATATAAGTGCAGGTAATTCGTCATGCATTACCATCTAGGGTTTGTTCCTCTAATTTATAATTGCATCATTAATGGGTTGTGGTGTGGTCAGATGAATAAAATTTCTCCGAGGTCTCTGGCTTAGGTTCAATTCCTGAAAAATAAGAATAAAAATTCATGGAATTTGAATTGTAAGTCAGGTACCGGACCGGCTGAAAATGAAAATTTGAATAATTAATTAGTATTGATTATAGTCCATTCTTATATTTTTCTTTCTTCCTTTTCATGTATGTCTGTCCCAGACTTTGCATTTGGCTAATAATTAAGCATGATAATAAATGAACATTGTGCAATATTTGGTGGATCTATATATGAACGTCCATAGCGTTACAGAGTCTATAACCAGCTTGTTTATAGATATATGGTCTATCTTTTTCGTGCGCAAATTAAACAAATTCACTAATATTTTATTTTGATTTTTCTCTAAACTGATGGATTTGTCCTTTTGCTAGGATTAATGAAGAACATACTATTTGTACTTGTGGATTCCATTTTGTAATTTGTGGGGGAATTGAAAGATAAAACGTGTTGGCAACTTAAAATGTTTCTCAAAATTTATGTAGGAACAAATAAGAATGATAGGAAGTATTTGTCTTTTCTATATTTTTCCCTATATATACATATTTTGTGTATTATGCTATCTTCTTTAAATAGATTCATATATTGTTTTACTTGGCAGTGGTGTGAATTATGAGGCTGTGTCTCTTTACTTGTTAGAGTATCTTTCCCTGGAAAGGAAAAGGTAAAAATAAATAAATAAATGTTATAGTTATAGTAGAAATTAATTGTTATTATCACAGGATGACTTGGTTCATTGTCTTCATTTTCATAAAATTAATGCTACTGGTTTTGTATGGCTTAAACAAACTTGCAAAAAAAAGTGCATTTGCATGTTCTAATGTCCTTAATTAATTGTTACTAGTATATATGGTTCTTCTTATATATCTGGTTGTTATTCCTATCGGGGCTAGAAGTTTTTTTATGCGTACGTAATGTGTTTAGATGGTTTAAAATTTAAAGTATATGAATTTTCAATTTAAGGAGGCAATTAGCAAAGCTTTAGTGTGTTCTTTTTTCGCCATTGGACCAATATGAGTAGTTTTTTTTGTTACTGAGTTTCCAACACATTTAAGATTTAAGGGAAGTTGTGTTTTTCTTTATTACAATTCCTTCATACTAGTTCTCTAGACTTTGGAAGATTTCATTATGTTCGTGTTTATAATTACTAACGCTTGCTGGTAGCATATTTTGGTCGGTATATTTTTACCAACCTTTAACATAAGACTTTATTTACATAGAAAAAATATTTTTAAAAATTTATTTTCCTCCAATCACAAATAACATACCATATATCTATTAACCTATGCAGTATTTTAACATTAAGTTTTGAATTGCATTAAAATTTATTTAGATAATTAAATTTAAATACACATTTAAATATTAAGATATATATTTAAATTTAAAAACACTTGAATTTTAAAATTTCTACTCCTATTAAGATGTGAATACAATTTTGTGTGAAGTTACCTAACTCATTTGATTGAATATATTTCAATGTGCTTGCCATTTGGGCCTATAAAATGCTAGACCAGCCTAACCCACCCCAGGTGGGTCAGAATTAGGACGGGCCTATACAAAACAAAATAAAAACTTTAACCATTTGCCAAAATAAGGTAAAGTTACAAAAAATCATTAATCTAGCTTAACTTTACTTCAAGCAATCGCAACATATTCACCAATCACCACCATCAAACACATGAATTCACTTGTGATAAATGTAAATTATTGTACTTTAACATTTACTTGGAAATTTTACACGAATCTCATAGTGTTAAGAGCTAATTACATCATATCCTTACTCTTTTCAAACCCTTAAATTTAGTGGAATTTGGATACATCCCAAAACGTTTCGATACATCGTGTCCTGATTTCAGATACATCACTCAACGTCTCAATACATCAGTCTCGATTTCAGATACATCATTCAACGTCTCGATACATCTCGTAAAGTGATGTATCCGAGAATAGAAAAGAATTGATATTTTTGTATTTTTTTCAAATGATAGAGAATTTTAGAATATATGGTAAAATAAGTTGTATTTTTAGATTATTTTTCCTAACTTGCCTTTCTCTTGGGCCTCAGGGGTCAGCTTCGGCCCAATCTTTGAAGCCGATGAGCCCAATGGGGCTAAGATTAAGAGCCTAACTTCTAAGAGAAAATTTTAGAAATAACAAACATAATAAGACATAATAAGGCTCTATAGCTATAGTTCATAGTCATAGTTTTGTTTGCTATGGAAGCTGATGTTTGTATATTTCTGTCAGTTTGTATATTTGGGTTGCGAATATACAAATAGGGTAGGTATATGTACAAATTATGTATTTATACATTTAAGAATTTTTTAGAACTCCGTTTGTATATTTCGCTTGCCAATAAACAAACAGGGTAATTCATTATGATTTTTTCATAAATCGTATACAAATAGATAGGGGTAAGCATATACAAAATTCTTAATTTATACAATCAAGAACCGAATACAAATTCTGGATTTATACGAATCAGGCGAATTATACTAATCAAGCAAATAACAAGAATTGGAGAAACTGTAGCCGCGAATTACAATTTTCTTAAACTATAACTATAATACCTAATATATGTTAAATGTTTGCTATTCTACATAATTTTCCCAACTTCTAAAATGAGCTTAAAAAATCTTAAGCCAAACCAACCCCTACGGGCAGGGTTAGGCCGGCATCAAGGATCAAGTCCATTTTGACTGCTCTAGACTTAGTCATGAAATTAGTATAATTTTTAGTAATAAACATCTTATGAAGGTAAGTCCTCAAGAAATAATGTCCAATGATCTTGAAAATTGCTGGTCTTGAATTTTTAACCCTCGTTTATTTTCTTGACAAATTTTTAAAGTCAAAAGTCGATAATGTTGTCCAAGAGGCAAAACTTTTTAGACTTGAAGTTTTTCTTGTGAATAAACGTGATAACAAAATTCAAGATCAACTATTTTCAAAATCGTTCTTATAAATCACCATTTACCTCTTTTTCCTTTGTGGGGGTATACCCATCATAAAAATGATATCTCTCAGCCCAAATGGAATGCCGTTGGGCTACAAGTCCATTAACAATTCAACACTTTTGATGACTTTCAAGCGTTTTGAGGCGAAATAGTCCGTTACATACAATTTACAAACTTTGTTTTTTTGTTTTTTCACTTTCTGTTTTTGAAGAATAACAATAATGAATCTTATTTCTTTTTCCATACCAACCATATTTATTTATTGCCACTTAACGTAACTTTAATCTTAGGCGCAGTTGTGACCAAAAAAACAAAAGTTTCACTTGAAGAATAACAATTTATCCATTAATTTCAAATTGAACATACAAGAGAGCATGTATAGGTGGACTAACTTCAGCCAAGATTGGTGTCAAATTGAGAGGATAATACTTTCAGAGGTGGCACTTTTATGACCTCCTCTTTTGTCACCAAACCCCATTATTAATTCCAATAATTTTCAAGTATCCCTTTATAGTCCTATAAAATACTCTATACTATATGCATTTAAAGTTAACGTTGAAAAACGCACTTCTATCAATATTGCTCGCATATGTAAGAATTTTGAAGGATGTATTCTTCTGGGGTGATAATTGGGTGGGTTGAGTTAAGTTTGAACGATTCGTAATGGGTTAAGACAATAATAATTAATTGGGTCAAGATTCAACTCTGGTAGTAGGTTATATAACGGATCAAGATCCAACCCAATCCAGTATTTACTAAACTTAATTGTTTTATTTGTTCTTTTAAACTATTTTAGTACCTAATAAAATTTTATTTTTTTATTACGACTATATAACATATCATATTGAAAAAAAAGTTTTAAATTTTTTTTTGACAGTATTTCTCATGAGCCAATTCGGGTTACATATCAACCCATTTTTTAATGAGTTGAAAAGAATTGAGTTAATGAATGAGCTGATCAATAACCCGTCCAAACTTAAACGGGTTGGACGAATTGAATGAATTGGTTTTGATTTTGTCACCCTTAATATTGTTATATACGTATGTCACTTCTGTTTGATACTCTGAAGTTTATAATTTCTTAGATGTATATAACAGCTTAAGCAAAATTCAATAGGTGTTTTTAGATCTTTCTTTTTCATTTATTTCTGTCAAAACAATCAGCTATTATATCTATGTGATTTACTTACATGATGAACTAAGTAAATATAACAAAATAATGTAAATATATTCGTATTTGATGAAACTTGAACTTATAATCTCTTAATTGCTAGTTTGGTCAAACTTATCTTAAACAATTACGAGAAGCAAAAAATCAAGTTCATTGAGTTCTTGAAATTTGTGAGCAAACTGATTCATCTAAGTACTTATAATTAAAAAAAAAAAAACTATGTTGGATCTTAGCGTTCTAAAAGAGGAAGTAGTTGCATCAACTTAATTAAAAAATAATTGGACAAAAATATCGTATTATATGACGGCTAATAATTGTAATTATAATAATTAGGCTGACCATGTGGGTGAAGACGACTAAAGTAGATAGGCAAAGGATACGATTTCAATTTCTTAGTCCATTTTTTCTTCATCTCAATTCTCATGTATTCTAGGTTCAATGTATGTTATAAGTAAAAAGATGTCAACGAGTTGCATTAGAATATATATAATTACTTGGTAATGTTGGGACTTGAAAAAACTAAAAATAGAGAAGTAGATAGAAACAAAATATACATCATATATACACGTTGATGACACATATTCCCATTAAACATGGAAATGGATTTCAGATCTTAACTAAGAGGTGCAGACAACACATTCATGGCTCATTTTGACTATCTGTTTTGTATGATGACTTTCATCTCACCTTTTAATTATTTTACCTGTTATCGTAGAATTGAATTACATCCTCTCTCTCACCTGAACTGATCGAGAGATGAACCCGCACCATATTTTTGCTTCTTCCTTTCCTTTTGCTGGCAAGTAGCTCTCTTTTTCTTCCATAGTTCGAGATTCCCTCTCTATGCCTATACTAAGAAGATTATTTTTCATATTTTTTTGATTAATAATATGTGTTTACTTGGCTTTTTTAGTTTGATCTAAAATAAGTGCTTTTCACATAATTAAAAAGGAATTATTTATTTTCTTTCAAATATACTTATTATTCTCCTATTTATATATATAAGTGAGTTTTTATGTAATCACAAAATTATATTATAATAGATATTCCCTCTAGTTCTAAAATTAATATGATTGTTGATAGAAAAAAAGTTCATTTTCAAAATAATTTATTTTTTTTAAATTCAAAAATTTATTATTACTTTTTATTTTCAGAATTATCTCTCTTTAGTAGAATTTTCATCTACTTTTAACCAAATAATGAATATATATTCTTTTAAGAAGAGTTTAAAAGTAATCAAAACATAGTATTGATAAATAATTTTTTGATTAATGTTCTTAAATATTTTTCTTAAGGAGTGTGTCGAATTTCAATAATTCATTCATTAATTTAATCTAAATAATTAATTATTATGTTTGAACAAATTAATATATATATGTTTAACTTCTCTTGAGAATTTAATTAATTACCTTAACAAACTAGTAAAAAAAAACCTAATTGTCCACTTCCATCAGGTAGTCAAACAAACATCATATTGACTTTGAAGATGTAGAAATATATATCTACATCAACTTAATAATTACATCGCACTTTCCTAAAAGAGCACACTAAGTAATATTTTAAGCCATTAGCAAAAGCTTAAAATAAAATACACGTCAGAAGATAAAGAAGAGCTTAATTTTATAATCCAATATTAAACATCATTAGCTTAGTTTTATATATATAGAAAAATCAAGAAAGGGTCGTATTTATTGTCAGTAGATTTTTATAATACAATTTGTTGTATGTTACAGTCTAGCGGCTTCGTTTTGCCACAGCAATACCATATGGTCCTTCTGAGCCAAAAGAAGATGATAATATTATTCTTTTATTTTTATTATTATTATTATATTTTATACTCCATTGTACAAAGTCATACTGACCATAACATGTGGATTCCACCTCATCACTTTTTGGTTTTATGCTCAACAAATGTTTTTATTTAATAAAGAAAACTATTCCACATAGGTGTTGCTCAAGAATATCTCCACTTGGATGCTGAATATACTTATGATACTCACTATTAAAGTACTTTATCACGATTAGAGCCAAGATTTTTATTAAAAATTGTCGATATATATATATATATATACATACTTGTTCAGAAGGAGTGTCAATTAACGTCTCTCGGATAATAATAACTTTGCCATGGGTTATGGTACATTTATAATCCAACTATTTTAACAAGTAGTAGGGTCATAGTAATTTTTAGATACCAACAATGTATGTCTTTGTAATTTAGCTATAAAGCAAAATAATATGAATATTTACTTTTGACAACTTTCATTGGAAAACATTTCTATCATTTTTTAAGATATAATTATTAATGGAAAAATTGTATAAAATAGCAAACTATTAATTCAAATTAAATGTTATAGTCATAGTTTATTTTAATTGTAATTTGCAGCAAACATCCCATTTTTTGGATTCGGTAAACAATTAGCCATTTTCGATATACAATTAGGCATTTTATACATTTCGGTATAAAATGTGTTTGTGTTTGTATAAAGCGAGAGAAAAGTGTATATACAAATACAAATACATATATTTTCGTCCTATACACTTATAATTATACAAATACAGATTTTATTATACAATTTACAATGTATAAATGAATTTATACAAAACTGAACAATTTGTATATAAATTGGATGTATCTAGCGAATTATACAAATCAAAAGCTCCATAACAAACATAAAATTTGCTATGGAGTGCAATTATGCAAATTAAAGTTATAACATACAAATCTGATTTTTATGTTTGTTATATGTGAAAGTTGTTCTTTATTAATTCTTCAATCACCTAGATTACATCGATATAGTTACCTTATAAAGTGAATTAATATGAGTATCCATTTTGACCACTTCTATTAGATATAAAAATAAATAAATTATTGTGTAGAATAATATATCAATAAAATAAATTGAAAAAGTCTATGAACACAAGGCTCTCATTCTTGCAAGAAAAAAAAGGTAACATAAAAGTCAGAAGTTAATAAAAAGTTCAATGAACAAGAGATATTTAAATTTTAAATTCCTCTACTTCATTCTCAGCTGAAAAAAGAGCTCTTTTGAATGCAATAACCAATATTATCATCCACAGACATAAAATAACTAAAATAGTTTGATTTGTATTTTTTAAAATTTCTTATTAATATTCGATATCTATATTAAATATTAAAAATATAGCTATCAAAATTAAAATTAAAATTTGAGAAATAAATCTTAACAATCCACCACAATCCGCGTTGATCTGATCCCCACAAGAGGATAAGCTCATGAAGAAATGTGGAGCCACTGTTTGTTACCATGGGAGAAAAGAGATGCATACTTTTTTCTTCTTTTCCTATCCTATATGCCATCTTCGTAAGCACTAATAAATCCCCGCACCCAATTTATAACTAGAAAAACGGAATCTTCTCATTCTCTCTCCTCCATCTTTTCCCCTAAAAAAATTTGTCCCCTTTCTCGTATTTACCCATCAAATCAACTCCAAATCCATTCCTTCTGTTCATCATTCAAATTTTCTCTAAATTATGGAAACTGCTTTCTTCTGCTACTCTACAGTTACTTGCAACTTTTTCTCCTTGTAATCCATTACAAAGAGGAGGAGATTTTGTAAATTCTGTAATTTTGTATTTGTGAATGGCGATGGACGACAACGAGAGTTGCGGAAGCAGAGCGATGGAGCCCTTGTCGCCGAAGCAAAATCGGCTACAGAGGCAGAAGAATGAAGTGTTTAACCAAGTGCTTAGTAGACTCCAGGATTTGAATCTCGAAGAGGTTAAACTCCCTGGCTTTGAAGACCAGCTCTGGCTTCACTTTAATCGCCTCCCTGTTCGGTTAACTTCATAAACCCTATCTTTCCTCATTTTTCGTTTTTTTTTTACATTTATACTGGTTAATTGAGTAATTGATCCGTTTTCTGTCTCGAAAGTTAAAAGTTTTGAAGTTTTTTGGTACTGAATTTGGGTGCGTGCAGTTATGCATCGGATGTAAATGTGGAAAGAGCAGAAGATGTGCTCATGCACAAGAGGTTGCTGGACATAGCGGAGGATCCTGAGAATAGACCTGCCTTTGATGTCCGCCTTGTGCAGGTTATACTCTTATCTGCTTTTCGTGCATTTTGATGTGTGTTTGCCTTGTAGATGCTTTTTTCTCTTGATAACTCTGAATATGACATTTGAAAAACTTCTCCGTATGTATGACAAGGAGGAATCTCTAAGTTGCTTTTTTTCTCTTGATAACTCTGAAAACCCATGCCAAGTTGATATGACATTAGAAAAACGTCTCCCTATGTATGACAAGGAAGAATCTCTAATTTGATTGTAGCTGAATAAGTTGGGGATTTGATTCAACACGTAGGATGTTCCCAAGAAGCACAGGATCTGTTATTTGATTGCTTTCACAGTACTCGAGAGCAGTTGCAAAAACTAGTAAATTTGTCAATAATATTGTCAAGGTCATATTTTATTTCTTTCATCCATCCCATACTTCTCTTTCATGCTACCTTAGGTAGGGCATGAAGAACTTTCTTTAGTGCTGTTCATTTTTACATCTGTTACACTCTTCAATGACCCAAATTAAAACCATTTAAAACATTTCTCTTATTCTGATAGGCTTCAGTTGACATGTCTAAGGGGATAGAAGTTTGAGTTCCAAGTAGAAAGAGAAGACGCTGGAAGCTAAAAGATAAATGTTATAAAATTATGGATGTGAGATCATAGAAGATTTTAGATGGTCATATTCTGCAGAAAATGCAAGCAGGACTCATTGAGGACAAAAAGGAAGAAGATTTGAAATGTTCATGTTGAAAACATAAATAAGTTAACAACTATGTTTCTTCTCTATCAAGTTAAGCTTTTAAATCAAGGAAAATTTCCTGAGTTTGAGTCTTATTGTCACCAACAATCAAAAAGATTCTTCACATACTTACCTCATGAAAAAGTCAAGATGAATGCAAGTGGGCATGTTGAGAACATAATTTAGTAAATGAAAGTGTCATTTCTAACAAATTAAGATTTTGGATAAAGTGGCCACATAATTCAACAGTTTACATTCAACAGAGAGTGCAAGTATGACTCATAGAGGATAAAAAGGATAAGAACTACTTGAGATTGGAGACGAGTTAGACTTATAATCACATGGAGGAAAATTGTACCTGTAGACTTACAATTTCTGATTTCTCTGAATCATGTGGATGAAGCTAAGGATAGAACACAATGAAAGCAAAAGGATCCATATATGTGATACTAATTTGTTAGAAGTAAAATTTAGGTTTTTTTAATCTTCAGCTTGCATTAGTGTTCGTGTTTGGTAGGAGTATTTTTATTCTGGCCAGCGACTTATTCTTGGTGCCAATGTAGAGAGTTGTTAATCTCATAACCAGTTGTGTTTGTAACAGTAATATAAAAATATGGATGCTCATTATAGAATAGGTATACTGGATTGACTTGTTTGAAGAAAGTTAAATGGATATCTTATTTGTAAATAAGTACTCATAGGAGATGTGCTGTAATCTTAAAACTTGAGATCACCTTAATATACACAAACTTATTTGTTGGTTCACCTTAGGCACATCTCCATTGATGGCAACAGGGTGTTATGCAAAGAGCAAGGTGTCTATTGAAGGTAATGAGGATAAGATAAAATTGGTCGTTCTTAGTATAGAGGCTATAAGCCTTTGTGATTTTGTGGGTGATGGATTGGCAATATGGGAAGTCGAATGGGTTCTTAAGTTTTGTAACTAGACCATACATCTAAAGGCATGAATACTTTGAGAAGAGAATTTGGGATTGACATTTACTCATTCCCCTTAGATCATATGAGATGTTTAAGATGGAATGAATTATACGTAAACCTACAGTATAAGCGATTTTGATATCTCCTCTATATTCTAAGACAACTTTGTATTGAAGAAATTTAGATCTATAGGCCATTCTTCTAAGAGAAAAGAATTTTTTAATTAAATGTTAGTAAATCAATGGAATAGCTATTTATATAAAGGAATTAACATATTGGCTATAAATGACTAACCAGTCAAATATTTGAGCATGTAATAATCCGTGACCAGCTTTGACTGTGGTTGAAACAGTTTCACCATAACAGGATCCAATTGGATATATCTTGTAAGTCCTGGGAAATCTTGGAAAATAATGTAGAAAGGATAGTCTCTTAGTATATATTCATGTACTAATATTGGAATATATATTGTAAACCAACAGAAAAGGGAATGCAAGTCATGGCCTGGCCTAAGACAAGTACTTTATAATTCAAGAGATTCTTGTTACATGCAAGTTCACACTTTAAGTTCATAATGCAGGTTCATCCTATGTACACTGGAGCATCAACCAATACTGTTGATGTAGATCCTTCAGTTAATGAAGAAATCCCAAGGTATGCTCTTTAGTTTAAGCATTAAAGTTTTTCTTTTTTCAGTAGAGCTTCTTTCTGTATATTACTTTTGCACATTTGATTTTTCTCTGTTGTGCTTCCTAAGTCATTTAATTTTATGTGCTTCCATATTGTCCCTCTCCAGCACTCATCCTCCTCCAACTTTTGGTTCATCACCCAATCTTCAAGGCCTTGAAATTCATGATGATAAAGCTCATGTAAATCATGGAGATAGTGATATCAATTCAACTTCACGGACAACCAGGTTGAATTGCCTTAATTCTTGAGTTGAAGATGATAAGATTCATGATACTAGTTTGGCTTCATAGCTTTGATATAGAGTGTATTTATTGTTCACAAAGGATTTCTAGTTGACTTTTCCTTCTTATGAGCCAAATGATTTTGTGCAGGCCAATGCACGAGATTACTTTTTCAACAATTGACAAGCCAAAAACGCTCACTCAGGTGCCTCATTATTTTAAGAATCCTCCTCCCTTTTTGTTCATAAATACATCTCTTATCTTCTCATAATCAAACAAAGACTGTAGTTTCATGAATTTATCTTATGCAGAGCTAGTGCGAATTTAACCGGAAACAAGGCTAAGCCCCTAGAATTCCTGTTGTGTGTGGATATTATGAGTCCAATATTTGACAGGAAATAAGGTTAAACTCCTTGAATTCCTGTTGTGGATACCTGTCATAGGACTCGCTTCTAATAACTGAAGATAGCCTCATTCCAGATTAATAAGCAAGGATAGAATGACCTTTAGCTAAGTCAGTGAGCTGATATTGTATGGTGTTTGATTTCTATTTCTCACGTGCATAGTATAGGATAAGCATCTTAGTGAAGATAAAATTTGATAGAGAAGACTACTTGATTCCCCCCACACCCAAGAAAAAGGTGATAGAAAACTACACTGAAGGGGAAACAGAGGATAATAAGGAAAAGTTGTTTTTATGGACCCACAGATTGATTCTTTGATTAACTTCTGCACCTAAGAGATAAGGGTGGGGTTAGTCAGTTAATACCTAGCTTTGAAGAATATTTGTCTCAACTTTTCTGATACAATGCTGTTCCAAAGTTAATATATGAAATTCTTTATGTAAACGCTCTGTAGTTGTACCTACAAAATCTAACAGTCTCCGAAAAATATTGAGACAGTTTACCTGGACCAAAATCTGTATCTTTTCTTTGCTTTCTGTCTAGTGCAATTTAAGCTTATATAACTGATTATATTATTCATATCTGTTCAGTCCTGGAATTTATGTAATTTCATTAATCTGCAGATTCTGCCATATTTTCAGAGTTCTATCAAACATATTTATCTTACCATGTTAACTTTGTTCTTTTCTTCTTTACTTGCATTGATGTCCATCCTGGATTTCCAGTTGACCAATATAATTTCTGAGATTGGTCTGAACATTGAAGAGGCTCATGTTTTTTCAACTACTGACGGTTTCTCCTTGGATGTCTTTGTGGTTGATGGATGGCCATATGAGGTACAGTATTAATGTTCCTCTCAAGATATAATGAAACGCTTACTAGCAGTTTACCAGTCGTTTCTTAGCTTTAATTCGTCTTTTCTTGTTAACAAGGGTAAATTTTGAAACTATGTTCCTTGATCATCTAGTAGATTGTTTGTTAGTTTTATGCCTGTTTTTTCGTCCTCATGTCCCAGTATATATGGCTCCCCTCAATTTTGGACAACCTGAACTATTTGACACCGTATCATTCCTATACATCTTTCAATAATTCAAACTCATTAAACTTCTAAACTCTGAATTGTGATGTGATTTCTTTTTCCATCAAACGTTTAAACCAACTTTGCAGCCATACCTTAGTATATATTCTTCTTCTGTTAGTAATATAGTAATATATATCAAATTAAAATCTATGATATGTCCACTGTAAAATGTCGTTATATACTATGAGATGGTGAGGATGAACAACTTTAGTGCTGATAACTTTCTCATTCTAGTCATATTTTTCAACTAGATATATTTTCGCTTAATAGGATGCTCAAA
Organism: Solanum tuberosum; assembly: GCF_000226075.1. Taxonomy (NCBI): domain Eukaryota; kingdom Viridiplantae; phylum Streptophyta; class Magnoliopsida; order Solanales; family Solanaceae; genus Solanum; species Solanum tuberosum. The sequence goes on from NW_006238946.1 coordinate 1,778,996, forward strand.
CCTTGAGATGTTATCGGGTGAATTGAGGATGTAGTATATTTTTACAATGAAAGTTTGGAAATTTAACCCCTCATTGTTCTTCTTGAAGTTCTTCTTTTCCCTTTTGTGGTAATTTACTTTTATACTTATTCATCTGTGTTTGGAATTCTAGGAGACGGAGTTGCTTAAGAGTGAGGTGCAAAAGGAAATTATGAGGAGCAAGGTAGATATTATTCTGGCAGCTTAATGTGGACAGGACTGGCACTCAAAATTATTTTCTTAATATGATTTATGTGGCTCTATCTTCTTTTGGGAAAAGTAACACGCCGATCCTTCTGTATTTTCTTCATAATGGTGCTATGCAATTTATAGTTAATGTATGGTGTCCACTTTCAAAAATACTCAAAATAGATATCAATGAATTTCTCGAACACGGGGGCTCGCTTGCTAGTCTGATGCTTTCCGTGAGTAAGAAAGCATACTTAACAATTGTGTTAATATTCCAGATAATTTATTGAAGAGAGTTGTTGTTTCTACTAGAGTAATGCTGTAAATGCTCTGTTGCTAACTCTCCCTGAATTAGTTTCAGTAATTGCAGCCACAGCTATAGCTCAAGTAAGTATTAACATCAACTGACATTATGGTTCATATATGTATTGCATAGCAGATTTTTAGAAGTCATGCAGATATCCTCTAACATCCTGCTTTACTTCGCATAATAGAGATCCTAAGGTTACATCTGAAAAAAGAAATATGAATCCTCACAGGAAATTTTAAAGCTCAACTTAATTATTACTTGACAACTTGGGCTTGGATGCCTGACATAATCGTAGGTTGGTAGGATACTTATGTTAAATGGGGTTGTAAGAAAATAAAATTAACCAAGTATTACTGTTGTTGATTTCTATGACCGGCTCGACTTTTTCAGCAACTGGTACACCGTTATCTCTTCAACTTTCTCCTGTTTATGTGAAATATGCATGAGATTTTGGTTATAAAACGATAGAAGGAATCAAAACAATAACTATGCCTCAATCCAGTCAAGTTGGGGTCAGTTGTATGAATCACTAATCCTATATTTAAGCTCATCTTAAATCAAAGTTGTCAAAATAAAAATAAAAAGTACTAAAAATTCACTATTTTTCCTTCTAGCATATAAGCCTTTGACACGACTTAAAGACTCCTAAATCATAGGAGGGTAAACTTTAGTAACTGACTAAAACATATTTCCAACTGAACCTACTAATTGTAGGTTCAAATTTGAACAAGTTTTCTTGTTATATTGTCTTCTAGATTTTGATTATCATATTGGACAGATGATCTCAGTGCTTTGTCTTCTGGTAATGTTTTTCAGGAGCAGCCACAGGTCCTGCCTCCAATCAATGAGCCAGGTCAAACATCTGAATCAGGCTCCGATAGTGTAAAAATACCTACTGATGGATCTGATGACTGGGAAATTGACATCCGCCTGCTGAAATTTGAAAACAAAGTAGCATCTGGGTCATTTGGAGATCTGTATGAGCCAACAATCCATATCTTGATTTCTAGTTGAGTTTGTTGAGTCAGTGGATTTATACTGTGTCTTTTCAGGTATAAAGGCACATACTGTAGCCAGGAAGTGGCTATAAAAGTTCTCAAGCCTGAAAATTTGAATATGGATATGGTAAAAGAGTTCTCTCAGGAGGTCTTTATCATGAGGTGTGTCTGTTGTACTATCATGGTTGATAATCTCTTTCAGCATAACTTAGAGAATCTTTCCATACCTAAAAGTCTATCTGAGGATTGTTTTTTTTACTCCTAGATAGAGTCGTACTCTATTGAAAAAAAATGCTCTGTGCCACTAGAGAATTTCTTACAATATTTTACTCCTGCGGTTAAATTGAATGTCCTGTTTCCTTTATACTTTGTTGAGTCACTAGGTATTTCTTCTATATGTGGAATTTGGCTATTTTGTTTTCTTTTTAGTGGCATTAGGCTATTTGGATGAAAAAGCTGGATCATACATAACGCAAGGGACTAGGTTCTCCCAAAACACACTTAAAAGTCTTGGAAAAACTACAAATTTAAACATTAGTGGATATGTGAATTTGAATTTTATTACTAAAATTGTTTTATCAGTCTAGCTTCCTATTTCCTGTTTCTTACTTTCTTTGATCAAGTTTTGAGATCTTGTCTCACTATGTTTTAGGAAAATTCGGCATAAAAATGTTGTTCAATTTATAGGGGCATGCACACGACCTCCGAACCTGTGCATCGTGACAGGTATATTTCAAGATTTTATATATTTAAAGTGAACTTCTACGTCAGTTAATAAATTGGAGAAACTGTTTGTTCTCTGTTGATTACTGTTACATAATGTTTGCCGGCAGATCCATAGTGTTTTATATGCAGAGGTGTGCTTTTATTCATTTTCCAAACTTTGAATTTTCTCCTCACACTACTGCACTTGAATGGCAGCTTATTTTTGTAACTTGTTGTTGTACATCTATCCTTCTTCATCATGTTAATGACAAGGTGCATCTGATAATTTTATTGATCAGAGTTCATGACCAGAGGAAGCATCTATACTTTTTTGCACAAGCAAAGAGGTGCTTTTAAGCTTCCTACTCTCCTGAAGGTTGCAATTGATGTTTCTAAGGGAATGAGCTATCTGCACCAAAATAACATAATTCATCGGGATCTGAAGACTGCCAATCTTCTGATGGATGAACATGGAGTAAGTCAGAGCTGTACTGCAACTGTTTCAAAAAGCTTGTCTAGATTATTATTTTTCTAGAGTCTAGTGTATTATTTCATCTGTGACTAAGCTATCTTAAAACCAGTACATCCATTCTCATGCAAAAATTTGGGTGCAATTAAACATGAAGGCAATTCAAGGTTAATATGCAAACACTGAGATCTGTATGGCTTAGAAGTCCAAGGTTTTTCATTGCTCAGTGCCCTTTTAATAGGTTATTTGAAATGTCTAATTACATGGATGATATCTTCTGAAAACTATTTTTAGAGAAAGAACCATAATCTGTGATTGGACTGCAGTATTGAAACCTTTAGAAGAAATGCCAAATAAAGTCTACGGAAAAGTTCATTTGCAGGGTCCACTTATTCATTGAATCCTATAAAAAGAAAATCTATGAGTAATAGTAGCAGCATTAAAGCTTGATCAGTGGCAATTTAATTTGGTTCATATTTTGAAAAATGTGAATGTCCAAAATAGTACATTGTTTCTTGTTAATTTCTACATCACCAGTTTTTGCATTTCCAAGGAAATCGATTGATGAACTTTGCTTAATCACACAGCAACACCTAAACTGCTGCTGGGTGGAGTTACTTCCCACGTTATTTGCTTTGTTTACAGAATGTTCACTCTGACTATAAGATCCATCCTCTCCTTAACAGGTTGTTAAGGTTGGTGACTTTGGGGTTGCTAGAGTGCAGACTCAAACAGGGGTGATGACTGCAGAAACTGGAACGTATAGATGGATGGCTCCTGAGGTGCAGAAGATCTGAACTTAATTTTATGCAGATTTTACTGCAATATCCTCAATCCAGTTGAAATTCATGATTCCAAGTTCTTTGATTTTCTTGATGACAGATATGCATGATTGCTCCACTAATTTTCCGTTTATCCTCGTGCTTAGATTTTGTTGCCACCATAAAATAACTGCAATAGTTCCCTTCGAGCTGGTTTGGGACTAGTGCTTTGGGATACACCTCAAGCATCTTGTGTGGTTTAAGCACGAGGTGCTTTTAATATGTGTGATTCTCTCTGACTTTTGCAATTTTATCCTTGTACTTGGATTTTGTTTCCACACTCAGTAAAGTGTGGTTGTCACATTCTCACTTTCATGCAGTTGTGAGTTGTGAGTTGTGACTTGTGTTTCTGTGTTCACCTTGATGCATATTGGATACTTTAAGCACAAGGAGCTTTTGATAACCTTCTACGAGGGTTACTTTACCTAGGTTGTCATTGGTAATATGCATTGCAGGATTCCTTTACAGTATACCATGCAGATACATTCGATTCTGCAATATTAAGTATTAAAATATGAACCTCTTGGTGTAATGGTTTTGACTTATTTTCCTCTTAATACTACAACATTCTCTTACATTATCCCCGTCATTTCTGTCCCAGTTTTGTGCTTAACCATCCTGCAGCATGCAAGTCTCGTTCTTAAAATGGTTTTTATTTGTTGAAGGTGATTGAACACAAACCGTATGACCACAAAGCTGATGTTTTCAGCTTTGGTATAGTGCTGTGGGAACTTCTGACTGGAGAAGTAAGTCTCTGTGTTGCATCTATTTATGTTCACGTGTTAGCTGCTTGACACCTCAACTAACGTTCATGTACTGTGATGGGGCAGATTCCATATGCGTACTTAACACCATTACAAGCAGCAATAGGTGTGGTGCAACAGGTAGTATAAAGTCCACTGTCATCATCAGTACTTGTTATATCTTCCCCAGTTAAACCAACACCTCACATTTGGTTTGACATGGTTATCAGGGTCTACGGCCAACAATTCCTAAGAGCACTCATCCAAAGCTTGCTGAACTTCTTGAAAAATGCTGGCAGCAAGACTCAACTCAGAGACCAGATTTCTCGGAGATTTTGGATATTCTGAAGCAACTAACTAGGGAGGTAGGCATTTGTATTAAATAAGCTTGGTTTTATTTAAGTTTGTTCATTCCTTTGATCCTAGTTTTGTATGCTTGAAAAAACAGGTTGGAGATGATGGAGAGGACAGACACAAAGACAAATCAATCGGTAGCTTTTTCTCATCTCTTAGAAAGGGCAATCACTGAGAATTTACTAAAGAGAGGAAGGTGATCGGCCTTCAGCTTTTGTCTCGGTGTACAGATTCTCAGATGACCAGACTTGATCTGATTAGTTTTTGAAAATCACGGTTTTTATGTAATGTCGCTTGGCATTCTTTTACTATTCCTAATTTAGTCAGGGGTGCAAGCTGGTGAGTAAAGCTTTGGCAACTCTGTACAGAATAACTGTGAATTTGCGCAAGTTCTAATTCCTAACCCTTTTTGTACCTTTCTTATTGAGAATTTTTATCCTCTTTATCTGGTTCTAGCTACCAGATCATTGCTTCCGAATTGATGTTCTTGAAGTAAACCAAGATGTCTATAAAAAATAACCATTGTCACAGAGAATTTGAGTAAACCACCCCTGACTAGCTTTCAATGTATAGATAGATACCTCTGCAATTGAAGTGAAGTGAAATTTGAGGTTCATAGAGTCTAGGTGTATAATTTGAAAAGAAATAACGATGAAAACAAATAGTAGCTTTTTTGGTACTAAGAGATGGAAAAGAATCAACTGTTAGCAAGACAAAAAGAAACAAGAATAGAAGAAAATTAGATCATATTACAACATAACCACATACACACATAGTATATGTACTTTAGAAGAACATTCATATCTTTCAGATAATCGACATATTCTTCAAAAGCTTACAAAAATCAAACCTATAATAAGATCTAAAAGAAAATACGATATGCAAGTACAACACTGGAAACATTTGTTAGTTGCAATACCCAAGTTCTAAACAAGAATTAGACGTACAACATTACAAGTCATGTTCAGGCACTCTGACTCAGTAATTCCTTCCATCCTATGATCTGATTCCCCTATAATTAATTTTCGTTGAATTGCATCTGAAAATTGGTCAAGAATTTAACTTCTATACGTACTTTGACGGACAGATCACCTAAAAAAGATACTTTATCAATTCAATGGTCATTGCACTTGCTGAGGAGTTGCCTAGCTCGGACAGTAACTTGTAACCGTGCAAGGGCGTGCATGCAATGCAGAGCTATCCTTGCTTGTCTTCTCACATATGCCCCTCTTACCACTGCTTGAAGCCTCACAAGGCTTTTCAGTGCCTTAAACGCCCGTCTCGCCTAAAATATTGAATCAACAACACATGTATAAACAAATGGTCACACTACTAAAAGAAACACTATTTTTCCACCGAAATTTCCCATTGAAAAATGTTCAACTAACTATTTCCACAGATATTTTGATCGAATCGATGTGAAAGAAAAATAGTAATGTAATTATTGTTTCATATGGAAAAGTAAGGAAGCTTCCCAATATTTTAGTGAGAATATGTTTCCCACCATGCATTTTTCCAGTGAGCTGGTTTGGTGGGAAATGAATGGAAAAATCATGTTCTATTAGCACAATTTTCACTGATAGTGAGTAATATCAAATTAAAAGAAATTAAAGAAAAATATGATGATTGATCAAAGTTGGAAAAACTTACAAGATGACCCCTAAAATGAGATTGGATAGTAATAGCAGCCATATCCTCTTTAGACATAAAATAGATGTGCCCATTATTTTTCTTTGTAGATGACCGTCCATTGGCGCTGCTGGTCCTATTGGTAATTGTGTTGTTATGAAGAACAATGATATTTTTATGTGGAGGAGATGACCTGAATAGTTTCTTTCTGATATTACCAAACCAATTCTTCTTAGACATCCTCATCTTTGATACTACAAATTAATACTGTTAGCCTTTTTTTGTCAAACTCAATTCTGGCAGAGATACTGAATTGGACAGATTTTATGTGTGTTATACTAACATTGTGGAAATAAGGAAGCGTGGGCAACATGTTTGTTAGTAAAGTAAGAGAATGGAACAATAGGTCTACTAGAACGTGGCAAGATGAAATTGATTTTGTGTAACTTTTAAGTATTTCAAAGGACCATTCCACCACCTGGGCAGGGGCCACTAATGCTTGAACATATACCAACTAATACTTGTACAAAGTCAAAGAAGATAAACATAAAACTAAAAAAGGATTTAGTTTATATACGCTAACGTCAATATAATTTAACATGTTAATATGTTAATAGACTGATATAATTACTATTTTTAGCAAGTTATCAATTAATAGTTATCTTAAATTTTAACATGTAATTACATTATATGTGTTGATTGTGTAAATATTTTTCACACAAGAGATTCAAATTTGCAAATGCATAACCATTCTTTTAAATCATATTTCCATCCGGTTGTTATTCGTTAGGATTCCTTAAATTTAAGAATGAGATTATTTAATTTTCCTTGTGTGTTGATCAATTAGACCACCTAATCTATATGTACCTACCGTCTACTTATTTATCTTTGTTTTCAATCCAAAGCAAGGAAGTAAAATAAAGTTGGCTTCTTAGTTTTCCTTGTTTATAAATTAATCCGAAGAACATAAAACAATTTTGCAATTTTCGTTAGAAAAGATTACGGATAATATTTTAAAATAAAGTGTCCCTTGTTAGTTAGAAAGAGCTTTATTTTTACACTTTATAAAGAGTTATTTATGAAAGCAAACATTGCAACCATTTTGGCAGAGGGGGAACTGGGAAGTGAGCAGATGAGAGGCCTTTCAGGCAAATATTATTTATTACAGCAGAATTAGGAGAACAATATTTACACATATTGCTTGCAATACAGATTCTCCCACATCGGATATCACCTAATATAAATTGCTATACAAATGTTTTGCAAGTTGCTTTTTCAACTTTCAGCCACATTTTGATGTGATGAAAGGGAATAGATTTTACTACTGGTGTTATTATAGTAAGTAATTAAAGATGGTGTACTTATTTATTAATCTACCCTTTTATATGTGAGTAAATAAAAGGCTATTAATGCTTTATATTCAAGACTCAATCGGAAGTCCACTCTCTGTCCAAGTAGCATATCCACCAGCAATGTCAGTCACCCCAGTAAATCCCTGCACAATATATAGCACGTAATTAACTAGTAGCGTACGTAGGATTTATGTCCACGTGTCAATTTATCATCACGTATAGTAAATCCCTGTAGAGGTTCTAAGACTTTATTTTTTGGCCCAAATTACTTTGGGTTATTTTTATTACTTTCATTTTTAAGAATTTTCTATTCTAAAGCTGTAGTATGTAAGGGACTTACAGCAGCAAGAAGTTCAGTTGCAGCCATAAATGATCTCTTACCCAACTGGCATCCCTGTATAATGCAAAGTCAATAAAAGATTTTACTAAGCAAAAAGAAATTGGCATCTTAACTCGTGAAATTGAAGCTTATATTATTAAAATAAAACCATATACTAGTAGTTTTGTGGACTTACAACTATAATTTCATCATCCTTCCCAAAATGTTCCAACACTTCCTCCAAGAAATTGGGGTTCTTTATCATCCCTGCACCAAATATACAGAGCTAAAGAATACTATACTAGCAGAGTGCTAAAAACTACTACTGTAGAGTTGGGTATTTGTTAACAAAAAATTATTTTGGACTTTGGTAACACTATCTATTAGAATATATAAGGTTCAATGATGTGAAATTCACCCTTTAAACTGTCAATGATTATATTTCTTACTTAAGAGTTGCCAATAAAAATTATGAATGTGTGGGGATGGAAGTAATGATGGAACAAAACCTAACATAAAAAAAAATTGAACTTGAATTGGTGGGGTGCGCCAGGCCCGTGCAGTAGTGCAACACATGGGCGACGCGCAAGAGCCCAGGCAGCAAGCTACCTTAATGGACTCTTCCCCTTAAAAAATTGAGTTAATATCGTGTGGACCAATGGTCCACATATCAGATATTAAACTGATAAGAACAGATACTACACTTGATCTTAGCCAAAAGGCCGAGAAAGGTATGCTTTGACCAGTGTAAGTGACTGGCTTTTATTACAAAACACTTGCGTTCAAGTCCTGCTTTTGCCTTCGATGTGGGAAACTAACATACAACTCAAAGAAGAAAAGAAACTTGGACTAAAAAAATGAGATGCACTTGCATAAAAACATTATCGTGAAAAACAAATGAAACTTCAGAGAGTACTCTTTGTTCATATTTGAACACATTTCATGCAAATTCTGGTCTCTAGCTCTTCCTTTTCTTAAGTGAACTTTAAACAACTCTTTTCTGGTTTTTAGTCCTTAATATGTACTTGGACATGAATGGAGTGATATACAGAAAAAATAGTATTTAAAGTTGAAGTTAAAAAGGGGTATTTGAAAGTAAAAATTGTGTTCAAACATGCAATTAACTTGAAAAAAATACTAGCAAAACTTATCTTCAAAGACTAACCAAAAATCGCTCTTATGTACAACCAAACAATATAATGTACTTTAATTAAGTTGGTTTGAAGCTTTAGTTGTGTATGATTTATGTTTTCCAAGTTGCCAAGATATTTTCAAAGGAATAAAAATGGAACAAGAGAATTGTAACACAGTCATGGGTATATAATTAAATAACCCTCCGTCTATGAGCAAGTAAGAAAATTGAAAGAGAAGTAAGATGAACAAAATACATTTTACATGTAAACTTGAAAACACACGACAAGGAGAAACCAGGCGAACTAGTAATTGCCGCCATTTCAATTTTTGAGAACTCAATAACAATTGTAAAAAATCTATCATGCATGGTTGCCACTTGGAAATAAAGAGGACACTTGTAAAAAAAATATTTGAAAAACTTAAATATTGTTAACATCGAGTACTCAGAAAAAGAGAGTACTATTGAATTACAAATAATCAAACCTGAGCCAATTCTAAGCATGTAAGGAATGTTTATGGCGCCAGCAGCATGCCCATCACTGAACTCTTCAGCAGTTCTGCACAAAAAAAATGTTAAAAAGATTGAATCTTCCATACTAATGATTGATAAAAAAAATTTGTTTTGATCATAAATTTGGACATAATAATTTATATGTTTTAGAAACTACATGGCAAGAAATAGTATAAGTCACAAAAAAAAAAATATTTTAAGGGCATATGCTTGTTTGACTATCAAAATTCGAACTATGTCATGTAAATTGGAACAGATAAAACTGCATAAATTTGCATTACCTGACATCTAAATAACGATGGCCAGCTTGAAGCAATTCCAGTGCAACTCGAACAGGAACAGAAGTAGGAACAGTGGAGTTCTGCACTTTCTCTCCAACTGTTGCCATCCAGCTACAAATATTGTTTGTTCAAACACCCATTTTGAAGCCAAAAACAGAGAACTAACATAAAACAGGGGATATAGATGTACACAAAAACCCACCTAAAACTTGGATTTCTATTGCTAGTACCAATGTCACGTCTTTTTTTAGGCTGAAATTGAGGCCTTGCCATTGGAATTAACGAAACCGATCCATTGATCCTGCTGCTACGTAGCATTCAAATCATAAAACAGAAACAAAAAACACCCATTGGAAAAAAAAAATGAAATTAATCAAAAGATTTCAAATTTTCAATGCATATAAATATACCTGTGTGCCAAATTCTTGGTACCATGGAACTCAAGAAGTGAAAATGAGGTTGAATGAAGGGAAATAGTTCTCATGGTTGTTTGTTCCTATTTTTGTTGGCTCTGAAATTCAATAGAATATATGGAAGTTCTTGAATTATTGTGTTGATGGTGAGAAATGAAAGGGAGATTGATATTTAAGGGTGAAGACAAGGCATGGACAAGACTGGAGGAAACAACATGGGTCTTTTAAGTGTATGGATAGATAGACACGTAAAGAAGAATTATGTATGTAGATTTTTGTGAATCCCAATTTTGCACAACTTGTAATTCAGATAATTCACAAAATGATGCGAGAGTGACTTGGATTATCCTATGGTTGGATAAGTTCCAAATGGACCTACTTTTTTTTTTGTCTGCAGTCTAAACTTCCTTTTATCCACAAGCACACTTTTCAATGTCCTTAATAAATCATAATGAGTAATAAAATGTCTTGTTAAAGATTCTTCTAACAATTTTATATGTATATTGTATGTGATTGCACTCCCACAATGATAATTTTGATGATAAAAAAGAGTTCGAGGATGCTTGGTCAATGCTATGAGTATTGGGCTTGAATAGTGATGCAACCACCCCAGTCCCCATATGTCCTGAAGTTGAGTGTTTGAGCAGTCTCATTGAATGATTTTGCACAGGTAGGGGTGTCAAATGAGGGGTTGGATTGAAATTGGAGATATTAAAATGGGTTGAAATAGAAATCAAGTTGGGTCTTGATCCGTCCAAGTTTACTTTGGGCTCAAATGGGCTAAAAAACAGGTTGAGTCTTGACCCTCCCAATTTGACCTGATTAATCTCAATAATTTTAATATAGTGATATTTAACTTTTATAATCACAATTCGAATTTCAACTCAAGATTAATTTTTTTAAAAGTAACAAATGAATAGATAAATCCTAAAAGATGTTAAATGTATAATAATTCATACCTTTAATATAGGAGCATATCTTAGTAAAGAGTTTTAAAATGGGTTGAAATTGAAGATTGAATTAGTCTCAATTGAAGATTCTCTTCAAATGGGTTAGGCTTGAATGGATTGAAATTGAACTCAATTCAAATTATCTTGAGCCCAACCCTTAAAATTCTGGACGGATTGGACGGGTTACTAATGTTTGATTTCATTTTTGACACCTCTAGTAACAGGGATGAGTGATCCCAATATTTTTAGAAGCTTAATTGTGTTCACCTGGTTGTTTTAACACTAGGATCAAAAACTTGTGTAGATATAATTTGGTGGATATTCGTTTTTTTTATTTGGTTTTATCAAATTTAAATTTGATTTTTTGATTTTGAAAAGTGTGCACTAAATACCAAATAAGATAAGTTGGGTTTGATTTTTTCCAACTTTGGTACGATTTAGTTCGCTGATTCTGAAACGTTTTTATCTGTCCAAATGAAAAATAAAATGAGCACCAAATTATCAAAGTATAAGACCAAATTTTTATACTTTTAGACCAAACATGCATCAATTAGATACAACGTTTCTTATATTAGATGCAATTTCGATCTTTTTTTAAAAAAAATTATGAATTAATTTGTGGCAACTAAAGAGTAAAGAGAGTAACAAAATGGATCAAAAGGTTTGGGGCCAAAATTAAATATAATTTAGATTTTAAAATATTTTTAAAAAATCTAATTAATAAAAAATTGACTTTTCGATGCATCGAAGAACACCATTACTCTAGATCAAAAAATTGAAATTCCAAAAAGAAAAAAAAACTGAAACTGAACCAAAAAAACGTTAATTTGATTTGGTCCAAATTTTTTATTTTTCGGTAGTTAGGCCCACCCATCATTTAAGTAGCTTGGGAATTTTGTTATAAGGATATTGAAGATTTATAAATGTAGATCTCTAGACTTCTGTCTAGGATCAATTTGTATTTAGAGATGGCTAATTTATTTAATGTTGTTTAATAAGAGAGGTCAGACACGATGTCTATTACTCCATATGTTTTCTCTTATTGGATAATATATACAGGTACCAATTATGGCATTTACTACCTCAATTACTAAAAATTGTTAGAACATGACGTATCCAACACTTAATTTAGGTTCTTAATTTTCGACTTCTCACAAACTACCCCATAATACATTTAGAAATTTGGTCACACGTGTAATTACAAATTCTGTGCATTACATCATTCAGTTACTCTCTCTGTCCCTAATTACTTGTTCACTTTTGAATTGACATACCTATTAAGAAAATAATTAATGACATAGTGAGTTTACCATTTTACACCTATTAATTATGAAGTGGATGAAAAGTTCTACATTTTTCAAAATAATTAGTCATTTAATTGAGGGTACAATAGGTAAAAAGAATTTGTTCTTTCTTAATTTGTCAAAATGGACAAGTAATTAGGGACAACTATAAAAGAAAAAGTGAACAAGTAATTAAAAACAGAGAGAGTATTAAATAGGGAAAATTACCTACTTAAGCAAATATATACTACCTTATTATTGGTTATAGCTATAGTTTCTGAAAATTACTGCTCGCCTCTAACATTAAGTTACAATTATGTGGCACGACTTTTTTGTTTTGTATAAACGTGTACGCTATCTCTCTTCCTACATACAAGTTCATTCCTTCTCTCTCTTCATAATCCATTACCTTATTTTCTCCTTTAATCACTCAAAACAAATTAATTTCAAAATTTAAAATTTTCATCCAATCCTTCTCAAATCGTGCTACCAGATTTTAGGGTTACTATTATGCGTTTTACTTTCTTCCTGTATTTTTTTTAATATAATTTGTATAAACTCTTAAACTTCGAATCTCCATGTGTACTTATTTTTTGTATATATGCTTTTTCAAATTGTATATTTCTGATGTTTATGTTTGTATACATTATAACGAATTGTCTAGTATTACTATAATTATACAATTTTAGAATTTATATTATATCGGAAAGGAAATCCGATTTTAGGTATTCAAATTGTATATTTGTATATTTTTTGTCCTTGTTTTGGGATTTCTTTCTCAGTTGTACTCGAAATTATATATTGTTAGATTTCTTTCTTAGTTGTACTCGAAATTATATATTGTTATTTGAATTGTATATTTATGATGTTTTGTGTTTTGTATAAACTATATTGACTTGTTTAGTTTTATAATAGTTATACAATTCCAGAATTTACATTACTTAGGAAAATAAGGTTGATTTTATGTAGGGGCCCTTTTTATGTATCCAAATTATATATTTGTAAATATTTTTGTCATTGATTTGGGATTTTTGTTACAGTGTACCAAATTTGTATAAATTCATAATTGTATTCTGTAATTCAAATTGTATATTTCTATATTTGTTGTCACTGTATTTAGA
>NW_006238946.1:1792695-1803989 GCF_000226075.1 Solanum tuberosum
CAAAGTGTGATTACTGGATTGCTGCTACGAAGGAATTATGGTGTATTTGATATGAAGTCTAACGATTTAATATTCTGCGAATTACGACATTGTATGCATTTTCTCAACCGAGAATACCGCCATTACCTTAAGAAAAAATGAATTTAGTTTTGTATACAACTTTGAAAAGAAGCGAATTATACAAACGATCATTCCTATAGCAACTAAAAATATAGCTACAGTAAGTAATTATTAAAACAGTAGTTAAGGAGAATAATTATTTTAATTATGGTATCGATTTCCGTAAGTTGCCCTATTAAATATAATCGAAAATCAAGGACAACTGAACACCTAGACAAGACTTAATAGGAAAGACAAAGAAAAAAACTGGAATTGGTAGGGTGCGCCAGGCCCGTGAAGTAGTGCAACGCACAAGAGCCCAGGCAACAAGCTACCTTAATGAGCTCTTCCCCTTTAAAAAATTGAGTTCATATCATGTTAGTCGATGACCTGCATATCAGATATTAAACTGATAAGAACAGATACTACACTTGATCTTAGCCGAAAGGCTGAGAAAGGTATGCTTGACTTTGTGTAAACAGGTTATTTTTATTGCAAGCACTTGCTCTCTAACGAACGGCGTGGGTAATCAATGTAGATTGTAAGCAGATTCAACTTCGAGAAAAACTAGAAAGTTATTAGGCTTCTGCTATTATACCAATGAGCATCGCCAAAATATGAGATGCAATTTTTTTGTAGCAAGAACCTCCTTGAGTTGGAGATGGATTTGGCTGGCATGACGACCCTTACCAATATATTTCTATGCAAAAAGGATAACAAAAGGAGGACATTGAGCATTGTCACTATGACAAATAATATTCATTCCTGTACAAATGTTAATACTCCCTCCGTACAAGTCTATCGGAAGAATTACCTAATAGATGGAGCTTTTACAAAAACAAGGCGGGGTGCCTCTATAGAGCCCAAAAAGTTATTTACTATGTATAGACTATCCATCAAAAGTTAAACTATTCTCTTTGCCTATTTTGAAAGTTAAATAAGATACTTGTAAGTTGATTTCTATCTTAATTTACCTTTCTAGTGCAATTTTTGAGATATATATATTTACAACAACTGGAAAATTGCATCTGATAAAATTCAAGAATCTGTTTGAATTGTGTTGACATGAATATCACTTCTATATGCTTGAACAATTAAACCACACCTAAGAATTAAATCAAAGTGAAATTGTATCTTGTATCCAACTCAAACGAGAATGATTTTTCGTTTGGGACCGTAGAGCATACTAGCCAATTACAGGTTGACAATATTGTGTGTACTTTCGAGATCAAATCGGCATTTACATCATGTAAATTCAAAATCAATCAGAGTTAACAAAAATTTAGCATACAACTTGATACACAACGAAAATAACAGAAAGGTGAACATACATGTATCAAAGGCCCAACAAAATATTAAACTGGAATTGGTGGGGTGCGCCAGGCCCATGCAGTAGTGCAACGCATGGGCGACGCCCAAGAGCCCAGGTAGCAAGCTACCTTAATGGACTCTTCCCCTTAAAAAATTGAGTTAATATCGTGTGGACCAATGGCCCACATATCAAATATTAAACTGATAAGAACAGATACTACACTTGATCTTAGCCAAAAAGGCCGAGAAAGGTATGCTTTGTCCAGTCTAAGTGACTGGCTTTTATTACAAAACACTTGCGTTCAAGTCCTGCTTTTGCCTTCGATGTGGGAAACTAACATACAGACATAAGAAAAATAGAAACTTGAACTAAAAAAAGATGAGACGCACTCACTTGAAAACATTAAAGTTTGAAAATAAATGAAACTTCAAGGAGTACTCTTTATTAATATTTGCTCACATGTCATGCAAATTCTGGTCTAGCTCTTCTGTTTCTTAAGTGAACTTTTAACAACTTTTTTTTCTTTCTGGTTTTAGTCCTTAAAAAAACCTGATAGGCTCTTGGTTATGAATTGAGTGAAATTCAAAAAAAAATGAAATACACTAGTTGAAAAAAGGTATTTAGAAGTTGAAGTTATGTTTGAACATATATTTTACTTGAAAAAATAAATAAATTTTGTTAGTAAGCAAGAAAATCACTTGAAAAACTCATCTTCAAATACTAACCAAAAATCATTCTACTTTACAACCAAAATATTCTTTAAGTTGATTTGAAGCTTTAGTTGTGTATGAGTTATGTTTTCTAAGTACCAAGATATGTTCAAACAAAATCTAAGGAATAGAACGGAATAAGAGAATTGTTACAAAGTTTTATGTACACAATTAAACTCAGTTCTAATTAGGGGTGTTCATGGTTTGGATAAAAACCGATCCAAATCGAAAAACCGATTAAATGAACCGATTTAATTTGGGTTTTGGTTTGGTTTGGTTTTAGATTGTTAAGAACCGATAGTATTTGGTTTGGTTATGATTTTGTTCGAAAAAAATTGAAGAAATAACCGAACCAAACCAACAAGTTATATCCATAAATTTTATTATTAGAAGAAATAACCGAACCGAACCAACAAGTTATATACATAAATTTTATTATTATACATACATAATATATTATATTCATAAACAATTTTAAAGATTTTATATATGTTTCATCAAAATTTATTTTTATAATTTACTTATGAAAGAAAAAATGTCCAAGGTGAGAACATTTTTCTTATTGGTTTCATGTATATGAGTGTCTATGGAAATTCTTTGTGGGACTAAAAATGTCATTGCCTCTTCCTTCTATGCCAAAATAGTGAATTTTGAAGTTTTATTCAGTAAATTCATTGATCGAAAGTTCTATAATGCCAGTCATTCTAACTATTTTTTTGTTTGAATGGATTGTTGTCACTTTTTTCACGTTTTGAATGAATTGTTTTTTTTATTTTTATGTATGGTTAATAACCGAATAACCGAACCGAACCAAACCAAACCAAAACCGAAAACAACCAAACTGATAAATATAAATTATATTTGGTTTGATTTGGTATTGATAATTTTAAAACCGATTAAGTTGGTTTGGTTTTGGTATTGACCAATAACCGACCCAAACCAAACCGTGAACACCCCTAGTTCTAATTATCTTTTAAAAGAATTGTGGCAACCAATGAGTTTAAAAGGTCGCCTTCCTTCTTGATAATTAAGTAATTTTGGGGGAAATGTACATCACTTAGCATGTCGGCATCCTAAACTATATAATTTATTGATTGAATACCACCAACTTTTTTTCACAAGAAAAATCAAGATTAGGAGCAACGACACTTATAACATGAAGGTGAACAACACTGTTTGTGAGCATGAAATACTATTTTATTATTCTTGTAATGTAACTATACTTGTAAACACAAATTTTACGTAAAGTGTTAAATAATATTGATTTGAAGATGTAGTTTCAAAGTGAAATGTTGATTTACACTTGCAAATCTTTAACTTTTACAAGTTCATTTCTCAAGTTCAGTTCACATTCCAGTACATACACTTTCACAAACTTCAATCGTGGATGCTTACTAATTACATATAGAGAGAGAGTAACCTGACGAGATGTGTATAGCATTCTTAGATCTCAATATGAGAAAGGAATCAGATCTTGATCCAAAAATTGAAGTGACTCAAAATTAGCGAGGAGCAATATTTTCTCTACTAATTTGTCCATACATATTCATAAATACTTAAAGCATTTAATCTTAATTGAAATATTGAAAATATTTTGAATGTAAGTAAAATGTTGATTTCAACTCAAAAAATCTTTAAATATTCACAATATTTTTATTTCAACTTAAGTTACATCTAAACAACAATAACATACTCAAAATAATCTCACAAATAAAGCCTATGCACAAACCTTTTCCCTACCTTAAGAGATAAAAATATTATTTTCAATAGATGCTCGTGTCAAAAAATTAAGTTACATCTAAACAGTAATAATAACTACGTATTTCACTTGCTTTCCTATTGAACTCCAGCCCAGAAATGTTCAAAGGCTTACTAAACAGTTTACCTAAGGATGTTTTGCGTAAAATAAGCCAGAGCCCAAAATTTGTTCCGGTCCAAATCCATATTCAGTAACGACCAACAACCACCGCAGAGCTAGTCAAACCACCACTACTCACGGCGGGTGGTATCCAATTCTGAGCTGATGGCCAGTATCATCGGCGTAGCATCTTCTCCTTTTCCCACCCAGACCTCTCACCTCCTTCCATCTCGCTCTAATTCCATATCTTCTCTCATTCAACTCAAGGTACAGTAACTCTTCATCTCTTCAAGATTCACGTTTTTTCTTCTCAAATATTGACATTTTCATTGCTTGATTCTTAAAGAGAGATTCGGTTCGGCGATTGTTGTTGCTTCGAGTGAACTGCTCATCAAGACAGGTCGGAGATGCAGAGACAGAATCAGAATCTAAGGTGGTATTGCCAGATACTTCTGCTGATACAGGCATTTCAGCATACAATTGGTGTGCAGCACTTGGAGGGATTGGGTTTCTTGAGACTTCTTACTTGACGTTCCTCAAGTTCACTAACTCTGAAGCATTTTGTCCTGTTGGTGATGGTGCCAGCTGTGGCAACATCCTCAACAGCAGCTACTCAGCTGTATTTGGTAATATCCCATGCTATTTTTCAACTTTCTACTTTAGGACTATCTTTGTAACCTTCTAAAAGTATCCAAAGTTTTGTTAAAAGAAACAGATTTTAATATGAAAATATTAACACATCTGTACAAGTAAAATTGGTGGGAACCTGAAGAAGTGATTGGATACAATTACATTTAGGAGTTTGGCAAAGTCTTACCATTTCACGCCTCTCTTTTATGATTAGCCTCTTGTTTGATTCTCTTTATGAATTATGTACTTACCAGACATAATAATCTTTATCCATATTTCCCCAATTGTCTTATTTTGACTAAGAAGTTGAAGAAGCCCTTTTTAAGTATATTAGTGAAGAACACATAATTCTACCTTCATGAGGTAGGAGTAAGGTCTGGTGTACACGGTACACCACCCTCCCCAGACCGCACTTGGGATTACATTAGGTAATGTTGTTGTATAGAAGACCATGTAATGCAATAGGATTGCTTTATCTGTTTGTAAGAAAAAATTGTTTGGAACAACAAATAGAGGAATACATCTATTTATGTAGTATGATATCTCTGAAAACATATCCTTTGTAATGAAACAGACAGACTAAGATGACAATGGTAAAGCTTCCATTTACTGATGGTGATAGTAAATTTGTTGTATTGCTAGTAATCGTCGTAAATTGATTAGTTCTATATGGGTTGTCAAGCTGGCGTAACCTTCCTCCTTTATCCGGGCCTGGAATTAGATATAGAGCAAGCTCACACAATCGGAGTTTCCCCGGGGATAACCCCATCCCAATACTACTCCAGCCAAAGCATGTTAACTTTGCAGTTAATACAGCTGACCCAACTAATTAGGAAAACTTCGATGTCGCTATTGTTGTACATGGAGATAGTAAGTTTTGCTTGTTAAAAATATTAATTTAGGACATAAAATGAAGTTGGAGGTTATTAGCTGAAGGAATCTATTGTTAATTAGACCAGCATATGTTGATAATAGCCTTTTTTTTAAGTTACATAATCTTCGGTTGTCTTCAAATGAGACGCTGTAAGGTAGATAGTTTGTATTATCAATGAATGGGATGCCTAGAAATGCAATTGTGCTGAGAAACCTGTGCCGTACCCAATTCGCCTCCATAAGGTCACCATCATTTCCACCTGTACCACTTCCAGTATTCATTGATGAATCAAAGGACTTTTCCCCTATCTCAGTGTTACAATAAGCCGGCACACATTGATTGCACTGAGGTTTCAAAAACTCCAGCGTGGAGCCAGAATTAGAAAAGCCAATATCAATTGGTCCAACATACTTGACAAGAAGATGTTGACAGTAAACTTTGCTGTAAGTTGCAGCTCTTTTATCTCATAGTGGTGAGGCCCCAACATAAACCAATTCCTGGAAGTAACAACACCTAATCCTCGTACTGATGTGGCTCTAATTGCTCGTAAATCTCTCATATACTTTATGTGCATAGTGTGCATAACACAGGTGAATTGTTCGACCTTTATCTTATCCAAAAAAAAAAAAAACACTAGGGTGAATTGTTCAGGGCATACTTGGGCCAGTTATGGGCTGGGATAGATTATCTTTGCAGCTGCCCATCCCATTGGACCTGTTACGTCTGTTTGATTCCTAGTCCTTGGAAGTTTGTTGAAAACCTACCCTATCTGATTTCTTCTTCTAACAAAATGTTTTAACTCCTTTTGATGGTAAATCATATCACAGAGGAGGCAGCACATTGTATTATATAGTTTATTTTGTTGTCAGACTTAATAACTAATGCAGTGCTAATTTTGTTACATTGTAAGTTGTATTTATTTGATTTGAAAGACAGAGATTGGAAAATCAATAAATTGAAAGCAGTATGTCCCTTAAATTGCAGGTAATATGTTTGGAAAGAGATTCAGTTTTCATCCTTTTTCATTTGCCAGGTGTTCCTCTTCCATTAATTGGTATGGTTGCTTATGGAGTAGTTGCAGTACTTGGGATACAATTGGGCCAGAAAAGCAGGCCTCTTGGAATTGGTGAAGCTAATGGGCGTTTGGTTTTACTTGGAACAACTACTTCCATGGCAGCTGCCAGTGCATACTTCTTGTACATCCTAAGCACAAAATTCACTGGGGAATTTTGTCCATACTGTTTAGCTTCTGTCCTGTTGTCATTTAGTTTGTTCGTCAGCAGTATAAAGGTTATCTCCACTACAGAGAACATTGGTTTAGCTTCTATTGCTATATGCAATGCTAATGACAAAGATATTTCTTTTGTATACAGGGTTTGGGGTTTCAAGAGGTGCAAAAAGATGTGGGTATACAGTTACTTATAGTTCTCTTGGTGGTTTCTACCCTAAACAATTCATACAGTGACTCTCAGCCTACAAACACAGGGTAAAGAATCCGTACACATTCACACATTGTAGGATGATATTAGGCAAAGTGTCTTTGGATTGAAAGGACAATAGGCAAGGGTTCCCTTTTCTTGCATTAAGTAGTGAATGTTTGATTGGCATTGATTACAGAGATAATCACATTAACTTATATAAAAACTTCCATGAATTATTTAAGCTACAATCTTAAAGCAAGTAAGAGAAGCTTGTTTCAGTTTCTAGGTTTAGCAGTAACAGGATATCTTGGTTAATTTAAGATAGAAAAGCTCTTGATGTATAGTCATTTAGTCACAGGTAAAACTCTAGATCATCTGAAATGTATAGTTGGTGAAAAGATCATGCACGTTATTCAAGAGAACAATTACTCAAAATCCTTTTCCCATCTTTTGCAGTTCTGCTATGGCTGAGATGGAATACTTTACAACAGAGATCACATCAGAGTCTACACCTTTTGCTATATCCCTAGCGAAACACCTGCGTTCAATTGGGGCAAAAATGTATGGGGCTTTCTGGTGTTCTCACTGCCAGGAACAAAAGCAGGTTCTCTTTCTTTTGCAAATGTGCTTTCTTAGTACTGCATTTTGATGGGTTTCTCAAAAAACTGCATATGAAAATGATAGCTTTTCTAAAATTATTTCCATTTTGGTTGCCTCAATGGCATAGTGACATCATTTCATTAGGCAAAAAAAAAATTGGTGAGATTCAGAGAAAGAAAAACTTGCTTACATAGAAAATGGGAAAGTAAAAATCTTTCCCCATTATCAAATCTGACATGATGTAGGTAGGGTGAAGCGTGGATGTTGATTAGGCTCCAGCCACGTTGTCTGATTGCTACATTCCTAAAGTAACATTCTATAAGGGAAAATACAACATGATATGGGTAGGGAAGAATATGAATGTGCATCAACTACTATTGGGTTGAATATTAACGTCTTCCATAAATAAGTAAGAGCATCATTAAAGGGAAAAAGAGAGACCCTTATATTTCCTTCTTTCATATGCTGGTGCTGGAATTTGGCTAAGAGCTTCAGTGGATTTATCCTTAGAGTTCAGAAGCAGATTCCCAGAGTTCTGACCCGAACTGTTTGTCAATATTGCAACTAATCTTTAAGAGTATAAAAAAAGGCCGTAGAGATCCCACTAAAAATTCTGATTTGCATCATGCACTTAGCAGTATAGGTAAGAGTTGCTTGTATTCTGTACTAAATTGGTTTATTTCTTGTGTCACTGCAACAAGATGTTTGGACGAGAAGCAGCAAAGTTACTAGACTATGTAGAATGCTTTCCTTATGGACTTAAGAAGGGAATTTACATGATCGATGCATGTCAAGAAGCAAAACTCGAAGGGTTCCCTACATGGGTGATCAATGGGGAGGTGAGCAAGAACCTTCTTTATGCTAGAAAAATCTTTTGTAACCTATACAAAGGCACCAGTCATTCACACCTTCGATAAGAAAATGAACATCTTGCTGTTTGAACCTCTAGCTTTCTTTTCCAAATTCCATTGAGGGACCTTAAAACTATAATATTGTGGCAGGTTCTTAGCGGAGAGAAGAAGCTTTCGGAGCTGGCTGCACTGTCTGGTTTCGATATGAAAGAAGAACTTACTGAGGCTAAATGAGCTCTGTTGACCAACAGTCACATATTCTTAGGATATCGAAGTTTATGAATTCTTATAACTGCCGTCTGGTAATTGCTTAGTTTCATAATGTAATTATCTTCTTATGTTAGTAAAACTGAATAGATAGTATGATGAAGTGAAGGATCCGAGTGGATCGTATATATATCAAGCAAATCCTATTACCCACAATTATTTGAATGTTGTGGTACTATTTTCTTCTAATGTTGTACGTGTCCAACTTCCCCCTGAAAGTCTATTTCTCTTCTTTTTTATCTATGCCAAACTTTGCCGATAACTTTTCCCTAATCTGAACCCATTGTGACGACAATAGACAACAATCTAATGGCAAGAGTAACCTGAAGATGAAAAAGTATCTCGTGATTATTCTCTTTGTATGTAAGAGTGATTATATCCCATAATGTGAATGATCAACTCTTGAAATGAATTTCCCTGTTTAATTTCCTATTTTACAAATGCTGCCTAAAGTGAAGACGATACAGATTGAAGGAGCAGAGATGTATATAATCTAAATTCTATTTTATATTAAAGGAGGAACTGACTTTCCTAAATTGGAAATCTTTTCTCTAGACTTGTCAATACAAGTATTCATTATTTTGTGATCAAGAACGTCAATTGGAAGTTTGGAACAATAGCTTCTTTTTAAATGCAATCAATTCTTATTTTAAAATTTCAATAATCGTGATACAACACATAATTGAATGTTGAGTTTAATACTCTAGTCAATATAAGTTAAACAAAACTGAATGTTTAATAAAAATTACTTTTGAACATGGAAACCCCCAAATTAAAAACTAGCTTGATTTAGTTCAAAATTAACTTGCTTTATTTAAAAAACGATTAATGTTTGACTCTATTCAAGATCCAAACTGTAAATTTTTTATATTTAGTGAAATTTAATTCTTGATAATTGTATAAATAATTGTTCAAAATTGTGGTAAGTCATAAATCTTTTACTTTTTAAGAAAAATAAATAAATAAAAAGCTGAAGTACCCCTCCTTGTAACTACTTCCTCTGTTGTTTTGGCCATTGAGCGATCAGTTCCTTCAATTGTGTGAATCATGGTGACTGTAAATCTTAAGTCGCTGCTGATATTCTCAGCATTTCTTAGGCTGTTTTTGATAATTTACGGAGAATGGCAAGATACCCATATGGAGGTTCGATACACAGATGTGGACTATCTTGTTTTCTCAGATGCAGCTGCTTTAGTTGCTGCCGGAAAATCCCCTTATCAAAGATCTACATATCGTTACTCACCCTTGATTGCTTTTCTTCTTGTGCCCAATTCTTTCATTCATCCTTCTTGGGGAAAGTTTATCTTCTCTGCTTCAGGTAAAATTTCCCCTTTCTCTTCTCCTTTTTTCTTTCTTTCTTTGTCCCTTAATGTTTTGGGTTCTTTTTATTCGCGTTTAATGCTGAAGAAGTCTGAGCTTCACAATTTTCGTATGATTTGTGTTTATTATTTGTTAGAACAGACAGATACATGAAAGCTTAATTTTGTATTAAGCTCTTGTTAGGTTCTAATTTCAAGACAATGCAAAGGTTCCATTTTTAATCTACTCATTTGGAATTCTTGTTTTCCCTCATACAAATGCTCCTTGTATGTGGTTTCCAAGAGATTTCTGCAGCTCTCTCTGCTTAGGTTTCATTGGCAATCTTTGGGGTTGTTGTGGATGTATAACTAAAGACTGGATGAATTGTTGATTGGGACTTGAACTTGTAGATGATCAATCTAAGAGTAGACAAATAGCTTTTGAACTTGCACCTTTGTATGTGGGTTTGTTGTCTCTTCTTATTGCAAAAAATGCATAATTGATATTCTTAGAAGACATCTTAATTATGTTGCCAAAACAGATATGCTTAGTGAAACTTACATTGAGTTCGTGCGGCAGATCTTCTCGTGGGATTTCTTATCAACGCCATTCTAAAGCTAAGAGGGGTGCCTGAGAAATTATGCACCTATTCAGTGATGGTATGGCTTTTGAATCCATTTACCTTTACCATTGGAACTCGTGGGAATTGTGAGCCCATCATCTGCGCCATAATCCTTTGGATTATTTTATGTCTAATGAATGGTAAAACTTCCAGTACCTTTTAATTACATCTATTATAGTTATGTTGAGAACTTACTCCTAAATTTTTCTTTGTCATTGTAAGTTTACTTCCCTACTGCTACTTATCTGTTATTATCTCTTTCAAAATGGTTCCTGTCTCCTTAATCTACCTTAATTATCATTGGGGCAATGTAAATGACTGTAAAGAGGGGGCATATGGAAGGGGAAGTATTTAGGGGAATCATGATTTAATTGATGAAACTGTAGAAAAGAAGGTATTCTCATTGAACACCGATCAAGATTGAGTCTTTCTCCCACTCCTCCACAGGGTTAGGTGTATAGTGTTGTCTCCTGTATTCAGATTAGCAAACCAGAAATAATAAAAGATGAAAATAAAAATACAAAGAACTATCCGAGTCCACAGAACCCACTGTACTGTGTCCTTAAGAAATTTAATCCCCTCAAGTACCCGAGGTTGCAGATTAATTCCTCCCAAGATAAAACGGATTAATCATTAAAAAAGTAGTGGTACCTCAAACTTCGATAATTTCAACGAACTCAAAATGACAGCAACGAATCACACACAAACACGATCAATCGATTTTGTTTTGTAAGAAATGTATGCAAAAGAA
>NW_006238946.1:1804378-1823700 GCF_000226075.1 Solanum tuberosum
CAACGAATCACACACACAGACACGATCGATCGATTTTGTTTTGTAAGAAATGTATGCAAAAGAAGGGAAGAATTCGATGCTGAAAAATGAGAGAAAACCTCTCTATTTATAGCCAACAAAGGGTAAAGGTCACAACTCTTTGAAAAGAAGACAACCTTTCAGAAATGTCACAACACTTTGGAAAAGGCATAACCTTTCAAACGGTCACAACCCTTTAGAAAGGACACAACCTTTCATAAAGGTCACAACCCTTCTAGTCACAACTCTTCAGGAGAGTCACAACCCTTCATTTCCTGTTCACACCTTTAAAACCCAACATATAGTGGCCCAACCCAAAATTATCGGACAGTGAATGAGGTTTTAGCAACCAATCAATGTAAGCTGAATATTGTTCTTTTACTTGATTTCTCCAATAAAGCATGAAACAAGATTTGCCCTGAATCTACCTCTGTTTCTTTTCATAGTTATTATGCAATTTGAAGCTATAGTAAGCCTCTAGTTTAAAGGGAAAGTAGAAACCAGGAATGTTAACTCTGGAACTTTATAGGGTTAAAACAACACTCTTTTTAATTGAGAATTTTTCCAAGAATCCTCCGATATTTTGGGTCAGATAACTGTATTTCCACTTGGGTTAGTGGAACTGTGGCTTCATTTTTTCTTTGGAAGTTATAAATCTTCACGCTCTATTGATTTTGGTGATGTTTCCCTGATCAGGTCGTTTAGTACAAGCTGCATTTTGGTATGGGCTTGTCGTCCACATGAGGATCTATCCAATAATTTATGCTCTTCCAATCATTTTAGTTCTTGATCCTCTGTTCTTCCAGCATGGTGCAAAACCTGCTCTTGTGAATTGGAGTTCTAGAAAAAGCAAGTCACAGCAGACTTCCAGCTGTAAAAAGCTTATGGATCCTTGTTGTATATGCAACTTTTTAACAAGCCTTTTTACCTGGAGGAGGATAATGTTTGGGCTTATTTCTGGAGCTATGTTCTTTCTCCTTACCGGGATTTTCTTCTTTTTATATGGCTGGGACTTCTTGCATGAAGCACTGCTCTATCATCTCACACGTACAGACCCAAGGCACAATTTTTCAATTTATTTCTACCATATATATCTGCACTATGAACACGAGTTATCGAACTTGGAAAAGCTCGTCTCATTTCTGCCTCAGATTTTGGTGCAGCTAGTTCTTGTTTTCCGCTTTGCACAAGATTTTTCATTTTGCTTCTTTGTGCAGACTGTGGCATTTGTTGCATTTAACAAGGTTTGTCAGCAATGCTTGATTATTTTTTATGTTGAGAATCAGTGAATATTAGCTTGGTTTTCCTTTAGCAAGATAACATTCTTTTCCTCTGACAGGTTATGACTGCTCAATACTTTGTTTGGTTCTTCTGTCTCTTGCCGCTAATCCTGCCATGGACCAACATGAAGCTCAGAGGAAAAGGATTGGTCTGCATCTTGTTGTGGATGGCAGCTCAGGGTCACTGGTTATTGTGGGGTTATTTGCTTGAATTTAAAGGAAAGAATGTCTTTCTTCAACTCTGGGTGGCAGGTTTGCTGTTCTTGGCTGCAAATACTTTCGTTCTTATCAATATTATTCAGCAACACACATATAGTCCAGTCTTCCAACAGTCATCGTATGCCGCTTCAAAGAAACATGTCAAACAGAGATGAGGAATCAGATCATATACCTCCTAATTCAATGGGGGAAGAATTTTCGAGCTAGTAGTGTATTTAGCCATGTTCGGGACTTGTAGAGCCTTTCATCATCAGGCAAAGCACTTGGCTTTTTCATAGCTCCAAACGGAGTGCTGCTTTAAAATACCTTCACTAAAGATGTAGCAAGAGAATTTTTTGAAGTTTTGGTCGTTTTGCTTAGTGCATACTTCACTATGATAGCAATTTACAATTGTTTATTGCAATTTTGTTGCATTTGGTATAGTTGAAGTTCTATTAATTCAGTTAACTTCTCATTTTAGTTTGAGTTTAATTTCACACCTTTGCTAGAGTTAGTTAGCCCGCTATAGGAGTGATGCCACATCCTTTCCATCTGCAAAGCTTGCTTACATATCACTGTCAAACCAATATGATTGGTATAATAAAGAATTTTCTTTTGTTGTTCCTTTCATTTACCATTTATTCCGTTTTCTTTCAATGTCCAGTTTCTCTTCTCCTTTGTTTTCATTTCCTGTTACCTTGTTTTCTAGCGTGATTCCTTGTGTCTCGTTTGCTACCAATTATATCAGAGCATATTTGGGGAGATTCCGTTGTATATACCCAGTGTAGCTCATTATCAAATTGCATATGCAAATTTCTCCTTCAATGCCGTGTATGGACTGAAATGATCATACTTACGAGCAATTAACTCCAGATGCTACTGCAATCCTTGAGGATTATAATGTTAGCTGGAGTAGGGGTGTATGTTGTTTTTTTTAGTTTGTTGATAGTGCATACAATAATAATGATGGATGAGGTCGATATATGGCCCCTATTGGCCAGTGTCAACTTCACTCAGTGCTAATTGTATTAGCCTTAGAAGTTATAACAGGTTAAGCTTATTACGGTGCACACTTGTTATAATCATTGCAATGAAAACCCTTTTCATAAGTTTTACGTTATTATCACTTGTTCAACTGTGGTTCAATTGTTTACTCTCTACTTATATTATTACTACTAAAAATATTTTGAGACTAGAATTAGAGGGCTTAACCCAGAAGGGAAGCCCTTTCAAAAATTCTCAATGGCCAAGGCAGAACCCAGGCCAAAGAGGGGGTTTGGAAATAGTTTTCAACCAGCAATAGACGCGCCTCGGTTAGAACCTCACTAGCTGCGTCATTGCCCCAAGCGCAAAGATAATTTTCCCTGTTACCTGCTATCTCTTATTATATGCCTCGTTTCTGGAACGTTTTCTTGATGTGTCCGATGTGGGAGATAATTCGTGGTTACCATAAGCCATATAGGTACACTAAAGTTAATAGAAAAGGTTAGTGAACCCATGACTATCTGCACTAAGATAGTCGTCATTTTTTTATTTGGAAACACAAACTATTCGTCAAGTAGTTTTACCTTGACGGTAAACTGAAATTTAAAAGATAAGGATTATAAATTAGATCCAAATTTGCATCTGTAACTCTGAATTTTGAATAGTAGACTTGTTTGGAAGGTTGATAGTTGTTATCTATATTATGTTGTTACTTAAAATACAATATTTGTTTTAACTGCTGCTTAAATTTTATTGTATCGTTAACTATGAAATGGTGTTTTTTTATTTTTTCTCATTTTATCTTATTTATTACTCATTTTATTCTTCACTCTAAATTAATTTTTGTAATAGCTCTACTCCACACTCTACATTAATTTTCTTGTGGATTCATTCTTCAAATTGTTCAAGTGTGACATTATATAATGGCACATTCTATTCAAATATTATATTTATCAAAATAATTTAATACAATATAATATGATACGTGCAACAAACAACCATCCAAACAAGGTTACTATATAGCTCCAGCTCAGCAAACTTGGACTCATGAAATTTCCCGTAAACATACAAAAAAAAAATCATACCAGACAAATTTTATGTGATAAACTCGACTTAAAAAAGGGGTTTAACCTTCTAGCCCTTTGATTGAGAGATTTCCCATTCAAAGTTGTCAATCTTGGACAAAGAAGGGAACCCGTGCACGAGAGCATCATGAAAATATTGTAACCTAGTTGTGTTATATTTATTTTTTGTATTTATAAACCAAAATTGACTACATATTCTAACTTCTCATTTGATGAAATAAAGATAGAACAAGAGGGCTCTAAAAATAATCGTGCTAAAGCAGTATTTGCCAATTTGGTTATGATTAATTCCATATGGTTGAAAATATTCCAATATGTTAATTTGATGTTTCATCATTTTCCATTTCTTATGTAGTAGGGTTTCTGGCTTCTTTTTTAAAACTATATCTATTAGAATAACGTATTAGAAAATGCAGGTTAATTAGGGACCAAGACTAATAATGTACAATCATTATCTTCAATAAAAGTGGTCAACAACGTACTAAAGGTAGGGAAATTAGTGCTTACTTTTACTAATTTATTTATTTTTTTGGCATATGCTTCAACTTTTCTGTCTTTTCTTTTTCTTCTAATTGAATTTCCTTCTCTTGACTGGAATTATTCAAACATAATAGCTTATTCAACTTGCTAGTGCCTTAATTTGAATATAAATCAACTTCCTTGGCAATTGGCATGGATCATTTCTCTAATGCAATTTGCAACATCATTAATTATCTCTAAAGAAGCCGGCTCTATATGAATAAACTTTATGCTAACGGTGTTAATGTACCTTTATATATACTACTATCAAACAAATTATGCTTCAAATCTAAAATCAATTATTGATTATTAGCTATATTAAATCCTCACACTAAAAGAAAACCAATAATTATCATTATTAAAGTTGAGACAATATTTTTTAAAAAAAATCTTAATCAATAACAATCGATTTAATATGTTCGTTCTTACCTCATTTTTACCCTAAAATGAAAACCAGATGATTGACTGAGCCCATGGATTGTGATCTTGGCTGACACATTAGCCTTTTAGATTACTGTGATAATTCATGAAAAAAAATCAAGGAGAAGTATGGTGGGTGATTTTCTTTTCTTTTTTTTGGTTTTCATCCGGTGTCCGGTATCTACATTGGAGCCCGACTAAATTTGGATTTGCGCTGGAAAGTCCCACACTGAGAGTAAAGTGCTCCCTAATAAAGGTGACTCCGTATCGAGTGATTTTCTTTCATTGGTTTAGTACAATACTATGGGCAAATTACATACCACTCGCATGAAGTTTTTTGCAACATTTACTTAATTATTATACCTACTTCCAAATAATACAAAAGCGTTTATTATTTTATTAGTTTTATTTAACAAATTTCTATTATTAAATGGAATTTTGCTAAGAAGAGACAAACTTATCCTTGCAGTATAGGATAGGCTGCAAAGAATTCCGTAGATTGTGCCAATCGGATGATTAAAAAAAGAAAAGAAATTTAGCACAAACGTTTGAGACGGTGGCCAATCCCTCTTTTGTAATTTTATTGGTGAAGATTATTTTATACATCATACTTTATTTCAAGAAAATTAATTAAAAAGTTTGAACAATAGGCCGCCTTCTAATGCTATTCTAAGATTGTTTGTTTTATATGTGATATAATAATTATGAGTGCGTGCTTTATTATTATTTCATTATTAACATGAGAGTTGTTTCACCAATTAGTCAAGTGGTCTATGATTATTTAGATGCTATATGATTAAATATAGAATTACTTTCTTCGATTATTTTCACTTGTTACTTATTTTTTTTAAAAATTATTTTTATTTGTTATTTTGACATATCAAGAAAAGACTTTCTCATGTTTTACTCTTAACATTAAATATTCAATTTTTTAAATTATTTTTCAAAACTTAGTACTAATATTATTTAATAAGGATAATTTAATAAAATATTTATATTAATAGTTATTTTCTTAATGAGTTGTCAAGTCAAACATTAACAAATAAACATAAACCGAGGGAGTAGCAATTGTGTGGGGGCAATAACCAAACCTAACAAAAAAGCGGATCAGACTGCAAGACATGGTTAAAACGGAGATGCTTGCGGCGGCCCGAGAAATTTGGGACGAACCATCGGCTCGACTAAAGTTACTTCCTCTATTCTATATTAATTGATTTTTTTAGGATTTTTACATTGTTCAAAGTTCATAATACATAAATATGACCCATAACTTGGCTTCAACGGACAACTATGTCCTTCAACTTTGAGTGTGCACAACTAGGTACTTAAACTTGTATAAACTTGAACAAGCAGACACACATGTCCTACATGACATAATACACATTGGACACAAAATTGTCATGTAGGACGAATGTGTCTATTTGCTCACTTTTATACAAGTTTAAGTCTACTTGTGCACATCCAAAGTTAAATGTCATAGTTGTCAGACGTCAGTTGATGCCAAGTTAAGAGTCATATTTATGTATTATGCCTTCAAGATATATGTTTGAATTTTTTTCCATATTTGCCCTCTTATTTATTGCATTTTATATTTTCTAAGATATAAATTACACTAAAAAATTTATGATTCCACAAAGGACAATATTGAAACTTTATGGTTTAAATTATGTCCTTGATTGTTTTTCTTAATAAATATACATTACTTTACAAATTCAGTTAATATGGAATAGAGGGAATATTTCATACTGAGCAACTTACGAGACCCTTCTCTCTCTAGGTATTTTATAGTCCAAAATCATCATAATGATTCTCGAGGAGATCAACAATCAATTCCGAATTTTGCAATGACCTTCTTTCAATTAGCCTTAAGGCTAGCGTTCTAAAATTGTAGTCATTCCACATTGAAGCAACCGATTTTTGGGACTATAGTAAAACCTCACTAAATTAAAACTCGTAAAAGTAATAATCTCTTTAAGATAATATTTTCTCCGGTCTTAACTTGTGTCAATAAAAAAAAACTACTCATTTCGATAGGATAATAAGATAATATATTTTTAGAAGACATCTATATAAATATATGGTTCTATTAATATTATAAATTAATAATTATTTAAAAATATAAACATATATTAGACCATTTAGTGAAATATGATTTTATTGTGTTTTATTTTTTGTTAAAATTTAAATCTAGTTGAGGTTCATCTCAAACTTTTCTTATTGCATCCGAAAGTTTGGATGTTGCCACGACTGTAAATCTTTTTTAGTGCATGTGGAATGATTTTTTTGGTACTCACATAATGCTTTTTTGGTTTGTCATGGTTGATTTTGTGATACATTTTAAATAAGAAGCAATTTTTTTAATATGATTTCAAGAAATTTCCTATATTTCTTATATAATTTATTATCTCATCATTATACATAAAATGTTTTTAGTAAAGATATAATAAATAATATTTGATTATTAAGAAACAATGTATTATATCTAATGAATTTATTTTTACTACAAATCATTAAATTGTTGAATTTATTTTACAATGAATCATTTAACCAAAAGAAATATTATAATGAATCATACACATACATTGTACTTTATGTATAGTAAAAAAATATTTTTTTATAAGAATTAAATAAATATGAGACATAATTTAGTATGATATAATAATTTTGATGCATTCATTGTATTTTATGTATAATAATTTTATTTTTTTATGTGAATTCAATAAATCTGATACATAAATTAGTAAGATACAATGATTTTAATGTAATCAAAATTAATATCATTAAATTTTAAAATATTCTTTAAATTAAAAAAAAATTATTAATTAAATAATACCTTTACAAAATAATAATATTTCATTATCCAATCTATATTTAATTTAATATACAAAAGAGTTTTTTAAGAAGATCAAAAGGCATAAGAAAATCGCAAAAGTCAGTCTAGTAGCCTCTTTTATCTTTAAACAATTTGTAGTTTTGTATTGGTGTTTAATTAAAAAAGAAATAAACTTAAGTACTGTTAACTAAGAGGATAATTTTTTCGATAAACGAGAATTGTGTGATCTAATTAATGATCGATCATATGATTATAATTAATACCCTCTAGAAATAATCGACTGTAATAATAGTAGGGAATAAAGAAAAAAAGAAGATAATAAAGGAAGATAAAAAAAGAAAGGGCAAATAATTGATCCAAAATCCGAAAGAAAGGGTCCCACGAGTGATCCAGTGGATCACGGGGAGTGTCTCAATGATAAACACAAGGAAACAAATTCGGTCCCACCTACAAAATGGAAGATCCTTACGAATATTCCCCTAATATTCCTCTCCTCCCTCCTATATGTTTACCTTCTCTTTCCTCCCACCGCCCATCTTCTACTTTCCTCATTCGCTATATAAATCCTCTCCGGCCTTCTTACTTTCTCATATCTCATCCTAAACGTAGCGTTTTACTTTTGCAACAATCTCTAATCGAAATTCTAAAAACCATGTTTACAGAAGTTGAACAAGAACAGCTTATTGAGAAACTCGAAATCTTCAAGATCCAAGGCAGAGATAAACGTGGCCGCAAAATTTTGCGCATCATCGGAAAATTCTTTCCTGGTAAGCAATTTTTTTTTATGTATATATATTTCGTTTTCTTGATTAGTCCTGTTGAGTTTTTGGTCTGAATTGTGGATTTGTTTTTGTTTGTGGATTACCAGCTAGAAATCTGAGTGTTGAAGTAGTGAACAAGTATTTATCGGAGAAGATCTTTCCAGAACTTGAGAAAAGGCCGTTCGCCGTGGTGTATGTTCACACCGATGTGGAGAAAAGCGAGAATTTTCCCGGAGTGTCAGCTTTACGATCGTTCTACGATGCGATTCCGGTGAAAGTCCGAGAAAATCTGGAGGCTGTTTACTTTCTTCACCCTGGTCTTCAAGCCAGGCTTTTCCTAGCCACATTTGGTCGCTTCATCTTCAGCGGAGGGTAAGAATGTCAATTCCTAAGATACAATACATTTGTTTGAAAACCTATTTTAGAATTAATCCAATTTTCAAACAAGTAGTAGATCTTTCTATAATATAATCTGTAAATTGACAAGGGAGAAATCTAATTGGGCGTTATGTGCAACAGGTTATATGGGAAATTGAGGTATGTGAGCAGGGTTGATTATCTGTGGGAACATGTGAGGAGGAATGAGATTGGGATGCCAGAATTTGTGTACGATCATGATGAAGATCTTGAGTACCGTCCGATGATGGACTATGGTCTGGAGAGTGATCATGCCAGGGTCTATGGTGATGCGCCTGCAGTAGACTCACCTGTTACAATGTACTCCATGAGATGCATCTCATAAGATAATTGGAAGGCTTTTGCAGTCTTTTCGGTTCATAGTTAGATGTGTAGGAACCTTGTGGCTTTCTTCTTTTTTCTTCCTCCATCTGATGAATTTTTTTTGGTCTGTATATACGATTAGATGGAGGTTAGCAACTAGCAAGCACTTCTTTTTCTTCTTGTTGTTGTTATATAGTAATAGTACAAAGGTTATCAACTTTGAAAGCATTGATGGTTTCCAATCTGAAAAATCCTGGAACGATGTTTTTTTCCTTCTCTAAGATGAATATACTTCATGAAGAATTTTGTGGTGTTGCTGATCAAGAAAATAAAATGTTGAAGTAGAAGAATCATAAGACTGGGTGAGGGAGGATACATAGTGCTTCACCTCTTCCCGTGAATAATGATTAGCAAATCAAAAATCATATTCTGGCTGGGTGGGTGATATGAGAACCACATTTCTGGGTAGATATGTCGTGTTGTACAAAATGAAGATAGACTTGTGTAATATGAACAAACCAACAAATTGATCATATTGTTGATAATTTGTTTATCATAATAAATTATTGTAAAGACGAAAAAGGTGAAACAAATTTATCTGGATTTGATTTGAAAGATAATCTGATTCCGAGTTCAAGTCCTTGATCTTGACAAATAGAATCGGAGTGACCAAGGATCGGCTCTTAGAGTATAGCCTCTCTCGGGGTCCTCGGCTCTTAGATTATAGCCTCTCTCGGGTTAGTATGAAGGATTTTGTGCTTGTGGCAAAGCGTGCAAGTGGGTGAATGCATCACCAGCAAGCTAGTCACTTGGAACGGGATTAGTAATAAGAGTACACGAACTAAGGAATTTGTGCTCGCAACGAACACTTGGAACATAGAGGTATTCACTGATCGATGTTGAAATTTATATTTGCAAGAATTCTATAGTTCTCCGTTAAAACTGATTCTTCTTCTTTCTTTATCTTTTGGTTTCTTGCACTATTGTGTGTTCATCTTTTAGTTTCCTGCCTCATTGATTCATTGTGTATTAAAATAGCATGTTATGGGATTTCTAGCGGCATACCCACTTTTCCCCTCTCTGCAGACTCAACCTCATTTATTGTTTTGAAGGCAAAAAAGGACTCAACTACTTGAGACCATGATTTTAATCTTCATAATCAATAACAATCTAGAGGCAGTAAAGAATAATGCGTTGAACTGTAGCATTAGATATATTCCCCAAATGTTAATTTCTGCAGAGAATTTGTTCTGTAGTCTCTCACAAGGTAAAAGGAAAACATGTGAATGTGTTTAGTTATAGCATGAGATACTCCAAATGTTAATTTCTCCGGAGAATTTGTTCTGAAACCTTTTCACAGGAAAAGAGGGAAACATGTGAACACTAATGAGTTTGGTGAGAAGAATCAATGGAGTTGTATTAGGCATAGTGCATGTTTTTGGGGAACTCTTTTTCTGGGGCATTAAAGCACAAACTTTTGTGTTAAAAAGGGAATAAAGACATGTAATTTTCAGAGCGTGCAGCTCAACACTAGTGTTTCTGTAGAAGTCCATTCATGTATGTAACCTTATAGGTTTGCCCATGCCAAAATATGGTTGCACCAAATGAAATTGTTTAATTCAATTCGAATGACTTCGTCTAGAATTTACTGAAGAAGCAGTGACATACAATATTTTTCACTTTTCAAGATTCAATCTAACACATAAAATGGATCATAAGATTACATCTAACCATAGCATTGGAGAAAATCTCAGCTGAGCCAGCTAGGAGGTGGCCAGAAAAAATCAGTGTAACCAGGGAAACATGCCATTGGCCCGATAAACGCGTTCTCCATGTCAAATCCCCCAAAGTGAGTAGTCATTTTCATGTTTTAGCGCATCCCAAAAATCATGGAGATCTCCATCCCCAGTTTTCCTGAATTGACCTGTGAAGTAAATTAAATTTCCTCTACACCCTGGAAAATCTTTAGCAGACACAGAGTAGGACCAGTAAGATGCATAGTCTCCGACAAATATGACTTGGTCACTCAAGCAATTTGTCGACAAATACGACAAATTGTAGCTTCCTTCCAACAATGCTCCTCTTCCTCAAGTTTATACACTCTGAATCTAACTGCCATATCGCACTCTGGCTCCTTTGCATCATCATCAGAGGTTGCAGCATGTTGTTCAGCGTAATTTGTTTGCTCTGATGGTTTCTCCAAGTACCTGTCCACTAGAAATAGATCTGCATC
Organism: Solanum tuberosum; assembly: GCF_000226075.1. NCBI lineage: Eukaryota > Viridiplantae > Streptophyta > Magnoliopsida > Solanales > Solanaceae > Solanum > Solanum tuberosum. Next base: position 1,815,430 of record NW_006238946.1, read on the forward strand.
CCCTGATGATTTCAGCAAGTATGACCGGTGGTTATGAAAGTAGCCGTTCCTGTTTGGATGAAACAAAGGATCTGTAACTAGACTCACTTTCGAAGAAGAATCCACCATAACCCCTCGCCCATATTGATCAATAGCGAACCATTTCTCCTTATACTTCACCACATCATGATAAAAAGGCTTGTTCAGGTTATGGCCTCTAAGAAGACTATCCATCAAATAATTTAAGATAACTGTCCCTCTTTGTATTACTTGTAAATAAAGACACTTTTCCACTCCCAAGAATAGCAGTTGCTTTCGGATTACGTCCGTCAGAGGATTGGCGGAGAGCGGAAAGATGAACAACTTTACCAATAAGATAGCGATTTGTATCTGCACGCAACATCAAGGAAGATTTATGCAGTATAGAGACGCGAAATTTGTTCAAATTAATCTCTCTTGGAAACAAGTTTGATGGTGATGAGGAGATAGGAATAGGACTTCCAGTGACCGGGTTCAATAGGCGAAGTTGGCTTTGGCCGTCTCCTTTGAATTGTTCCGCCACAGCTATCAAAGAACTGGTAGGTGATGGTGTGGATGATGAAGGTGGAAGTTGTTGAAGATCAAGCCGGAAAACTAATCTTCTGATGTATTTACTATGAGGCTTTTTACTGGGAATGTATTTAGGGACAATTGAGAGTCTCTTATGAGGAGGGAATGGAACTGCGGATCTCCAAGAGGTACAAACAGCACGAAAATGACCAACTTGAAATGAGTATTTGAGGCACTTGCTGATCTTAACAAGTAGTTCTTCAGGAAGATCAGCCCATATGGGCCAAGAATATATGTTCTTGGTCTTCTTCTCTTTCATCTTCAGCAAAAATTGCAAGTTAAATGCAGTTGAAGAGTTGTTTAATAGTAATGGACTTGAATATCACAGTACTTGGAGATGACTTTAAACTTATAGTTCATGACAGTACTGAAGCCTAGCTATTGGTTGAGATAAAAATGGAATAGAGACATGAAACTTTTGGAGTACACAGCTCAACTATGCTTTTTCTATATGCCAGTCTTTCCTTATTGTGCTATAAAGCTAGCAACTCATTTTTGTTGGGAAAACACGAACTATCACAAAAAATATATATATGGTCAAAATAATGAAAATAAAATGAGAAAATAATGACACCAAAATTTTTACGTGGAAACCCTTCTAAATAAGGAAAAAATCATGGGCCAAGAAGAGCAACTGATATCAATATAGTAAGAAATTTTACACCGTGTAGTCACGAATACAATACTCAAAGTGACAACTACACACTCAAAAGGAATAACACTCTTTTGATTCCACCTTACTAAAATATCGCTCACACTCTATTTTTCTTATATAGTCTATGGAATACCTCACTTTGCTCTCAAAATGGTTTTTGTTCTCTAACTTGATGTGTTCTACAAATGAGCAAGCATGTTCTATTTATAAAAGAAATCTACTCCTAAAGATGTCACCAATGACATCATGAATATACCAAAAAATCAAACTTTGCAACTATGTAGTTATCTTGGTAAGATTTAGTTGGTATGTAGTTGTACCAAATTAAGACTTTAATAAAAATGGGGCTGGAACCCCACAAATCTCCCCCTCCAGTCCTATTCACTGGAAGGAAGTATCTTCATCTTCTTTAGAGAGAGCTTATACCCACAAGTTCTTTCCATAACTCGAACTTGTCTTTCGGTATCGTCTTGGTCAACATATCTGCAGGATTCTCACTTGTGTGGATTTTTTTGACGTGAAGTGATTCACTCTCCACTTGCTCACGAATCCAATGATATCTGACGTTGATGTGTTTTGTCCTTGCATGATACATGGAGTTCTTGCTCAAGTCTATTGCACTTTGGCTGTCACAATAGACAATATACTTCATCTGATGCAAACCAAGCTCTTGAAGAAATCGCTTTAGCCATATCATCTACCTTGCCGGCTTCAGTAGCCGCAATATACTCAGCTTCAGTTGTAGATAGTGCAACACACTTCTGCAACTTCGACTGCCATGATATAGCTCCCCCCGAAAAAGTAAACAAATATCCAGTATTGGATTTTCTGTTATCAAGGTCACCTGCCATATCAGCATTTGTATAGCCCTTCAAGATTGGATCTGATGCTCTAAAACACATGCATTCATCTAAGCTTCATCTAAGATACCTGAGTATCCACTTCATAGCTTTCCAATGCTCTTTTCCCGGATTGTCGAGAAATCTGTTGACAACACCAACTGCGAGAGCAATATCAAGTCTAGTGCATACCATTGCATACATTAGACTTCCGACGACGGAGGAATATGAAACTTTGGCCATGCTCTCTTTTTCCGCCCTTTTGTAGGACATATCTTCTTGCTCAACTTCATATGACCAGCAAGAGGTGTGCTAACAGACTTAACATTCTTCATATTGAAACGCTCTAGTACACGTTCAATGTACTTCTTCTGTGACAAATAAATCTTTCTTTCATCTCTGAGACGAGTAATTCTCATGCCCAAAATTTGTTTGGCATGACCTAAGTCTTTCATAGTAAAAGACTTACGCAACTCTTTCTTCAAGTCGTCAATCTTGGAAGTATTCTTGCCCACAATCAACATATCATCCACATACAATAAGAGGATGATAAAATCATTGTTAGAATTTTTTTGTACAAATACACAATGATCTGAAGAAGTCTTCTTATAGCCTTGCTCCTCCATAACAGATTCAAACTTTTTGTACCACTGTCTAGGAGCTTGCTTTAGGCCATAGAGACTCTTTTTGAGTTTGCACGTAAAATTTTCTTTACCTTATACTTTGAAGCCCTCAGGTTGTTCCATATAAATCTCTTCTTCTAGGTCACCGTGAAGGAAAGCTGTCTTCACATTCATCTGCTTAATCTCTAAATTAAGACTAGCAGCCAAACCCAGAACTGTACGAATCGAAGACATTTTCACAACAAGAGAAAATATTTCGTCAAAGTCAATACCCTTCCTTTGACCAAATCCCTTAACAACCAATCTAGCTTTGTACCTGGGCTTCAAGTTGTGTTCTTCAACTTTAACTTTGAACACCCACTTGTTCCTCAAAGCTCTCATGGCTTTGGGCAATTTTACAAACTCATAAGTGTGGTTCTCATGCAGAGACTTCATCTCATCTTGCATGGCTTCGATTCATTGATCCTTGTGCTCATCTTCCATGGCCTCCTTATAACATTCAGGTTCTCCTCCGTCAGTGAGTAACACATACTCATTGGGTGAATAACGAGAGGGAGGAACCCGCTGTCTTGTGGACCTTCTAAGCGGAATATTTGATTCGTCCACAACTTCATGAGCATGAGGATCATCAATAACAATATCATTGTTATTATCAACATCAACATGTTAATTCAATACATGATTCTGGGCGTCACCATGATTATCAAGCCCAACAACATCATGCACACTTGTGTGAGGAACTTCATCTAGATGAACTATACCATCAAAAGTTGAAGATTCTAGCTTCTCCGCTTTGTCAATATCTTCAATTGTTTGATTCTCCATGAAAATAATATCACGATTTCTCACGAGTTTCTTCTCAATTGGATCATATAGCCTGTAATCAAATTCATCAAGGACATATCCAATAAAGATGCACTACCTTATGTGGGCATCTAACTTTGACCTCTTATCTTTCGGCACATGTACAAAAGCTTTGCAACCAAATACTCTCAAATGATCATAGGAAACATCATTTCCATACCAAACTCTATTTGGAACATCACTTTGCAAAGCAACAACAGGAGATAGATTAATAACATGTGCAGTGGTCAATAAAGCCTCACCCCAAAATGAGTTCGGCAACTTTACTTCAGAAAGCAAACATCTAACTCTTTCCATCAAGGACATGTTCATACTCTCAGCCTAACCATAAAGCTGAGGAGTCTTCTGGTGTCTAATACCTTAATGCTTGCAGTATTCGTCAAATGGTCCACAATATTCACCACTATTATCAGTACGAATACATTTCAGTTTCTTTCTAGTTTCTCTTTCAACTGAAGCCTGAAACTGCTTGAAGACATCTAACACTTGGTCTTTAGTCTTCAAGACATAGACCTAAAGTTTTCTCGAGCAGTCGTCAATAAAAGTGACAAAGTAGAGTGCACTATCCAATGTCTTTGTCTTAATTGGACCGTATAAATCAGAGTGCACCAATTCAAGCAACTCTGTCTTTCTTGAAGGGGGGTAGGACTTAAAGGAAACTCTATTCTGTTTACCAGCCAAGCAGTGCTCACACTTTTCTAATTTAGCACTTTTGAAATTTAACAATAATTTCTTCTTGGCTAGAACATTAAGTCTTTTCTCGCTGATGTGGCTAAGCCTCTTGTGCCATAACGTCGAAGAGCTATCGCTCTCAACCACATTCACCATATCAACACAAGCAGAAGCTGTAGTCCAGTATAGACCACGACGTTTGTTACCACAAGCCACAACCAAGGAACCCTTAATGAGTTTCCACTTTCCATCACCGTTGGTACTAACATATCCTTCATCATCCAAAACACCAACAGAAATTAGGTGCAAACGAACATCAGGTGCATGTTTCACATTGTTCAAAACTAGTTTAGTTCCAACACTAGTTTCCAAACAAACTGTACCAATACCAATCACCCTAAAAAAAATCTCATTAACCATACTCAAGGTTCCAAAATCACCAGGAGTATAAGAAGAGAAAAAATCTTTCCTTGATGTCATGTGAGATGCGGCACCAGTGTCCACAACCCAGCTTGACTCATCACAAGCAATATTTATCATATTTGCATCAAGGACGGTAACAAGATTTTTAGTGGTGACGGTGGCTAGGCAATTTTCATTGCCATTCTTCTTTAGTTTCCTCTTTGTTTTTGTTTTCCCTCTTCAACTTTCTGCAGAACTTCTTTCGTGTGCCCTTTCATGCCACAATGATTAGCACTCAAAATCCTTAAGTCTGCCTCTGGATTTGCTCCTATTTTGTTCTCTATTCTGAGAACCACGAGTTTTGTTTCTCCTCCTGGAGCCAGTTATCAGGACATCCGACGAAGAAGAACCTTGAGATTTTCTTCTCATCTCTTCATTCAAGACACTACTCTTGGCGGAATCCATAGAGATCACATCATCCGGAGCAGAGTTTGACAATGAAATTCTAAATGTTTCCCAAGAGTCTGGTAGGGAACCAAGTAGAAGCAAGCCTTAAATTTCTTCATCAAATTTGATGCCCATAGCAGATAACTGGTTCATGATCCCCTGAAAATTAATGGTCTGTCATCGGAGAACCATCATGATACTTTAAACTCAACATCTGCTTTTATTAAGAACATTTTGTTGTTGCCAGTCTTCCGAGCATTCAAACTTTCAAGATGCTCTCATAGGGTTCGAGCATGTGTCTCCCCAGAAATATAGTTCAACACATTATCGTCAACTCATTGCCTAATGAATCCACAAACCTATATGTTCAACATATTCCACTCTTCATCTGTTTTATTATCAGGCTTTACAGTGGTAAAGACTGGTTTGTAAAAATTCTTGACATAAAACAGATCTTCCATTCCCCCTTCCAAATGACATAATTAACACCATTCAAAGTGACCATTCTACTTGTGTTGGCTTACATCGTTTTCCCCCCAAAAAATAGTTATTGCAAACCAAAGTAAATCTTTTATGATGTGGAAGTTCAGACTGTGCTGCAAACACAGAGCATACTCAGATAAAACCTTGGCTCTGATACCAGTTTGTTGGGAAAACACGGACTAACACAAAAATATATATGGTCAAAATAATGAGAATAAAATGAGAAAATAATGACACCAAAAAATTTACGTGGAAACTCTTCTAAATAAGGGAAAAACCACGGGCCAAGAGGAGCAACTGATATCAATATAGTAAGGAATTTTACACCATGTAATCACGAATACAATACTCAAAGTGACTACTATACACTCAAAATGAATAACACTCTTTTGATTCCACCTTACTAAAATATCGCGCACATACTATTTTTCTTATATAGTCTATGGAATACCTCACTTTGCTCTCAAAATGATTTTTTCTCTCTAACTTGGTGTGTTCTACAAATGAGCAAGAATGCTCTATTTATAGAAGAAATCTACTCCTAAAGATGTCACTAATCACATCATGAAAATACCAAAAAATCAAACTTTGCAACTATGTAGTTATCTTGATAAGATTTAGTTGGTATGTAGTTGTACCAAATTAAGACTTTAATAAAAATGGGACTAGAACCCACAATTTCTACTTTGGAGTCTCGTGTGTGGTCTTTTTTCTTCTTTACTATCAAAGGGACTTGGTGCACTGGAGTGGATGAGACCGACTTTTTGGATATGTAAATAATCTTTGGTAGGAGGGTTAATCCAAATGAGCCCTATCTAGTGTAAACTCAAATTAGTGACTCCAATATGATTATGAAACACCGAATGGAAAAACAAAAAAAATGTGTGGTCTTCTTTTCACTTTTATTCCTTTTTTTGGAAAGGTCAGTGATGCTTGTATTTAATCTTTAGAATAAAAAGGGTTGCATTTTTTTTATTAAATTAGAAAAATTAAACTGTTTTTTCTTTTTGGTTTGGGCTGATTTAAATGATTTTTTTTTAAAAATAACTTATTTTATATATAATTCTTCACATATGGAGTCTACCATCTTTTTATGATATTATTGTGCAGGTATATTCTTGTTAGCCTGTTGCATTATGTTTTTTAGGAGACTTAGGGGTATTAAAATTATCTCATCAAATACGTATTTGTATAATTATTTTATTAAATATTGTTTCAATCATATGGATTGAATTTAGAGAACATATTTTTTAGTGTCGTTTGGTTGGGAACAAGTTATTCTAGGATTAATCATCCTGAATTAGCTATTCTGGGATAACTCCCAAACATAGCAACAAAACAATATACAAAAATTTTATTCCATCACTATTAATTTTATCCCTCACACCAATGACCAATCCATGACAGTACTGAAGCAGCTAGCTATTGGTTGAGATAAGAATGGAATAGAGACATGAAACTTTTGGAGTACACAGCTCAACTAACACTTTTTTTGAAATGTAAGGCTACCTAGTTTCCTTTTTTTTTCCACATTACCTAGTTTCCTTAATACAGAGGGAATTAATACCTATCACATTATCTCAAGAACTATATATCAAGGATGAGCACCTTTCTTTACTTAATAATTAAAGGATAGTCATATACCACTAAAACTCATGTCCCACCTTATGAGTTATGAGGAACACTTTTTTTTACTCCTTTTTTTCCAACAAAAGCCCCACATTTGAAAAATGAAGAGGGTTAACTATTTCAACTTAATTAAAGGATAAGCATATATATGCCAGTGTTTCCTAATTGCCCTATATACATAGATAGCAACTCATTTCGACTCTCCCAAATCGAAGGAAATCGGAGTCTCTCGTGTGTGGTCTTCTTTCTTTACTGTCAAAGAGACTTGGTGCAACGAAGTGTTAGGATATACTATTAACCATGCGTTTTGATATAGTATTATTATTGAATAATTGTTTATTCATTTATTCAATTCAATAAAGTGTTACATTAAATAGATCAATTGTCATATATGTGTCCTTAACTTATATAGTAGATGATTTAGTGTATAGAGTTTAAACTTATACACAGAAGATTAAATCATCGGTTCTTATAAGTTAAAAGTTATAGTTCACAATCATAGATGGAAATTTTGGACAAAACCATCAGAAAGATTGTAGCACGAGATTAAATGTAATCTATCTTGATTATGAGAATGGTATAGTTCTAACTTCTCGTGCTAGTGCATTTTGTATGTATTGAACGGGACCAAGCAGAGATAGATGTTTTAGACTGACTGATAAAAACATATTCTCTAAACTGTTAAATGTACTTATATTCTTAATCTTGATATAACGATTATGATCTGTATATATTAATTATTGTTTTGATTTATTAAAAGGTGAGATTCTGAGATGGGTCAATATGCCTGGTAGATTGGATGATAATAATATATATTGGTGAAATAATTAGTTAGTTGATGGAATCCATGTCTCAGTATAGAGATTGATGATACACCTTTTTATGAGAAACTTATAAGTTTTCATGTGTAAACCCGGCCGGTAGATTTATGAATCTGGCACATGAAATAAGTTAAGTGTTGCTCTAAAGGAAATTAATCATTGAATTAAATTCGTCAGTAATTTAATTTATTGATTAGTATCTGGAATCTTAACATGGGGAATTACATAAGTGTTTAATGGTGAATTTC
>NW_006238946.1:1823719-1830849 GCF_000226075.1 Solanum tuberosum
GGAGTGCAATTACGAATTTTTAGTGGAATGATTTGTAATTTATTATGGTAAGAATAATTCAAATTAATTATTTGGAATTATTTCCATAATAGGAAACCTCAGTAATAAATTCTGTGGTCCCTCCAGTGCCCAATTTAACTAGAACTCAGAATCCTATTTTCTAGGGAAAAGAAAACATGTGTTTCTTTTTCTTGATGAAAAATGACTCCTTTTCAGTAGGGATTTTTCTAACCTAGAAAGACAATTCAGTATTTTATATGATACTTGCCCACCCAAGTATTGAGAGAGTTCAATTGTTAGTTGGGATCACTGTAGAAGACTGTAGAGCTAGAGTTGGATTTGCTTCAAGATATTTGCACACGCTTCAAGAGGTAATCCTGAGTTAATTTTCAGCATACCTTGTGTGTGATATGTATTTGTGATTGTTGTCTATACTCATGCAAGATGTATGATTCTGGAATGCTTCCGCTGTGTATGCTATTTTCTAACACGAAGTGAATGAGATTAGGAGTGTTAACACAAATTAGCCCTACGGTGTAAACTCAAATTAATCGATCTTTAATATGAATATTGAACATATAATGAAAAAACAAAATAAAAATGTGTTTTTGACTTTATTTCCTTTTTGGAAAGGTTTGTGATGCTTGTATTTAATCTTTAGCGCAAAAAAAATAACGCATTTTGCAGATTACATTAGATAAATTAAACTGTATTTTTTTGGGGTTTGGTTTGAGTTAATTGAAAAGATTAATTTTTTTGTTTTACATTCTTTTTAAAAAAAATCAGCTTATTTAATCTATAATTCTTTATACATGGAGTCTACTACTATTATTCATGCAAGTATATTCTTGTTAGCATGTTGCAATATGCTTTTTAGGAGACTAGGGATATTAAAATTATCTCATCAAATACGTATTTGTATAATTATTTTATCAAATACTATTTCAATCATATGAATCGAATTTAGAAAACATATTTAAAAAATCGGCATTACTTTTTATTTCAATAATTGATATTTTTTTCGTTAGTCAAATATAACTTTTTGATAGTGAAAAAAAACAATTAAAAAAATATAACTATTTGATTATATCATACTTATATTATCTTTTGTGATCTAATCGAATATCAAAAAATCAAATCAAATTAAATTTATTTTAACTCAAATAAATAACATTTTTCAAACATTAGTAACCGAAGGTAAATCATGCAAGATCAAACTGAAAAATTGATTACAAACCTAAAATAATGTGTACTATTTAGCTTATATTATATGCTATTTACTCTTTTCTGACCAAAAAAAAATAAAAATTGCACGCACGGACGCAGTCACCCAAATCTGACTTATTTCATTTATTTTTATGTTTTAAAATTTCAATAGCAAAAATGAGAAAATAAAAGTGTCCCTAATTGGCAAATCTGAACAGAACCCAATTCCAAATCTCTCATCTTCATCTGCTCACTGTCACTGTTGCCTCACTGCCGGCGGTGGAGTCTCCGGTAAAAAAAATTCCGATCTCATTCTCATCTTCTCTTCTCCTATTTATTCCGTTCATGAATAATTTCTACGTTCGTTTTTGATGCTCGTATTTTTCTTTAGCAGAAAAATTTAGTGAATTCTTTACAGATTAAGTACTTGATGGTATTTCTTAGCTGGACGCGTCCATCTCCTGAAGAGCAGAAAGCATGTATCGACAAGTAAAGAATGCCCAGAACTTATTACTCGCTTCATTCCAATTTGTTTGTCTTATCTTGCTTTTTAATCCGTTTACAAGAGATTCTAGACCACTTGGTACATTCTGCATATTTTAGTTTATGATTAAACTTTGTGCCAAGTCAAAATCGGATAAACAAATTGAAATAGAGTGAGTATTATTTATTTCCCTTTCTATTGGTTTAATTGAGGATTTCCTCTGTAACAGGTCTGGTTCCTTTAACTATGATAATAGATTTAGAGGAGCTACTGATAAACCTGCTCCTCTACTTAAGCAAGACAGGGAGCTTGCAAAGGATGGTTTCTCTGTTAATTGTGCTCGTGTATTAGTCGGTTCAGGCCGTGAGACTTTTGAGAAGGGAAAAGCTGCCCTTCAAAATTGGAGGTTAGGTATATCAATTATTCATGCAGAAATATCATGCGATCAATGGTCTGATTATGTACCAAACCAACTTTGCAGGCATTTTGGATTGAATTGGGCGTTTGTTGATCCAAAAGCTCCAATTCAAAGTGGGACAAAGTTCTGTGTTTGCGTGAAGGAGTTCTTCCCGTGGCTTATGATGCCTCTGCAGGTGGTTTATGTCACCGAGAACAAGAACTCGAAAAAGGGTGCTTCATTTAGTTTTGGCAGTGGAACTCTCCAAGGACATTTGCTGGTCAGTTTGCTCTCCTTTGTTGCAATTGTTTGTTTTACAATATACCTTTCAACTGTTTAGGTTTTCTGGTTATGATATCATTAGGTTCATTTCACTCTAGCTATATAAAATAAGCATTAAGGATTTAAGATTCTGTTTCAATTACAAGCTGCTAAGCCAGCCATTGCAAAAGGTTAATATTGGCGGTGGTAGTGTCTAAGTCTAACACAATGCTTACAAGAATGATAATGTTATGTCCTATTTTCTTTGTTTGAAGTTTTAAGTTTACCATCACATCTTAGACCTATCATTCTCCTTTATATTGCTGCATGTTAAACTTGACAATATATGAGTTTCTGATACGTAGTGTTTGAGCAGGCTGGTGAAGAACGTTTTTCAATAGCATTGGACGAAAATGATCTAGTTTGGTACGAGATACTTTCCTTCTCGAAGCCTGCACATCTGCTGTCACTCTTTGGATACCCTTATGTTCTTCTCAGGCAAAAATACTTTGCTCATCAATCAGGTAGTGCGGTGAAGAAACATTTATCTGCTTAAAACATGTGGGGCTATAACTGTGTGTAAAAAAAATGCTCTTCATTGTAGACCTGAAATCTTAGTTGTAAAAGATTCCCATCCATAGTTATATTGGGTCTTGATTTCATGTTTTTTTCTTTGCATTATATGCACGACCTAAGTTACTAATAATGCAATTCTAGTCCATGTTAAAGAAACTGTAATTGTAGTCCAATAGCTGGATAATCAGTGTGATATAATTAAGTGAAAAGCATAGAAGAAAAACTATGCATAAGAACCCAATAGCGAGAATCATTTCAAGAAAGGGTCATTCCATTCTATGTATATTTCTCTACTTTTCCATCTTCCTTTGAATAGCTGTTATTCTTGTTCTGGTGGACCTACAGAAAGTGCGAATGTGAGTTCCTTATTCACGGGGGACAGTTAATTACAGTCGTTTCCTAGGCCTCTCACCTTCCTCCCCCTTCCCAGAAGAAGAAAAAAAACAAAATGGTCCATGTTCATCTGCTTTCTTCTTCATGACTCAAAAGAGATAATGCAACACATGCTCTTATTTTGCTCTCAATTATCTCACAATCAAGATTCTATAAGACGCATAATTTGTTGCTACCATGTTAAAAGGTCTATACAAGTTCCTAGAATTGTGACCATCGTGCACCTTGTTTGAGCTTTTCTTCAGCTAGCTCAGGTTTTATACTTTGAAGATCTGTTGGAGGTTTCGCTTGTCCAAGGGGTGGCTTTTAGGAAGGGGAAGTTACGTGGGAAATAGTTAAGGAAATATTTATAAAGTAATTTTAGGGGATACTAGTGTATTATTTGAAGCTAACCACGAAAATATTGAAACCACAGCTGATAGTTCCATCATTGGTATGTCATACAGTCGATGGTGAGAAATTCGGAGAAGTCACTGGAACTCACTTTTGCGATTATTTTCTTGAAACGTTCAGTTGTAATACTTTTAAAAGTGGTAAGATAAATGTAAGTTCTAAGTAGAATGGACTATATACCTAAATTGATAGTTGACCATGGAGGGAGAGAAGGGCAGGACTGAGAGCAGGAGTGCTGCACGGAAACTGATTAAGTTGGGGCTTGCACTTGTGTGTCTGAGCTATGGAGGAAGAAGCGGTATGAGTTTGTGAAAGAAATTGTCTAATCCTCTGATCTCTTTGTAAAGTCTAAGTTTTTCATGCTCATTCTTATCTCGATCTTTAGTTACTTGTTATTCAATAATTGAAGTATTGCCATTGTAATTTGGCTATTATAAATAAGACAGACTATAGATTACTAATAGCCACTAATCTATAGTATGTCCTATTACTATAACACAAAAGAAGCAAAAGCAATAACAGTTTCAATCTCCAACTATTAGGTTTTTTTCCTCATTGAGATTTTGATATACAATTTACTCATAAACATATACAAACTGTTATACATCATATTATTTATATGAACGGATATACTTTAACTACAATTTTTTGTAAACTCGATTTAATTATTCATATACATCGAGTCATATTTTTTTTTTTGTCAAAAAAGATGAAATGTCATATTAGGTAACGAATTCTAATTAAATATAATAACAATGAATTAAGGGATCTTTTTCCTTTTTGTAACCAAAATTGTTGCATTATTTAAGAGAACTTAATAAACAATTTGTATAATCAATTAAAAAAATGGAAATATACAAACGCAAATCAATTTAGTCATTAAATCTATAGCTATGTAAATATGCAAACTCTAGCCGTTAACCAACACAAAAGAAGCAAAAGCAATACCAAACAAAGTTTCTAAAATGTTCTGTTCATTAACCATTAACTAAGACAAAAGAAGCAAAAGCAAATTAGAGGTGAAACGACAAATTAGAAAGAGCAGAGAGCAAATGGATTCCTGCATCTCTTCCTCATAACTTGATCTCGCTTGCTGTCTCATCCTTGTTTATTTATAGATAATAACGACTCTGCAATTTCCTGTAATTGAGAAGATTTGCATTTTATTGACGAGTTACAATTAGGCCAAACACTTCTAAAAAATGGAACAACTTCGAAGACTTACATGAACATGTGGATGAGGCTGATCCTCACCTTTAAGCCAAGATGGCGGTGGCCATAAAATTTCTGCATAATCAAGGAATGATAACAGCGATCCAAGTTTACCATCTTCTATGGTAAACACACAGGTGTTATCATCAAATACTCCTTTGTATCTATCTACCGCTTGTTCCTCTCTAACACCACCTGATTTGCTAGTAGAAGCATTAATCCTGTGATCACCATTGCTAATACTGGTGCTGATCACACCACCACCACCTGATTTGCTACCAGATTCATTAGTCTTGTCATCATAATTGCTAATAGGGTAGCTAATCACATCATCATCATCAAGAGGGCAACAACAACCACACATACCAAAATCATCGTCACTGTCTTCATCGTCAAAATACATCGACCCCTTTACATAGTAAATGCAGTTTCCTCTACCGTACTTATCACCAAAATCACACGACGAAACAGAGAAGCAACAGTCATTAACAGCAAAGAAAATTCGATCACCCAAAGTATGCACTTCGATCCACTCATATTGTTTTTCATCCAATCGGTAAATTTTAATTTCACGGCTGGCATCCTTACCGAAATCTGAACTATAATCAACCAAAAACAACTGCCCTCCTGATTCCACCAGTCGTTTCTTCCTCTTACCACCACCGGAAAATCTGGATGCCACCGTCGTCTCATTAAACGAGGAATCAAATTTCATGGTCTCACCATAACGATCAACAACATAAAAATTCCCCTTATACACAATGATATCATCAATATAAGAACTAGGATTTTTTAACTTAGTCCACTTGTCATCCCCAGACTTCAAATAACATAACCGATTATCACGATCAATCGCCATTAAAGAAAAACTATCCTTCTCACTCCCTGAATTGTGGTTCATAAGAAGCAAAACTTTCCTAACATAACCTACATCATAATCACGGAACAAAGGTTTCGAGGGAATGTAGTACTGCACATGATAAGATTTGCAAACTTGAGAAACGCGAAAGTCCAGTAAATTCAATACCTTAGGCATATGATTCTGTATTTCCCTGCCTGTCAGTGGATTCAAAACCTTCAATTTTCCATCTGCTGTTTTTATAACCTGGATCAACCATCCTTTACAAGGCGAATCAATTGAATCTCCGTCAAGTGGTTGTAAAATGTAAACAGTGCTTTCGATGAGATAGTAACCAGGCCTCCCTTTATAAATGTTACGGTCATCGAGAGGGAAGGGGATTTCAACAGGAAAATGAGGAACGGTTTTGAAAGGAGCAAGTGAGGAACGCCATGTTGTGCAGACTGAACGGAAGTGAAGAACGTCAATTTGAGTGTCCAGGCAACTACCGATCCTCTCGGCGAGTTCTTTTGGAATATCAGACCAGGGAACGTACCTTCCACTGCCCACAGTTTGCTGCTCCATCAGAACTTGGATGATAAATTAAAGCCCTAGTATTGCTGCTATATATTTTGGGGCAGGCGGAGTGAAAACGTGAACCGCTTGGGATCCACTATAACAGTTGTCAACCGAGCGCGGATTCTGCGCATCCGTTATTATTTTGGCAATAAATTTATATCCAGCTGGTAATTTTGGAAAATACGTCCTTTTTCTTCTTTGTCTACTATCTCCGCTTCCGGCCAAACTTTTGATCTGTGGGTAACAAAACTGTTTTCCAAAGTTATAATTTATTTTTTTGAGAAAATACATTATTTTTAAAAAGTTTAGTCTAACATAAATCATCAAATTGCTTTTTCAAAACTATTTTTAGAAAAACATTTTTCGAAATAATCTATTAAACGTTTGGCCAATAGAGTATAGATTATTTTTTTTTGGGCTAACCCATCGGTGGCCCCCTAAATTTGGCACCAACTTTCACTTAGGCACCTCAAGTGGGCAATGTTCATTTTAGACACCTCATGTAGGGTCTCGCTGTGTCATTTTGACACTTTTTATATTTTTAAAACCGCATTTTAAGTGCGTACATTCAGACGCCTCTTATGTGGAAAAATAAACGAATTGGTATGTGACACGTGGAAATTTTATTTTATTTTTAAAAATCTCAATTTTACTTTCTTTTTTTCTTTCTTCCAAGATCCCAAACCCCATACCCCCACCTCTTTTCTTCTTCTTCTTGCGCCTCCTTCCCCTTCATCTGTTCTTCTCCATCAAAAAGGCAAGAACATAGGTTAGTTTACAAAGTAAAATAC
>NW_006238946.1:1831082-1834655 GCF_000226075.1 Solanum tuberosum
TTTAAAAAAGTTGTGTGGTGATGGAGGATGGTAGAAGGTGGGGAAGATGGAAGGGAGAAAGCAAGGAAGAAGAAGGAGAAGAAAATATTTACAAAAAAAATCAGAATATTTACAAAAAAAATCTCTGACGCGCTCAAAATTCGTGTAGCACACGTACTGTGCTTAGTCAGCAAAAAGTGTCAAAATGACACAGCGAGACCCTACATGAGGTGTCTAAAATGAACATCGCCCACTTGAGGTGCCTAAGTGAAAGTTGGTGCCAAGTTTAGGGGGCCACCGATGGGTTAGCCCTTTTTTTTTCTATGTGAATTGTTTTTTCAAAACTATTTTTAGAAAAAACATTTTTTGAAATAATCTATTAAACGTTTGGCCAATAGAGTATAGATTTCATTTCTATGTGCACTCCAAAGGCGGTACGTTTGTGCTTTATTTAAAAAAAGACAAATAGGTCTCATCTTGCATTTATGTCCTTCAAAGACATTTAAATTTGTATAAAGTTGAATAAACACATGTATTCCACACATGATGCATCGTAGTGATCTATGTATATTATGTCATGTCGGACTCATGCTTTTATTTTTTCAACTTTATACAAGTTTAAGTGTCTATTTATGCATAGACAAAACATAAATGTATAATGAGGACAAATTGAATGACACATTTATATATTATGCCTTAAAAATGATAAAATTACCTAATGGAAACAATCATGATATATCTAATTCAGTATGATATTTATTGGTACATAGAGTTTTAATATTTAATTATAATTTATATATATATATTTGGTCCAAATAAGAATTTGCTGCTTCATAATCCATTTACTAATCAAATTAATCTTATCCTGATCGGTTAAAATTTGTACATCCATATTTTTTAAAAGCTCATCATCAAATACTAATTGTTGTTTAAAAATATATATATTTTAAAAAATAATTAGTTATAGATACACTAATTTTTCACCACAAGTGAAAAGTACTTTTTGAAAAAAATATTTGTTAAAAAAGATAATTTGAAAGCTTGACATTAGGTCGAAGGCAATATCATTTTACTCCCTCAGTTAATAGATTAGTTTGGGCTATTAGCCTATTAATTATTCATTTTACTCCCTCAGTTAATAGATTAGTTTGGGCTATTAGCCTATTAATTATTCATTTTACTCCCTCAGTTAATAGATTAGTTTGGGCTATTAGCCTATTAATTATTCATTTTACTCCCTTAGTTTCTTTTTAGTTGTGTGACATTTTTCGAGAGTTAATTTGACTAATTTTTAAAGATATATTAAATTATATTTGATAGTTTAAAATATAATTTTAGATATTCAAAAATTAATCAATTTTTTTTTTCCATATCAATATAATGAAAAAATACATTTTAAAATGTTTGTAAAAAATTGACACTTGTGGTCTGTGCATAGTAGAATGATTACCACCAAATCAAAGCCAGTAGTAACACAAGAATCAAATTGAAGTCAAATATAAATTAAAGTAAAATGACAAAGATTAATTGGAGTAGGACCTGCATCGATATGTCTCTTCATGAATTGATCCTTCTGCCTCTTCCTTGTATGTAAATAAAATAATCATGACTCAGCAACTTCCTTTTTTTCTTTTTTTGAGAACCTTCCTGTATGATTTCTGATTAAGCCAAGATGGTGGTGGCCAGAAAATATCTGCATATTCAAGGTAGAATAACAGTGGTCCAAGCTTATAACCAGGTTTAACAGCAGTAAGCACACCCGTGTTATGACCCTGTAATCCTTTATATTTATGTACCAGTTCTGCACTAATATCACCTGATGTTCTATAATAACTCACGCTACAATGACTACCTATAGGATAGCCAAAAGATATTTGACTAAAATTATTGATGCTACGATAGTCATCAAAACGATGTATATGATATCTATATCGGTTATTAACCCAAAACTTACGATCATACTTCCGCAACATGTTAATATATGCAGATCCATTTGTATAGTAAATGCAATTCCCTCGGCACTGAGAAACAGCAGTCGTCACCAACAAAGAAAATACGATCAACCAATTTATACACACGAGTCCACTCATGCTTTTGTTTATCTAGCCAATATATTATAATCCTATCGACTTTATTGGGATCAGAGTCATATGAACTCATATCAACAAGAAACAATTGACCACTTGATTCCACAAGTCGTTTCTTCTTCATACGTCTAACAGCAACCCTCATATTGTGCAACCTTGGTCTCATTAAGCGAGTAATCAAATTTTATGGTCTCGCCATCTAGATCAACAGCATAAAAATTGCCTTTATACACAATGATATCATCGAGAATTGACCTGCAACTTTCATCTCTTAACGTAGTCCATTTGTCGTCCCCTGACTTAAAGTCCCTTAAAAATAAGTTATATTAAGTTAAGAACTTTAGAAAAGGGAAAACTACACAAATTTGACTCTTTAAGCAAAAGTATTTACCTAAATTGGATCCAACCCAATATATTTACCTTGATTAGACCTACAACCTAAACTATTTACTGCGTAGAACTTTAGAAAAGGAAAACTACACAAATTTAACTCTTTAAACAAAGTATTTACCTAAATTGGACTCAATCCAATAAATTTACCTTGATTATACCTATAACCTAAACTATTTACCTAACTGCCCCTTCATACCATTGGAATAGATATATATATATATATTATGATGATATTTGTATTTGGGGAGTACAAGTGTTCTTTCCCCTTTAGAAAATGACTTCTTTCCGTAGGTAAGAGAAGTCATGCTCTATTTGTTTTTATTAAATTAAGACGTCTGAAGAGATTGCATTCAATTATTATTTTTCAACTGAAACTCGTAAAACGCTAACTAGCTTGATAGGAAAAAATAAGATTGATGTAAGAATTGAGAGATAGGAATGAATATTGTGTAATCTGTAAGTGATTGGTAAAGTTATTGGTGAGATTAGTTATGAGTTCTGATGCAAATATATTGCAGTTCAAGCGAAATTGGTTGAAGAAAAATCATTGCTTCCTAGTTCCCACACTTATAAGGTAGGCATTCGGTCGGTTCAATTTGAGAAATTTGGTTTTTTGGATTTTGATTTTATGAAAATGTTAACCGCAATCAAACCAAAATAAATTTGATTTATTCGATTTTTGTACTATTGAGGGGAAACTAAGTAAATATCCTATAAAAGTAAAATAATTACAAACATATACACCTTTATGATAACTCCATGAATGGAGATCAAGCCTTGGAGAATTCACAGAGCATTTGAGAGAAGAAGAAGGAAGAAGATTGTATTAATGTCTTGATTCAGTGAATCTGTACATACATGCTTATATATACTACTCTTACTATGAATGAATACAAAATATCTCTAACAAACTTTGTAACTAACTATTGCCATGTCATCAGCTAGTAACTAACTCTTGGAATCTTCTAACTAACATAAGCTTTGTTATTTCTGCATTTGCTAACACTCCCCCTCAAGCTTATGGTTGAAATATATTTTTCATTCCAAGATTGCTTAGTAGTAGATGGTGTTGTCCTTGTCCAAGACTCTTTGTGAGTAGATCAGCAAGTTGATG
>NW_006238946.1:1834783-1847608 GCF_000226075.1 Solanum tuberosum
GTTTTGTACGCTCATGGAAGATAGGATTAGCTGCTATTTGTATTGCTGCTTTGCTATCACATACCATTTTTACTGGTACTGTTATATTGATTCCCAACTCTTTGTATAAGCCTATCAACCAGGTTATTTCAGCTGCACATGTGGCCATGCTCCTGAATTCTGCCTCAGCTGAGCTTCTTGACACAGTCCTTGCTTCTTAGACTTCCATGATATTAATCCTCCTCCAAACTTCACTAAATACCCTGTAACTGATTTTCTTGTTTCAAGACATGCCTCCCCAGTCAGAGTCGCAGTAAGCTATTAGCTGTGTAGTTTGTTCTGCTGGCATTAGTAATCCTAGACCAGGTGTTTCTTTGATGTATTTTACTGCTCTTAATGTTGCCTCCATATGTGACTCTTTAGGACAATGCATGAACTGGCTAAGAACTTGTGTAGTAAAAGCAAGATCCGGCCTAGTCATAGTCAAATAAAGAAGTTTTCCTACCAACTTTTGATACATTTCAGGATTAGCAAGTGGTTTATCATGGTCAGGACTTGAACCATTCACATGCTCATCATATTGAATTGATGTGAGTCTTTTGTTCATCTCCAAAGGTGTATGAACTGGCTTTGCTCATCCTAGTCCAGTTTCAAACAGCAGCTCCAAAGCATATTTCCTCTGTGTCATTAGGATGACCTTGTCTGATCTAGAAAACTCAATGCCTAAGAAGAATTTTAATTCCCCTAGGTCCTTCATTTTGAACTTCTTTTGAATTTCCTGTCTTGTATTACATAGGAGTTGGTGGTTGCTTCCAGTGACTAGAATATCATCTACATACACCAATATCACCACAATATCATCCACACTTTGCTTTGTGAATAGAGAGTAGTCATAATGACTTTGTTTGAACCCCATCTGGACTAGTGCCTCAGTTAACTTCATGTTCCATTGTCGAGGTGCTTGTTTCAAGCCATATAATGACTTGTGGAGTTTACAGACATTGTGACGCTCTCCCTGTCTAGCAAAACCACAGGGAATGTCCATGTAGACTTCTTCATGCAAATCACCATTTAAGAAAGCATTGTGGACATCCATCTGATATATAAACCATCATTTGGAAGCAGCCAAAGTAACCACAGACCGGACAGTCACCATCTTTGCCACAAGACTAAAAGTCTCACCATAATCAAGCCCTTCTTGTTGACTAAAACCTCGAGCCACAAGTCTGGCCTTGTACCTTTCAACCTTCCCAAAGGCTAAGTACTTAATTTTATATATCCATTTGCAGCTAATAGGCCTCTTGCCAGGTGGCAGATCCACTATGCTCCAAGTCTTATTGCTTTCCAGAGCATCAATCTTTGCTTGCATAGCCTGTCTCCATTTAGGATCAGTAGCATCCTTAAATGAGCTAGGTTCAGAAACAGCTGAGTAAGCACTCAAGGCCATTCTATATGTCGAAGACAAGTGATTGTAGGACATGTGATCTGCTAGTGAATAAGAACATGCAGTAGACTTAAGCTTAGAAACAAAGTCCTGCAGCCATAGAGGGGGCTTGGTGGACCTGGATGACCTTCTAGGAAGCACCTCAGGAGCTGGAGAAAGCACTGCAGGAGCTGGAGGAATCACCTCAGTAGCTGGAGGGAGCACACCAGTAGACTCAGGTGAGGCTGTTCTAGCACAATCAACAAAGGAAGAAGGTGAGGATTAAATCACTGGAGGTGGTACAGGAGAGACATAGTCCATAATTGAAAACATAGCATTAGGTGAGGCTTGGAGATGTCTGTAAGGAAACAAATCTTCTTGAAACACCACATGCCTATTTACAGAGAGCATTTTGGCATGAATATTATAAAGAATATAGCCCTTTTGTGTGGAGGAGTATCCCATAAACACAGTAGGAACAACTCTTGCAGAAAACTTATTAGGTTTTAGCTCGTGCAGAAAACTTATCAGGTTTCTGAGGACTTGCAGCATAGCACAAATACCCAAACACCTTGAGATGAGCCAAGTCTGGAGGATGCCTGTACAATTTTTCAAAGGAGGATTTGTAGCCTAGTAATTTTGTAGGGATTCTGTTTAAAATATAAACAGCAGTGAGAACACATTCCCCCCAGAATCTCAAAGGTATAGAAGCTTGAAACCGTAAAGCTCTGGCCATATCAAGAATGGTTCTGTGCTTTCTTTCAGCAACCCCATTTTGCTGTGGGGTATACACACAAGTAGTCTGATGTAGAATGCCCATGTTACTCAATAGAGTTTGAAACGCAGTGCTGAGAAACTCACAGCCATTATCAGACCTGAATGTTTTAACACTTGTGGAAAATAAGTTTTGAACTCTTGTAAGAAAATTCCGTAGAACAACTATTGAATCAGCTTTTGAAGCAATAAAAAAAACCCATGTATAGCTGTTGAAGTCATCTACAATTGTAACAAAATACTTCTTTCCATTGTGCATAGGAACTTTATAAGGTCCCCACAGATCACAATGAATCAATTCAAATACAGCAGTAGTGTTATGAACACTTAAAGGGAATGGAAGTTTAGATTGTTTAGCTACAGGGCACACAGTGCAATGAGAACAATCTGTGAAGTTTAGGGATTTGAGAGACTCATGCCTCCTTATTACATCAATCGGAGCATGTCCTAATCTCCTATGCCAAACATTACTAGAAACAGACTGATCAGATACAGGAGATACACTAGTAGTGTGAACTAACTGCTGTGAACTAGACTTGTGACTTGATTCTTCATGAAAGATGTAAAGGCCATGCTCTTCTTTACCAATCCCCTTCACCTGATCAGTGGAGAGGTCTTGGAAAATGCAAAAATCAAGAAAGAATGCTACCATACAATGTAATTCTTTGGTGAGTTTTGAAACTGACAACAAGTTGCATTTGAACTCAGGGATAAAGAGAACATTAGATATGGAGTTGTTTGTGAATACATAAGACCTTCCAACATGAGATACTGATGCATTTTTTCCATTTGGTAGGTGTACTTTACTATCTGTATGAGAATGTGTCTTCGTTGCTTTGTCAACAAGGTCCACGTTAGATGTAATATGATGAGAGGCTCTTGTATCAATAATCCATTTACTGCTACAACTACTACTACAAGATAAAGCTGTAAGAGAGCTATCTGCATTTGCAACAGTTGCAATGTTTGCAAAGGACTCTCCTACCTTGTCTTCTCTAAACTTTGTGAGTAGTTGTAATAGCTGCTGGTATTGATCTGAAGTGAAGAATGCACCACTATTTGATCTTGCACCAACTCCTGATTGATATGAGTTATTTCCACTCTCTTCTGAAGCAGTAGCTTGATTAGCATACACATTTGGCTTCCTTTTAGATTTGAAATCTGCAAGATATCCAACAATCTTATAGCACTGTTCCCTAGAATGACCTTTGCACCCACAATGCTCACACACAAGCAATGACTTCCTGGCTTTGTAGCTTCCTCCAGAACTACTGGCACCACTGCTATATCTACCACCAGATCCTCCTGAATATGAACCACCTGCACCACTTGGAAATGAGTTTTTAGATGTAACTGTTTCACCACTGTAGGTGTTGCTTCTATGAGTATACATTGTTGTTCCTTCTATCACCCCTGAGCTATTAGAAGCAGAACTGGTTAGATTTCTCTGACTCTCTTGGTCAATAATAAGGGCATAAGCCTTGTTAAGTGTTGGCATTGGACTTATAATGAGAATCTGACTTCTAGGAGTTGAGTAGGACTCATTTAGTCCCATAAGAAACTGTAAGAGTCTTTGATAGTTACAGTGTTCACCAAATTTCGTCGACTCTGGACAGGGACAACTAGGACAAGGCATAAGAGCATCGTACTCCTCTCACAGATCTCTTAGCCTAGAATGATAGTCAGCAACAGACATAGTTCTCTGCATAAGTGTGTGAATCTCTCTATACAATTGAAAAATCCTAGATCCATTTACTGTATCAAACCTCTCTCTCAAATCTAGCCACACTTTTAGTGCATCTGAAGCATACACTATAGTGCTTAGGAGTCCTGGTCGTACAACATTCATAATCCAGCTTAATACTACATCATTGCACTTTTCCCACTGATCAAACAGAATTGGTTCAAACATGGACTTAGGAAATCGCCCATCTACAAAGCCTAGTTTGCTTTTCCCTACCAATCCAATCCTAAAAGACCTACTCCACAAAGCATAGTTTTCTGAACCAGTTAACTGCAGAGAGATCAGAGAACTACCTGGAGTATCAGTGTGTTGAAGAAATAACGGATGATTGTGATCAATTACTGGGAATACAACTTGAGTTGAAGTTCCATTTCCATTTCCAGTGCTTGTCTCCTCAGATGCACTTCCATTCGCCATTGTTGTTGAACTTTACTTTTGATGCTTTCTTTCAATTCACCTTTGAACAGTGGTGAATCTGAGCACTTTTTGCTTAGCTACTTGTTGTTTAATCATTTACGATCGTGGGCTCTGATACCATGATAACTCCATGAATAGAGATTAAGCCTTGGAGAATTCACAGAGCATTTGAGAGAAGAAGAAGGAAGAAGATTGTATTAATGTCTTGATTCAGTGAATCTGTACATACATGCTTATATATACTACTCTTACTATGAATGAATACAAAATATCTCTAACAAACTTTATAACTAACTATTGCCATGTCATCAGCTAGTAACTAATTCTTGGAATCTTCTAACTAACATAAGCTTTGTTATTTCTGCATTTGCTAACACTTTATATTCATACCCCACTAAACAATTACACTATATATCTCCAATTAATTTACTGATATTGACTTAGTATTGTGTTGGTATCATTAAGGGCGAAGGACGACAATTTTCGTATTATAATTCAAAGGTAACTTGTTCACCGACCAAACAAGTTATATTAGGTAAGTTTTGCGAATAAATATATTCTGCTTCCCCTTTTCTTTTAAGTTTATAACCCAAAAAAAGACACTATATATTCTCATTTAAATTAACATATAATCTATATAGGTATAATACACGCATAAATGTGCCATTTAATTTGACCTTATCTCATAGTTATCCCCTTCAACTTTAAGTGTGCACTTAAGCTAGTATAAAGTTGAATAAGTAGACACATAAATACCCTATGTGACATAATACACATAGAACTCAAATTGGCATGCATGTAGGATGTTCATCTCTATATATTGAAGTGTCTACTTGTGCATACTCAAAGTTGAAGGAAATAAATGTAAGTTAAGGCTAAGTTAAAGAGCATTATGCCTAATTATACCTAAAAAAAATTTTACTAGTAAAATTTATTTTAGACCACACAAGTTTCAAAAGTTTTTATTTCTCATATTATTGGGACACAAAGGGAGTATTTCACTTGCAATACTATTCCTCTCATCAATCTTTTTCATATTTCACTAGTATTTCAAATGTTCATTTAGCATCTGCAAATAGTACCATAAAAGGCACCAAATATTAATTTAGTTCTTCATAATATTTGACATATTGGTTTATTAGCAGTAGAGCACATAGTCCATAGAACAAGGATTCTTTTTTAACAAGAAAACTAATTAAGCAGGAAAGCGATAAAACAAACCAAATATATGTCGGATGTAACAATGGTTTTTAATTACAATATCAGACAAAAGGCCATGTATTATTTTTACAAAGAGGAACAAAACAATATAACCCCCTTTTAATTAGACCATAATCAATTTTATTGATAATTGATGAACGTTCCGTTCTAATTAACTAGCTGTTACCCCCTCATAGCAGTTTTATGTCATTGCTTTTGGTTACATTTAATATAGTTCATAGTTTCAGTGTTGAATAGTTGCCAATGTAGTGAAGTTGATGGGCGTCACAAATTCCTGCCCAGTTGCATAAAGAAGAGATAAAGCTGCCATTTCAGATGCTTTCTGAGTTGGGTGAAACCAATCCCAGAACAAGTATTCATCGCGCTTTTTGCAAACATCAGAATTTTGAGTACATTTATAGCCTCCTTTGTAAGGTCCCGTACCACAGCATGCTCCTTCAACTTCTACGAAACCTATACAATTATTCAATTTGCGTTGACCTCAACTAATTAATTTCAAATATCAATCCATTCATGCCTAATCTTTATAATATTTACCTGACGCAACTGGATTATCAATAACACCCGTGGTCATCAAGAAATAATTTCCAAGTGAAAAGTTCATTCCTGGATTTGCTGAGCTGAAATCTTGCAGCAAACTGAGTGTTGTGTTAAAAAATATTTGAGCATAACCATTGAGTGTCTCGTTACAGGCACCACCAGGTGTTACAGCACGTATACCCGGAAGACATCCAATCGTTGGAATCCCACAAATTCCAAATTTCCTTGCACCTAGATTATATAAATTCTGCATTTTAAAAAAGAATTAATCTTTCAACTTTTCATTAATTGTACAAGGAAACAGAACCTTATAATACTAGCTCTAGTTAAATTGAGAGATAGGAACGAATATTGTAACCTGTAAGTGAATGGTAAAAGTATCGCTGAGATCAGCGATGAGTTCAGGTGTAGATATATTGTAATTGAAACGAAATTGATCGAAGAAATCATTGCTTCCCACACTTAGAAAGTAGAACGCGTTTGCAATCAGCTTTGAGCCTTTCACATCTCCCAATATTTGTGTAATGTTCCCACATACTGTTTGGAATTGTTCTATTTGTCGAGTAAGTGATGTAACATTATGCTGCAACAATATAGATTATTAAATTAATCAACTATCATCAGCATTTAATTATTATATAAATACATCTGTACAAGAATACTATATCTTTGTCTCAATTTATGTGACACACCTTACTGTCACATAAATTGAGACAAAAAGAGAGTATTAAGAGTAATTTTGAGATCTCACAAATCCTTGATTTCCAGTATCATCAAGAATGCCAGATCCTGCTGATGCAAAGTTGACACCACGAAGTATGCCACTCTTGAATGTTGACTGTTTCTGAACTAAGGCTAAAAACGCTGGCGGGCTTTCTATATAATCACCCAAATGCCTCGCTAAACAATCACCATTAATTTCCTTGTTAGTCTAATTCTAAAGTATATCGATGAATAATAATAACTATATCGAAATCTTGTATTTAAAATCTAATAATATCACAAACACAGGTGAATATAATTATATTGAAACGGGACATTATATTATATTGAATATACGTACCGATGAAATCTGCAGGGTTATAGCCATTGCTAAACCTTCCTGTAGCAACGTGGTGTGGATAATCAATTCCGTAGTAAGGATTGTTAGCTGTAGCGAGACTTCCATGTAAATAATTATTAGTTCCAACATCTACGGTTGAATCGCCAAATACAAAAATAGCTGGTACATCTGCCATGACGATCAACTTATAATTATTTGATGACCAAATAATAACATGTAACATGAAAATCATAACGCTATATCGTAAGAGAATATTTCCCAGCTTCACCATTTTTGAGAGCTTAAAGTTTTTGTATGTTTTTTTTTCGTTTCTCAGTTCAGTATCTTGCTACATCTCAGAACTTATTTATAAGTAAGTCTTGGAAAAAATGGACCAGAGCAAAAGGTCAAAAATTGCCGTAATATTCCACATGGAAGAATCTTATAAGTTATGACATCATCAACCTAGGCCAGTTGGTTTAATTTACCTCGCTAAAATTTACTTTGTACACTTATATTAACTACATATTGATTAATCTATACTTCAGAATTTATGATCTCACTTTAATTTAGGGACAGCATATGTATGCAATAAAGTTGATTAATTCTTTTTTTTTGTTGATTATAAAAGAACGACTCATATAATTAAACTTCGATTTAACAAAAATAAAAGTTGAATGATCATAGTAAAAATTACTTGCCTCACCTACAATTATCTTCACTTGTAACTTCATTCATATATATATGCTCGTATTTGTTCCACCTATAAATTTTTTAAATATTAAAATCAATATTTTTTAATATATATTATATATTCGTTTCGAACAATATTTCACTCATAAACTAATTATAAGGAGGTGAATAATCAAGATACCCCTGCCATTCCCAGTTGAAAACAGACGACAAACTAGCATAGGGATATTAGTTCATTGAATAAGAATATTAATTAATCTTTAATAAACTACCAAACAAAGAAGATCCTTCTAGAGTTAATAATTAGTTGTCGTCGCGGCGACGTGAACAAAATGGAGTTATTTATTAATTAATTACTTGTCTAAACGAGTATCGCTTCTAGTCTAGTAAAAAAAACAATGTACATCCTTCTCAGTTTTACTATGAGTATATTCCCTTTTAGCTAATCATCATGTCCAGATCAATAAAATCTAGTAGCTAATATGAATATCCTCCACAAATTGCATCTTTTTATTTTATTAATTTCCTAATTAAAGCAGGCCATCATAAAAACATGTGCCAAATTAATGTGAAGTTAAGATCCGTTTTTTCATCATTGGCAAGTCAAAAGATAATAGTCCATTGCACTTTGATGGAGCAACATTTACAAGCACCAAAGAAAAGGACATGCAATTTGATAAGCTCTAAATCGATTAATTAGGCGCATGTAAGAATACATTTGTCAAAATTACTACTACACTAAATTAGATTTTCCAATAAAAAAAATTGATTCCTTGAAGTTGCTCTTTCCAAAATAAGAGAGAAGTGATGAATTGATTGAGTTAGCATGTTCGAATTGTGATTTCATCGGACATTCAATTTCCATAATGTAATTTAAAATATATTTAATTTGTAGACAATTTTCAAGCAATAATCATGTATTTAACTATTCGTTTTTCTTGATGGACAAAGTCTATCTTGTATGAAATTTTGTGTGTTGATTTAGAGGAGCTTTTGGTTTTGGATGCACCAACCCTTACAAAAAGGACTCCTAACGTTACTAGAAAAAAATAAATACTACTCCCGTCATTTCATATTAATTGAATTATTGAGATGTTTCACGCCCTTTAAGAAAAGAAGATTAAGACATAAATTAGGCTTAACTTTTCATTTTTACCCTTATTAATTATTATCAAAATTATGTTAAAATAACTAAACATTAATTAATAACTAATTCCAATACTAACTAATAAAGGATAAATTGGAAAAACATTCTAAAAGTAGTCTTGAAAATTGAAGAACAACTTTCACATATAGCAAACAGAAAAATCATATTTGTATGTTATAGCTATAATTTGCATAATTGCGCTCCATAGCAAACTTTATGTTTGCTATGGCTATTTCGCTATATATATATATATATATATATAAAAGAAACCGACTATTTCGCTATACATATATACAAAAGAAGCTGGCTATTTAGATATACATATATACAAAAGAAGCTGGCTATTTTGATATACATATATACAAAAGAAGCAATTGTATAATTTGTTTCGGTATACATATACAAAATAATCAATTGTATAATATGTGTTTGTATAAAGCGAGAAAGAGAGAAAGGCAAAAGAGAACTTGACAAGGGAATATTTGTATTGTATAATTATAAGTGTATAGGACGAAGATATATATATTTGCATGTGTATATACAATTTTCTCTCGCTTTATACAAACAGAAAACACAATTTATACATTTCTGTTTGTATAAAGCGAGAGAGGCGAGGGAGAGATTGGCGAGGGAGATCTGGGAGAGTGGCGAGCGAGATCTGGGAGAGGGGAGAGGGGAGAGCGGAGAACGAAAAGTATATGTATATATACAATTTTCTCTCGCTTTATACAAACATAAATGCATTTTATACATTTGCGTTTGTATAAAAGCGAGAGAGGTGAGGGAGAGACTGCCGAGAGTGGCGAGCGAGATTCACCAGGGAGAGAGGCGAAATAGCAACAGTTTGCTACGGGGTACAATTAAATCAAACTGTGGTTATGACATTTAATTTGAATTAATAGTTTGCTATTATATACAATTTTCCCAAAATTGAACAATTAAGTTAATTTAAAAAATGAAAAACGTTTCAACAATTTAATTATTATGAAATGGAGGGAGTATTTTTATGCAAAAGGAAGTGTTTAATTATGTATATGGTTGAGTGCCATTGAACATGCAAATCCACACTATAAATATGGTAAAAACTAAATCGACACAACTTATCTATATATTCTAAGTAAACAAAATAGAATAATTAAAAACGAAATCACAATAAATAAACAAACTAATAAGTACTACATATATACATCACCAATTAATTAGTTTAAACATCTTGTTAGGGAAATATCAAGCTTAGAATTTATGTCAACTTTATATATATAGGTATGAAGTTAGGCTTTATAAATACGCAACCAACATCATCTTCGTATATTTAAAGTTTTAGAAACTTTTAATCTCATAAATCTAAAAATGATTTTGAAGCAACTCACAAAACATTTGTGAGTGAATCACATCTCCTTTATATATTTTACATTTTAACAAATGAAATTGAAATACTTTAATTAAAATCTCTCAATAGATATTTAAGATAAATTCTCTATTTTACTTCATACAAAAACTTGTTAAGTTAATTTTTGAGTATCTTTCTTGTTAACTTGACTCTTAAAAATACACTTTGTTAAATAATTAATCAAACTCAAACTCTTTTTCTAATACTAAACAAAAGGATTGTTTCAATTAATTTAACCAAATACAAATTATATTGCTCTTTTAAAATATTTTTTTCTATAGGTCCATTTGAAAATAGTAATTCATTCCAAAATCAGCAAAATTTGGGAGTTTGGCACGAGTAAAAAAAATACCCCTAAATAAGTGAGGGCCAAGTGTTACATTTTGAAAAGTGAAGGGGTTGATTCGTTTTTTTCAGTAGCTTTGCTCCAAACGTCGGGCAAATTCTGGACCGAACCCAAAGTCTTTCTCTCTCTACATTATCTCTCTAGATTTGTTGTTTTCAAGTTTCAACTCTCCGATAAGTTCAGACTAAACTGAAAAACACTTGGTTCCTGCAACTGATTATTAAGGCCGCCGCGTAAATTGTATACTCGGAGACGGCGAGGAATGTGTATTGAGAAACAAGTGTTATCTAGTGAATGAATTTTTCAAAGAAGGTGAAATGGGAGCATTATGCGCTGGCCACTCACGCGACACCTTGGATCGTTTCTCCGACCGATGTCTCCACGTTTCCCCATGTCTCTCCGATCCCGGTATCAACTTTTTCATCTATTCTATCGTCGTAGTTTAATTTTAATGTTTTAAACCTTACTCTCTTTTTTTTTTGGTTGTTGGGTTGATTAATTTTTAGCTCGGAGATCCACTTGTTGCTTGAGAATAGCGTTGGTGATGCTGCACTTGATCTATCTGGGCGTTCTATTTGTCTTTGACAAAGATTTGATTCATAAAACTAAAGAAGAGCCATGGTATTTGCCCTTACTTTACTTATTGGGGAAAAAGTTGTCTTTATTTTTCTTCAGAATTAGCAGGAGCCAAGTGTTCACCTATGAGGAAATTGATGATGGGAGAGCAAAACTAAAAATTCAGTGCAAACAATGAGTCTTTGTTCACCTAATAATTTGCTCTCGCTTTACTTTATTGTTTGGTTCGCCTAATTCATCAGTAACTAACTTATGAAGGAATTAGTCGTCATGTTATATTTTAGCTAGAACCACAATACAGTGCATTAAATAAAAAAGATAGAATCTTAAGTTATGCAGCAACGTCTTTCAGCTTGGTAGAGAAATTTGTTCAATGCCTGTATTATGGTTCTTGCTAAAGTGCACCCCCTCTTCTGTTTTATGTGATGTACTATTTACTCTTTAGTCTATCTAAAAATAATGAAAGCCTTTCTATATTTGGATAATCTGACCAAAAAGAAAAACAATACTCCAATTAGATATAATCCTATTCAAATGAGTCCCCAATTCCAAAGGAAAATGATGGAGTTGGAACAAAGTGGTCCTATCTTGATCATTTTTAATGCTTTTGTAGAGATTCTACTTTTACTTGGGTGTTTTTGGTAAAACTGCTGATACCCTCTTCCTTGCCTTCAAGGTACACAACTGTCTATTTGATCCTGTTTGCTGCTACACTGGCTCAATACTTCATCACTTCAGGTTCTTCTCCTGGGTAATTTCATGCACACTCTTTACTTTCCAATTTACAGGCCATTGTTATTCTTTATGCGCGTCAGTGCTACTTCTCTGAAGAGCCAGTAAAGTTGCATTGTGTGATCAGTATAATTTTTTATTGAACATGTAGCTATGTTGTTGATGCAATGAGGGCTGTCAATGAGGCAGATGCATCACGTAATAGGGCATCAATTACCTCAAAGTAAGAGAATTTCCTTTCTGGTTATTTACATGGAAAGTAAATTACTGGATTCTCCTGCCATATCTGTGAAATATCAAACTGTAAATATGTGGAGTGTTCTGCAGAATTATCTAATTGCTACTATTTTCTGCCTATTGTGATGTAAAATGATCAAGCAAAGACAGCCTGCTTCAAGCAAAAACGGTGATGTAGTTATTGCAATCGACCGGAACCAGTTGGGAAGTAATCTTCAAGGCCGTGGTACGATAGCGTGGACAAAGCTAGTGATGGATATGTATCCCAGTGGAACATCTCTTAGGTAGGAATGACTTGAATAATACCTTGTTTATGCTTTTCCCTTTGTCTATAAAGCAGCTGCATTGTTTTCAGCCTATTTTGCAGCCTCTACCGTAGTGCTATTTGGTTCATCTAGTTTCATCTTACATGTTGGTTCAGTTTGACTTAAATTGTTTATGGAACAAGAAATTTTTTTGATTCAATCATTCAAAATCTGCTGTTTTGAATTGTCTTTCTTGTTGGACTGGGAGGATATAGGCATATACCTCCCCCCCCCCCCCCCCAAACCTATGATTTTTTGG
>NW_006238946.1:1847665-1866114 GCF_000226075.1 Solanum tuberosum
AATTTGACTACAAACCCCCCCCCCCCCCCCTTAAAGATTTGGATATTGGGAGCACCTTATGGTGATGGCAAAGTTGTTTCCACTCATTATCGATTTCACAAGTGATGCTTATATAACTATGAGATTTAGATGAAAAATTGTCAATAGTTTTAGATATTGAAAGCATCTCAGCATCAGAAGGTACCCCCAACTGGCTAACTGGTATATTGCGATGATTTGGCTAATTGCAGCATGCAGTAGATTTTATATGGAGGGGAGAAGCTGTAACCACCCTGTATGATTTCCTGAGAATGTTCAGAAATTCGTAATTTTTTATTTGATAACAAAGGATTTTGAAATATAATGAAAATTTCTGCTGAGATGTGTTATTATTGAATCATTTCATGGCATAGCTATTAGTCATGTAATACAAGTGCCTCCAGCATCAAGTTTGGTCTTCTCCCTCTCAAAATACCTTTATAAACTGGATTATGATCTGAAACTAGATGACATTATTAGGAAGCCAGTCATCAGTTATCACATGAATTTATGCCTAATAACCCATCCTTGCTTGTTTATTACTTTTGGAATTAGTTAGAGATGCATTGTGAATACTTAGTGCTTAGTTAGTGGAAAATGTTGGGATAGGTTTCTCCACTATGAATTCATCCTGGCTGTCCTTGATGAAGAGTTTAGATTCTTTTTGGGGTTTATGATAAACTTGAATTCTAATAGTGATTAATTCAGTTGCTAGGGAAATATTTACCATGTGAATCTAGGCCCCTGGGCTTTAATCTTATGGTAAGATTACAATACATGATCTGTGGGTTAGTCCCTCGTTACAAGTTCAAATCATGCCTCAGAAAAAATCCTGGTATTTAAATGGAGAACAGGGTGGGACCCATTATCCACCGAGGAACCTTGTGCCATTGGTCCCTGAAGATTTGGGTTTCTTACAGTTTATTAGGATTAAAGGTTTAGGGAGTTCATGGATGATGAATAATGTTCCTCCCTAATCCGTTAAGACCTTATTAATGACGTGAGTTGGTCCTAAGGGGAAAACATCCACATTTTCAAGTTCAAACGAGGCCCAGAGCGGGAATGACCAAATTTACCGTTTTACATGTGCTATAGTCCATGGATTTTAGAAAATAGAAAATGACCATGTTAATTTAGATTTACTTTTATCTTTCCCGTATTCTTTCCCCTTACACCACTTTTGGATAGAAGTATGACTCTGTTGATTCTGTAGTTATAGATTGCATAATTCAATTTGCAAAAGCATCAGTTCCCTTACTAACTCATTTTTATGCTCTTTTCCAGAGGTGTGACTTGCAGTCACTGTAATGTTGTGCAGGTAAAAATTTCTCCTTTCTGTCTTTCATTTGTTTGCAAAACAAACATTTTGGTACTTCTGATGATACTTAGTGATTATAGGAGTATTTTAGGATTAGCCAAACTAGTGACATGATTTGAGAGCCAAATACTGACTACACCTAGATTTGGAAGTAAATGAGGCAAACTTGTGACAGCAATTTGGTGCTAATATTTTCTTGTGTTGTGCCTCACTTAACCCTTCTCATTGAAATGAGGTTGAGGACAGATATATATTCAATTGTTTCAAACGGTTTATGAACTTTTGATTTCTGATTTATAAATCAACTATTGTGCTTATCCTAATAATAGCACACTTATTTATCCAATAAGTTTATGGTTGCCATTTGCCAAAGTTTACTTATGTCAGAAGAACCAATTTCTATAATGGACCTTATACAGTGACTCCTGTCTTGTTAAGTGCCTAGAGCTTATACTTCCACTAGTCTACAATTGTCAGTTATGTCAACAACGTTTGACTTTTACTCTGCTTGATTTGCAGCCTCCACGCGCTAAACATTGTCATGATTGTGACAAATGTGTTCTTCAATTTGATCATCATTGTGTTTGGCTTGGCACATGCATAGGACAGGGTAATCATTGCGCTTTTTGGTGAGTATCCATGCTACTAAGTTGATGCACCAACAATGTGTTTATCTTGCTCGCAGTTCAGTGAAATTTTTCTTGCGATTTAATTGAAATGTTTATTTGTACCTTCAGAAAAACTAAATGAAAGAAACCTTGTTGTGTATTATAAATATTTATTTCTATGATGGTTTCCACATGTTATTTTGGAGCTAAAGTGGAAGTTTGATGTGGATTTAATATGATAAGGACATGTCAAATTGGAGATTTATGTCCTAGATGTAGATGTTATTTCAGAAAATGATACTAATATAGTTATCTCGCTAATTGATGAATATAAAGCCTCATTCGAGGTTCTTGCTTTCATGAAGAGGCTTCAATTTTAGCTTGAATCGTTCGAAACATATTCGTGTCAGCATAGTTTATCAGTTCGAGAAACCTATAAGAGGATGTTGGTTCATTTTAAAGATCATTGCGAGAATATATTGAACCAGTTATCTGGGCATGGGATATATGTGTACTTCGATGTGTCTAATTCAATAATATAAGTTTTGTATAAGTGACATGATCATTGTTCTACTCTTAAGACCACAATGAAGACACTATTTAGTAGGGGACTTGTCATATTGTACTTTTCTGTAATTTTATGTATTTTTCTTCGTCTATAAACATGCATGAAGCATGTCAGGGTTCTTGATTTTCCTGAACTTTTAACTGGTAATAGCTACTTTGTATTACATGTCAGGGCGCGTGCACTGCATGTTTTTTTCTTTTTAGGGTTTCAAGTAATTGGTCTTGGTTCGGTTATTCATTTTCCCAAGTATAACAGGTGGTACATTTGTGGAGAAACAGCCTTATCCCTTTGGACTGGCACGTTATATATTCAATTCTTGAAGTCTGATATATCAAAGCCTTGGTATGTACTTTTCATGATGCTTTATCATTTAAGAGTTTTCTGCTTAGCCTCTGATTCTTCCCTTATTATGTTTCTCCTCTGCTCGTTACTAATATCTTCCTTCCCAGAAGAAAATAAAGATGGAGGTTCTGGGGGGAGAACTGGAGAAGGACAATATGCACCCCAAAAAAAAACCTAAAAACACTAACGGAGATGTAGACTGCTCAGTTTTCATACCCAAACTTATAATAAGATGTTAATTCATTTGCTTTAGTTGGTAAAAGGTAAGCTTGCGCATATTGGAATATTTTACTAGCTGTTTGAAATATCATATTGTCTTCTGAGAAATAAGAAGCTTGAAGAGAGTCAATACCACTACCCTTATTGGATCTTATACAACCATGACATGTAAGCTATTGTGATTGTCCTAAGATGGCAGTTGAAGACTTATCCTGAAAAAAATTAGATGACTATCTTATATTGGCTGTCAGCATAGCGTAACCCATATTCTATTATCTAGATAGGACCATCCATACAAAGCTCATAGGTGGCATATGCACTACTTGATTTTTTAAAATTACTGACAAGTACAGCAGTTAGTGTTTCTGACTTCTGGTTGGGCTCCTTAAAAATGTCCGAGTATGAACTCTACTTTGGTTGTATAGGTTGCAAAAACCAAATTTCAAGAGATAAAATAACAGTGGGAAACAGTAGTTAAAGAAAGGGCCTGCATCCTCATGACAAGATGGTACTGACATGATTGATATTCTTGCTTCTGTTTTCATGTTTTTGTTGAATCCGCACATATCCTCCTATAAAAGAACAAGCCTTGTGAAATTCATCCAATTTGAATCTTTAGATGAATCTGAAGTGAAATGCTATAATGGCTTTGTTGTAGGTGGTTATATGCAATTATGATCTTGCTGCTAGCTACTCTGTTTTTCTGCCTCATCTTCCTTCTCCTCCTCCTACTTTTTCATAGGTAAGATTTTTCTTTGCTGAAGATGGACTTCATTTAGCATTGCCTAGCACAGTAATTTTGTATTTGTAGGAAGTTTGTTAGATTTATGTTCTTAAAATTATATGCATTGGTCCTTCTAAAAATAAGGTTATATGAGATTCTAGAATTTCTGTTTGGTCAGCAGAGTTGATAATTCTGGGAAAGGATGTAATCATTTCTGTAAGATAATAAATATCTCGTGTAAAAAAAAAGATTAAAGTGTAGGATGCTTGGTTACCTCCTTTCAGTCTTGTGAAGGAGGTAGAAACATATTAGAGCTAAGCTATGCAAACTTCATAACTTGCGAGTGATACCCTGTTATTTGTGCCTATATTATTCCCCATACTTGTCTTGCTCCTGTAGCTAACGTGTCTGAACTCATGTTTGTTGAATCAGCTACCTAATTTTGACAAATCAGACCACTTATGAGCTTGTGAGACGACGGCGCATCCAATATTTGAGGTTGGTTATATCCTTCCAATTCTTGTGTGATATTATTTGCTGGGTAGTGGCAGAGATGTCTATGTTGTTGCTTTGAGCTGGATGATATGATTAAAAACATTGGACAATGTTAGTTGCAGATATGGTCAACATCTTTGAGTGATTAATTGATATCTCAAAAGCAAATGGAACATGTATTCTCATCAGGAATTTGTCTCGTCTTTAAGCTCAAGTTTAAACTTGCTTTAATTTGCAGGAACATTCCTGAAAGAGTGTATCCATTTAGTAGAGGAGCATGCAGAAATTTGTATGAGTTTTGCTGTGCCCAGCGTAGCAAATATAGGATGGAACCACTGCCAACAGGACAAGAACTTGAAGATAAGTTGAGACCCTACACATGCTCAGATGTTTTATCCTGTCGGTGTTGCTGTTGATCACTTGTGTTGTATCCTAATACTAGACATTGGACTCCGGCTAGCACGGCCTCAATACTCTTAATTTATGTGCCTACATATGGAATTTGGAGAGTCATTTTAATTTGTTAATTATTGTAATTTATATTATTGTTAGTATCATTTTCAAATGATATATGTTACTTTCTCTATACCAATTTATGCGACATTGATATAATTTCGAAAGTCAACCGCGTTTTATGTCTTCTAAATATTTGAAGTTATTAATTATTGTGATTTATAGTATCGTTTATTTAATTTTTAAATATTATATTTTACTTCTTTTTTTCTCAATTTATGTGACACTAGTAAAATTTTGAAAGTCAATCAATCTTTTTATTTATCTTTTAAATACTTTAAGTTGCTAATTATTATTTACAGTTTCTCTTACGTAATTTTTAAATAATATATATTATTCTCTTTGTCCCAATATGTGGCATAAATAAAATTTCAAGAGTCTGCCAATTTTTTTAAATCTTCTCAAAAATATTTCAAGATGTATGGTATTTTTTACGTCATTTGCAAATAATACATATTAATTTCTTTGTCCCAATTTATATGGCACCGATAGAATTTCAAAAGTCAAATAATTTCTTTATATATTTTATAATTATTGTGATTTATAATATTTTTACGTAATTTTTCAATTTATATATAAAAAAAATTTAAACGAGAAAATCATAAAAAAAAATAAGTAAAATGATCCTACAAGTACATCCCAAGCAAGCATGTTGACCTACTCATAAAATTAAATGAGGTTTTGATACATTTTGTATATATTTTAAATTTTAAATTATGAAATTTAATTATTATTTTTTATTTTTTAAAAGCTCGAGCTAGAAATACAGAAAGTTAATGCATGCATTATTTTTCCTAAGACACTCTACCAAGTGACCCTTACAGGTTGAGGATTGTCTTTGAACTTGAATCAAGAGGATCATTTTTCCTCTATGAACTTTTGTGTTTAGAAAGGAGGAGTGGAAATGAAAGACGAGACACACTATTTTCAGCATCATGCTAAATTACAATTAGTGTGGCAAAAGCTCATGATTATGAGATAAATGAATCTTATGTTGTGGCTTACAAAGGCGAGGGCAGATAAGAAATGGAAAATATGTATTATCAATGCGTACATGCTATGCAAAATTGATTTCCTCATAAAACTAGCTATTTCTTACAAGCCGGCGAGAAAAACTCAAGAGGGAAGAAAGAATTGGCTAATAAAATTATGCTAACCATATCTGGATGTGCATTCTGAATAGAGACCTGTACAGATGATTCTTAATGGAGGTAAGATGATCATTTTCCACTACTCTTCCACTTTTTGATGGGGAAGATGGTGACTTTTCTCCGAGGGGGGTGAAATCCACCTTCTGTGGGTCGCAACACTGAAATAGAAGTTTCACGTTCATCATCCTTGTCGACTGTTAAAGGTTTTAGCTCAAAGGTCCCTTTGGTAAAACCTCTAGCAACCTGGTTAATCACAGCTTACAGAAATCAGCAAATACAGAATAAAAGTGATATTTGTTATGAAAATGAACAAAATGGTTAAGCATACCTTTAGAAGAAGCCAAACTTTGAGAGAACTACTCAAGATAGCTAGCCTTGTCCTCTTTCCTGAAGTTAAATAGTTAGACATGTACTGATCAACCCTGAGAATAAATCTGGGCCAAGACTTGGGGTTTTCAGGGTCTGCCTTCAGATCCGTTGTGGACTGCAACACAAGAAACAAGAATTAGTTTTTGCGAAAGCGGTCATTATCTTGAATCATGTTGAACTATATTCAGAAAGATCCAAAAGAAGAGGAGGAAAAATGGAGACCAAGTGGTAAGAATGGATTAGCTTGCTAAAGAACCAAAAGATTTAGGATCAACCTTTTTGCAGCTTAACAGATGAGGAGGAGATAAAAACCCAAGAAGATAACCTTGGAAAGGCATCTCAAGAGTAGTTAGTTTACTTACTAGCAACCGGCAAATTTCACGTTCAATCTTAGAGTATGCAGTCGCTAAAGCTTCCACTCTCCCCGTACCATGACAGCACATACATGGTTCACTGATCATGAATGTCACACTAGGTCGAACCTGTCAGGTATAAGATGAAATGACCAACCATGATTAATTAGACATTTCCAGTAGTGTAGTTATGACAGAGAAATTCAGCACCAAATAACATACTCTTTTCCTGGTAATCTCCATAAGCCCATGTCTGGACAATTCAGACACCTTAACTGTTGATCGATCTCTCTCAACAGCCTTCTTGACCTCCTCATAGACCAATCTCTTATTTGCTGGAAAACAAAATAAAAGAAAAAACTTTCAAACAATTGCATCACATATGTTCATACAGGTATACATGTTATGTAAGTACATCTGTACCAAATAAAAAGAGGACTACATCTTCAAAATGTATAGTTGACTTCAAGATATCATGTTACAAATCATATGGTATGAGCTTAGTGTCTAATATAGTTTAGAGAGAGGCATAGTAGGCTGGCGCTGATTATGAAACTTTCAGTCTGATTACATGCCGGTTTTAGATGATGAACAGTAGGTGTTATGTACAATAAGTAATGTCGTTTAGTTACCAAGCATTCGACAAGGTTAACTTCAATTTTAGATTTACATAGAAGACCATAATATAAATTTATGTCTCTTCTCTTTTCTTTCTTATTTTCAGTAGTAATCCCGTTAAAACAAAATATTTTGCATCAATACCACATAAAGACCACACACATCATAATTTTAGAAGAACATTGAGTTCTGTGCTGAGAATTTAAAGGTTGAACTCATCAAATTAAGTCTTGGATCCGCCTGTGACACATACACACACAGAGAGGAGGGGAGTGGGCGGAGAGAGGGTTGTTTACTTACAATCATCCAACATATCTATGAAATCCACCACAATAATGCCACCAATATCTCTCAGCCTTATTTCCCTAGCAATCTGAGAATAATTTTCAGTATATACTTAATGACCACAATTATCAGATAAAATTAAAAAAGGAAATCTGCCGTAAACAATAAACTTAACATATAGAAAGAAAACCAATGCAATCCTATGTTGTCTTTATCAACAAAAAAGATCCAATGTTGTGTTGTCGTACATTTCAGTTACTAGCTCGGGCTCTCAGATAAAAGGTTCAAATCTAACCAGAAACACCTAATGAAGCTAGAAGTGCAGTATTTCTTTGAA
Organism: Solanum tuberosum; assembly: GCF_000226075.1. Lineage (NCBI taxonomy): Eukaryota > Viridiplantae > Streptophyta > Magnoliopsida > Solanales > Solanaceae > Solanum > Solanum tuberosum. The sequence continues at coordinate 1,855,584 of NW_006238946.1, forward strand.
TTAGAATGATGAATACTTGCTTATGGTTAAAGCAAAAATGAGTACATAACATCTCATTTGGATTGGTTTCTGCTGTCTTCCTTCTCCTTTAAAAATGTGTGTAATTCTGCAGCCCAGGCTGACTGCTAAATTGGATCAAATTAACGCGACTTAAATAGAGGTGCATAAAAGCAACCACAGATTACCCCCGTTGCTTTGGTCTAGTGGTAAGAGCGCAATGTGTGATGTGCGGGTTAGACACACGTGAAGAGCTCGAACCTTCCTATGACAAAAGCGTGGTATTTAACTGAAGAAAGGTAGAGAGCGGGCACATTATCCACATAGCCCTCTATGTCTTGGTTATCCCCTCCGAGAAAAAAAAAATAGAGGTTTAGCACGTAATTGAGACATGCTATGTCCAAACCAATAGCAGATTAAAACGGCAACATGGACATGATACCCTGTGTAGTTTCTGTTTTTAAACAAGAATTAATTCTCCATAGAAGACGCATCAACAGAATATTCTTCTGTTCTGGGATCTGACAAGATACTACTAAGCTACAAACGAGGCCTTGTCTACCACAGGAAAAAAGAGAAGCAGTGTAGCTTGTCAAGAGACATATTTTAGTGTTGGATTGAAGTATTTCCATCAAACACTAAGCATCTTCTAATTCATTAAAAAGGATCTTCTAAGCATATCCTAGTTTGTTTTCTGATAACCAACTTTCTCAGGTGTAGAAGAACTACGCTCTTGGAATACAATGTGTAATCAAAACAGATGCAGGTCTACATACTTGTCTAGCAGCTGCGAGGTTAACGTTGAGAATAGCCATCTCTTGTGAAGTCCCTTGACCAAGCACACAATGTCCACCATTTACATCGATGGAGACTAAAGCCTCTGTCTGTTCGATCACTAGATAACCTCCATTATCAAGGGGAACCCTGCAAATTTTATAAATCAAAGGATTAAGGAGGAATATCAATGAAACAGGGTTGATTCACGAGAAGTTAAAATACATGTCATAAAAGACATAAAGCTAAAAGAAAGTAATAGAAAGAAACTAGGTGATCTCCACCTTTTGCTGAGAATGTTGTTTATTTCGTCTTCAATGTTGTATTCATCAAACAGGGGAGTTCTTGTACCATGCAACTCAACTCTTTCACAAAGATTAGGTGCCATTTCTTGAAGATAGTTTGTAACCTGAACAGAGTCCAATATATCTATATTAGGGTACACTATAATTTAAAAAATTCCTCAACAAATTCTAGCCCACAGGTTGTGGAACACTATACCGCGACTATTTGGTGTATGACAAGATCTCCAAAATAACTTTTGCAGAGTTGGAATAAAAGAGGACACAAAAAGGCGACAAAAGTTGTGGTACACTTTTTTTGACAAAAGTTGTGGTACACTATACCGCGACTATATGCTGAACTGTGTGAAACGAAAGAAATCAGGACACTTAAAGTCAAAAAGGAAAATATTTGTAACTTAAAGCACAGATGCCCTTTTAGTTTAAAGACGAAAATCAATGTCCTCAGTTCTATTCACAAGTAGGTAATGTACTGAGATGCATATTGCAGTGCTACTCATCATTGCACTCTGGGCGCTATTCTTAAACAAGCTAATTTTACTTCTTAAATGTTTCATTAACTTGGGTTTAATTTGATCCAAGATAATCTCATTCATAGCCAGTATATGCAAATCTTTATGCCAAAAACCACTCACTATTGCAAGTGGTTATCAAAAACCGCTCCCATGTGAAAAATCAACCTAGAGGAACATTAAAGCTCGAGAAAGACAAGCAATCATGCTTGTAGGTCAAAAATCTTTTCATTCCATTGACTGATAACTGGCTAAGTCCATACCTCATGATATGTCCTTGGAGAATCAACCACCAAACTCTTCACCTGAACATCAATGCTAGAGTAAGAAAGTATAATTGTGTTTTCATGCTAATTTGAGAAAGCCCATGAACATTAGTTGTCTAAAAAATGAAGAACTGAACAAATTATGAAGTAATGACCCGAGAATGAGCAGCAGAGAGCAGACCTTATCGCTAAAATAATCTTGAACAACAGAAAGTGTTTGGCCCATTGCCTGGTGAAGCATAACAGGAACTGCTCCATCAACACCTTCATCTGCGGCAAGAGCTGCAGACTTTGCATGCTCAATTATACTTTTCCAAGTTGAAAGCAACCCTTCCAAGTCCTTCTGCAATTCATTTAGTGAATGACCAGCTGCAACTGTCCTTACTGTAAGACCATATCCTTGAGGCTGTAAAGTTTTTGCAATGACCCTTAAACGCGTGCGCTCAACACCAGCAATCTTCTTTGAAATACCTATCGTGTTGCCGCGAGGAGCTAAAACCTGGGAAGAGGAGAACCAATTAGATTGGATTTTCTAATAATGGACTTTCAGCTGTCAGACACAGAATACATGATCATGAAACATGTAATACCCAGAATCTGCTCCTTAATTTCGGATAAGCAGTCAGTGTTGGGCCCTTCGTACCCAATCCTTCTTTAACAACTTGCACAATTATTTTAGTGCCTTTTCGGACCTGGACCCACTTGCTGTCATCTCTTTGTGAAACTTTCTTACCATTCATAGCATGCTCAATAGTTGGATTCTGCCCTCGGTACCCAATTCCACTGGATTCTTCTGGATATTTCTCTGAATGAGTATCAAGCCCATGCTCAGTTACACTACCATTACAATTTTCTGCAAGGACTTCTAAAATATCACAAGTATCACCACTTTCATGGTCCCCAAACTCACTGTCCATGTATTCCATGGATTCATCCTCTATATCAGCATCATCAATCTCATCCGCCTCCACTTCTTCTAAAGTGGATTTATATCTAGGAAGACCTAGGTTCTCTTCAAGCATGTCAACAGCAGCACCATTAATTACCTTTGCCCTTGAATCATGACAAAATGGAGGGAAAATAAATGGTTCTCTGTTGGGCTTTATATCCATAAAGGAGGGTCTAGAAGTGCCAATATTTACAAATGCACCACCCATGTGTGGAGCTAATTTTGTAACTACTCCTAGATATACACTATCGCACTGCACGTTATTTTTCACTGGTTCCAGCAGCAGTTCAACCAGTTTCTCATTTTCTAAAACAGCAATTCTTTGCACAGTACAAACCGAAGAGTTAATCAGAATAATTGTTGTGAAAGAGTCTTCCTTGGAAATAGCATCACATTGATCAACATCCAACAGCTTCTCAGGTATTTGTTCATGTTGATTGCTAGATGAAGTTTGAGCTAACTGTTCGAGTTGATCGCTAAATGGAGGTTGAGCTTCATCCTTATTATCTGACTGTTCAACTTCACAGTCATAAGGAGCCATCTCAGCATCAAAACTAGGAGATGACGTACATGCTTGCAATAGCCAGGGCTCCTCTACATGGGCATATGTTGCACACAAGGTTCCTGATGAAGCATCATTAGCATTGACCTGATACTTGGACCATAAAGTCTCACTAAGTGTGGACTGATTTAAGAATCCTGATTCTAAATTTTCACAGTCAAGACCCTCAACAATCTTGTCGTCACAAATGACATCACCAGAAGCATCAGACTCTGCCAAATGATGAAGAAGTAGGGAAGACTCGCATAGCCATGGCTCCTCAATGATCAAAGGTTCGGTTGAAATACTTTTGCCACAATCTGAAGCTGTATCAATCTCATCTGAGAAAAAACTATCCTCATCTATAAAATCACTAAAGACCTGCTTTAGGATGGAAGAATTGCTGTTCAAGCATTTCACAGTAACATTCCCATCTGCATTTCACTGGAAGCATTTAATATCCAAAATAATGCATAAATTAGAAAACTACAAACGAGTATAACTGTCCACAGAAATATTATCATAAAAGTAATACCTCTAGTGTGAGCTGGAATGAATAGACGGATAGGTATAGACCTTTCTACTAGCCAGGATCCAAACATGCTACCCAAAGGCAAACTTGTATGAGATTTAATCCATAAGTTCCTTGGGAAAAGTTTTCCTCTTTGTTTAGAAGGTACTAACACAGGGACATCATGCTTAGCTTTGCATAAAGCAACAGATGAAGTCAACATATCTCCCTTCACAGAAGAGTTGCAGCTCAAATGTCCTGAATGCAGTATCTGCTAAGACCAACATGAGCTCAGGCGCACTAGATAATGAACAAAGTATCTAGTAAATTCCCTAATCATTTATCAGAAGATATAAACCTTGAGCTTAACATAGCTAGCTCCTGTGGTGATGATCCTTGTCTAAAAACATATAAGGAGATCAAGTACCTCATCCAAAACCGATGGGGGAAATCTAACACCCCCTCCCCTCCCCTCACATGCCCAGGACTGGGCATCTTGAGCAGGTGCAATATAATATGGGGGTCCAACATCAGCTAAACTAAGAATTGTAGATTTGATATCAATCTCTATAAAATAGATTAGATTAGGTAGATATTATTCTATTATTTTTCCTTTTCAACAAGAATAGACATAGCTAAAAGGAAAATTTTGAAATTTTCTTTCCCTATGACTATTTTAATGGTATATGATAGATTGAGATGGTTACCTTTGACGTCTCCCATAGGCTAGAGAGTTCAGTACAAGACAAGAGAATAACCATCTCCAGAAATGGACCATCCACTGAATCAACTTCTCCAACTCAACGCACCTCAAATGATACTTCCAATTCAACAAACGAAGTACTTGAGAAATCATAATGTGCTGCATCAAGCAGCCATAATAAAACTTAACTACCAAGCGTCTGAACCGATTCTGAAAACACAAGGAAAAAGAAAAGAACTCCATTAAGAACAGAGGATGTTAACTCAGCACAGCTAAATTACCCCAAAATCAGAAACATCATATTGCACTTTACAAAAGACATACGTGACCCATGAATGGACTAATTCATATCCTTTCTTGATTTTGTTGTCAAGAACTAACTTTTAAATAGCAGAAGTGGAGGGAATTCTTCTAAACAAACGAATGTAATATGCCAATAGCTTCAAATAAAGTATCCAATCACAATTGCATTCAATAAATAATCCCCAAACAATCTTTTCTTGAATTTCTATCGCCACCCACCCCCGTCGGCCAGCCCACAAGAAAATTGAGGAACCCCAGGAAAAAAGAATGAAGGGAAAGAAAACATAAGCATTCAATAGCATAAACTCAGAAAAATTGAAGTACAAGACTTGAAGGAAACCAAGCAGCAAGTTTATTCGTCCGAAAACTAAAGTCTTGCAACTGATAGAGGAGAAGTTAAGATTATGGAATGAATGGGAAGTAGCAAATAGAAAGAGAGAAGATAAAGAAAATAACCTGATAGAGCTATTGAGCAATAAAGAAGAAGAGGAACATACCTGTGTTATCTGGTACTACCTCGGACAGCAAAGAGAACGGCTAACTCTGGTTCTTGAAAGATAAGGAGCCACTCCTTCCCATTTTCTACGGGGTTTTCAATTTCTCTTTTATTTTATTTTATTTTCTTTCTTCCCCTTTTAAAGGAAGAAAAAAAAGGGTATATTGTAACTATTCTTTTGTGGATAATTAATTATATTCGAAATAGGAATCAAATGAAAGTGGATTATAATGTAGAGAATTGAACCATCATCAATAACGTGAGAGTATATCATTATTTTCATTATTAGATTGATTGTATTAGAAGTTAAGTTGAGAGTGTATAAAAAATAAACTACTTCCTACCCCATAAAATTAGGGTAAGAAAATCTAAAACTACAATGAGTATGTTATTTGTTGTTGTTGTTTTGAAACTTGAAAGGTAACTGTTACTAATAATAACAAATATCATAGATTAATCAGAAATCTTAGATGGCCGTAACTTTTTTTTATATATTTTTTTAGATAACGATAAAAACACACATAAACTATTACCTTTTCTCTAGTTTGATGCATTAACTATCCATTATTTCATTTAGCTACCTAAATTATCACTACTTTGTATTTGAACACACATCGATGCTAAGTTGACCTTCAGGAGCAAGACAAGAAAAATGCTTCCGAACCTTTTTCTCAATTGATCAAAGATTTTAACCAAAATTTTGGAGAATCTTAATAGTGTGTTGATTAAATACTTCAATTTTTACCTAGTAGGTGAGAGTTTTCCATCTTCCCTCTCCCTACCCTACATTGTTTTTAAGAAATAAAAAAGAACCAAGGTTCTTGTTCTCTGAAAATTTAAACAAAAATAACAACATAATTTATGAAATAATATACACTTATATCATAAAAAAATAATATATATACAATCAAACTCGAGAATAGACAGGAAATATATCTAACAAAGAGACAGAGAGATCCGCAAAATGGACAACCTTGCAAAATGGATATCCAAGATTTATTACACCAATATTTATAAACTCGACACAAAGGGTCTGAACTCCACGAAATGATGCTACACCATTTTTAACATATCATTTGGTTTCTGTACTGTATACAATAATATTAGACTGGCACAAAATGTATCTGACTCCATGAACCCTGGATATCTAGGTACGACGAGATTTCTGGGACTTGAGAGACTCGAAGCGAGCAGTAAGCTTGTCGTAGTCAGGTAAATTGGGATGAACCCGAGGCACATGAGGTGCAGGACGGTTAGGGGCTCGATTGGTTCCTCTAGTGAATTCTTGAGTTTCCATCTCTTCTTCGCCATCTGATTCATCAAACTTGATACCTGAATGTGCTGATGGAACATTGTAGCTGTGCCTTCTGTAGAACTTCCCACCATCAGTATCAGTTGGTGGGCTGGGTTTATATGTCCCACTTGGGGGATCTTCCATCTCGATTTCCTCGTCGCAATCTGAATCATCATACTGAACATTACGATTTGAGGATGGAACATTATAGCTATGTCTCCTATCAAACTTCTGTGATCTTTTCATATCTAATGGCATCTCTTCACCAGCAGAACTATGCGAATTTTCAGAATTCCTGATGTTCTTACTACTCCAGTGCATATCATACAGATCAACTATGGACTGAGAAGGTGGTGCCACTTCATTTTGCGAGAACTTGGGAGCCTGAGCACCAGAAATGAAAGGGATATTGTCAACAGTTGCATTGTTCCTAGAGTTGTGACAACCAGCAGAAGATGCTTTTGCATCTTTACTGGCAAGATATGCAGCTGCTTCGGCTGCAGCAATTGCTTGCTTGGCAGATTCAGCAGCTGCTTTAGCAGCTGAAGCTGGGTCATCAAATTTGGCAACTTTCAATTCTCCGTCATCTGAAGCCCTGTTAGTAATTGACCAGCCAAGTCAAATCCTTTTTTTGTCAAAGAGAACAAAAAGAAAAATCATGGTTCAACAGTAGGGCGGGAAACAAACTTTAACTTATGAATGAATACCTTGGGAGGTTGTTAGGCTCAGCAGGTTGCTTTGAGGTCGGCTTCAGGGGTAAGCTAGTGGCACTTACAAAGCCATTTGGTCCTTCCTGATCAAAGAGAATAGATACTAGTTAGGTGGTCATCGAATGTGTTTGGCATCATATTCAGATAAAGATGGATTTTGAGAGAGAGACACACTATACGCTCTTCTGGTGGCTTGAGAAGCTCCATCTCTGAATCTACGGTGTCCCATTCAACCTGGTATTCCTTGGCTATTTCTTTCATGATTTTTAGTTTGACTTCACCACTTGGAGTTTTCACAGAGAGCTTTTCAATGAGCTGTAGCAACAATTACCCACTTCTCTTAGACCCCTCCCAAGCACAAAAATATAGATACATTTATTATGATAAAGAGAGCGACGAGTTTTAAGAGAAGAAATATGATTACCGTCCGGTTTACACCAGCGTTGGGTCGCAGGTCAGTCGCTGCTGAAACAAAATCTTTTCCATATTTCTTCTCAAAAACGTCTTTAATTCCCATCAATTCTGGAATATCTGAGCACCTTGGGGCAGCAAAAATCAAACTTGATATCCCCTCTTTCAAATCAGCTGGACATTGCCTGCAACAGGCAGATAAATAGAAAACAAGGGTATTTGTTAGCTTTGTCTTCTAATCTTAAATTTTTGAAGAAAAAAATTTATATAGCTTGAGACATCTTACTTTTGCTTTGCAATAATTGTTAGTCTAGCCACAATTAGTTCACAGAAGAGCTCGAGGATCTCATTTGCTTGCAATATATTTTGTTCCCTTATTACATGTTCGACCTATAAAAAATGAAGCATGTGAGTGTTCTTTCCAAACGATTAGTAGAAAGAGACAACCCTAAGAACAGTAACTTCTTGAAAAGGATCATGAACGATAGAAATAAGAAGATTCCACTTTAACTTGAAATATATGTCATTCTAAAATCACATGTTGGTATATCAAAATAGAAGATTGTTGATATCCACCATTATAGACGTGAAAGATAACTTTCAACAAAATCCCTTACCCAAAAGATAAACACATAATGTATTTCTGCCCTCTCATAGTGCATAATATTATGGGTCTTTTTAAGCAACTTCAAGATTACCCACAATGACATGCCCAGTGTAATCCTACAAGTGAGGTCTAGGGAGGGTAATGTATGATCTTACCCATACCTTTGTCCTACAAGTGAGGTCTGGGGAGGGTAATGTATGAGATCTTACCCATACCTTTGTGGAGTAAAGAGGTTGTTTCCAATAGACCCTCGACTTCACGATTACCCAACAGAACAGAAATATTATTGGAATTTCCATACTCTTTGCATTAAACAGAAGAATTCATTCCTATCACATTGATTAGTCCAATCTATAGCCACAACCAGAAAGATCTAATGGCAGAGGTATCTTGGCTCAAACATTAAGGTAGACATCCAGCATAGATGCTAAAGCTTGGAGGAGGAGGGAAATTCAGCAACTAAATCCCATGGTATAAATTAAGAAGCAAACAGAGTTTTAGCAAAAGCACATAATTTTGAAGTAAACAAAGTGTTTCAGAATGAGAAAAATCATAAATACAATCAAGATACTTCAACGAGATTAAGTTAATCACAGCCTCCAGGTTTTGGTGAATAGCCTCAAAAGATCCTAAAAAGAAGTCAGCTCTATCCACATGTAGAAACCCTATAATCTTGAAGCAAAGCAAAAATTGTATGTTTCAAGCTAAATGATCCATAAGGGTTTCAGTACTAATTCTAAACAGTAACAGGAGAGAGCTAGCCACCATGACTGACATCCCAGGCATGATATACCAAATTCCCCATTCCTACGAGTTGATTTCGAGGTTACATATAAATTATTCCATTAATCCATCAATCAAATAATCCCCAACCCTAAATCAGAGGTTAAATACGAAACTGGAAAAAAGTACCCGAATACGAGCAGTGGCATCCTGACGGGATTCAAGAAGCATAGCAATGTCTCTCCTCATTTGCCTCACAACCACCTCCCTCTTGTTTCTCAGCAATTTTATTCTCGCCACCGTCATCTTTGCCATTGTCTTGCTGCATACACACAAAAAAATGTAAAATAAAAAAAAACTTGATTTATTTTATTCAAGAAGAAGTAAAATTGAAATTCACCATTTAGAAGAATTGAAGGTTCTGCAGAAGAGAGAAAGACCCATCTTCATGGCCTTCTTGCAGTGCTTGGTGGCAGCGTTTGCTACTGTCATTTTCTTCTTAAAAGAGAAAGAGAGAGTGAAGCAATGAGAAGAGTGTGTGTGAGAATGGTAGTGAAGAAGAGAACAAAGTTGTATGTGTAACGGTCGTTTGGGATGAAAACAAAAATATGATTATATCAAAAGTGGATGACGTGGCGGTCTTTGTGGGGCCCAGCGAGTGAGCGACAACCGACAATAGACAAAGAGCCGTTGTTTTATTGACGACGTGGCGTTAGTTTGTAGGGCTCTTATTATGGACCTTCAGAGGATCCCATGTATATTCAAGGTTTTGAACCGTGGGATTTGGGCCTTTCTAGGAAAAGAGAAAAGGCTTAAAATAGTCCATTATCTTTGAGTTTAGACTCAAAATAGTCCTATTTCTTTTTAGTGGAGCATTAATAGTCCTAATTCTTTAATAAAATGGTGCGTTTTCAGTCTATATCTTAACCACAGTTAGCTTTTTAACTGACCAGTGGGTTATGCACATGCTTCTCACATGTTTCCCTCCAAACTTAAAGACTCTTGCTATTGCAATGCCATTTGGGCTTCTCCTTTTGAAACATTAGTCTTCTTTCTTAGTTTTTCCCCTCTTTATCTCTAATCTCCAAATAACCCTAAAATCTGAAACCTGCATTATACTTTCTTCAATAATATAATCAAAGTTTGGAAGTTAAAATGTTTTTAAGGAGCAGCAATGACAGAGAATCACCTCTAATTTATGGTAAGTACAATTTATTTTAAATTCTTTTAATCAAATCCCACTATCCCAAAAAATAATTCAACACAAGAAGCACGTTTATGAATATATATATATATATATATATATTCATAAAGATGTCGCTTTGTAACTTTGTTAATATTTTAGAAGTTTTATGACTTAATCAATGCCCCTGAAATTTATACTTTTTGTTATTTGCTTTAATATTAATATCATGTTGTATATGTATTATTT
>NW_006238946.1:1867195-1892505 GCF_000226075.1 Solanum tuberosum
ATGTTTCCCTCCAAACTTAAAGACTCTTGCTATTGCAATGCCATTTGGGCTTCTCCTTTTGAAACATTAGTCTTCTTTCTTAGTTTTTCCCCTCTTTATCTCTAATCTCCAAATAACCCTAAAATCTGAAACCTGCATTATACTTTCTTCAATAATATAATCAAAGTTGGAAGTTATAATGCTTTTAAGGAGCAAGGATGATGGAGAATCACCTCTAATTTATGGTAAGTACAATTTATTTTAAATTCTTTTAATCAAATCCCACTATCCCAGAAAATAATTCAACACAAGAAGCACATTTATGAATATATATATACATAAAGATGTCGCTTTGTAACTTTGTTAATATTTTAGAAGTTTTATGACTTAATCAATGCCCCTGAAATTTATACTTTTTGTTATTTGCTTTAATATTAATATCATGTTGTATATGTATTATTTGTGTTGATTAGAATATATTTTTTGCTATTTTAGAATCGATGGCAGATACATCATTTTTCAGTATCAAAATACACCACGGAGGAGTTATGAAACGTACTCCAGAAAAGCATTATGTTGAGGGCAACATAGACTATATTGATTATGTTAATGCAAACAAATTGGACCTTGATGAGTTTAAGAAGATGGCAGAGATTTGTGGATACTTAAAGAATTCAATAACTTTTTGGCATAGATATGGAAGATCTGGTAGATGGAGGTTGGTGTCTACAGATAATGAAGCCCATGCTGTTTGCAAAAACATCCCAAATGACAACATGATCGAAATTTACTTCGAACACTTGGATTCATATTTCAATATAGAAGATATGACTTCTATACATAGCTCAAATGCTGCAGATAATAACAGACAACAACTTGTTCAAGAAAATCCATTAGCAAATGATTTTAGTTATGACTTCTATACATAGCTCAAATGCTGCAGATAATAACAGACAACAACTTGTTCAGGAAAATCCATTGGCAAATGATTTCAGTGACTCGGAAGTTGAGTTAACTGATGGTTTACTTGTTGATAAACATGAAAAGGTTGCACAATACATAGTGGATGAATAGGAGATCCTTAGTATTGAAGCACAAAGAAAGATGACAGCTCTAGAAGGAGAGTCAGATTGTGTTGATTCTACGGACACAAAAAGTTTGCATAGTGATTCTGAAAATGAGATCTTGAACTTTCCTACATTCAATCCACAAACAGACGGAGACAATCCAATTTTAGCTCTAGAATGTGTTTTTGAAAGCAAGAAAGATTTTAAAAGTGCAGTAGTTACTCATGAGATTAAGAATGGAAAGTATATCCAGTGGCTCAAAAATGACAAAGAAAGAATGAAGGCTGTTTGTATACATTCAGAGTGCAAATGGGAAATCACAGCATGTAAAATGCAAAGGGATACGTCTTTCCAGATTAGGAAGTACATTCCTACACATAATTGCAAGGAGTGGCATTATGATAATAGAAAAATAACAGCATCATTCATTGCAAGAAAATACCTCACAGAAATTAAATCAAACAGGGCTTGGAGCTTAGTTGATTTTAGAGATAGAGTAAGTGTAGATCTACGAGCTCATGTAACTTTATCTCAAGCCAAAAGAGCTAAGATGTTAGCTATTGCATTGATTGATGGTGATATCAAGGATCAATACAAAATGATGTGGGATTATTGTATTGAATTGATAGGACAAATCCAGGTAGTACAATTCATATGAAGTTCACTGAGAATGACATACCGAACAAGCCATACAGATTTCAAAGGATATACATCTGTTTTGCTGCTTGTAAGCTAGATTTCAAGGTAGGATGCAGAAAAATAATAGGCGTGGATGGTTGTTGGTTGAAGGGTCCAATGTATGGGACTCAACTGTTAACTGCTGTTGGAATTGATGGTAATAATAATATATTTCCCATTGCCTATGCAATTGTTGAGAAAGAAAGTAAAGAGTCGTGGGTTTGGTTTTTAAACTATTTGGCAGCTGATTTAGATGTAGATGAGACTGGTTGGACCTTTATGTCCGACAAACAAAAAGGTTTTATTGAAGCTTTTAATGAGGTTTTGCCATATGTCAGTCATAGATTTTGTGCGAGACATCTTCATAACAATTTTAAGAGAGCTGGTTTTGGTGGGTTCACATTAAAAAAAGCATTTTGGGCTGCTGCAAAGACTACCACTGTAAACGAATTTGATGCTTGCATGGTACGTATAAGAGAGTTAGATTCAAATGTTGCCGATTGGCTCAATGACAAAGAACCTAGCCAATGGTCAAGGTCTCATTTCTCTTCAGATGCCAAGTGTGATATTTTATTAAATAACATTTGTGAAGTGTTTAATAGCATGATCCTTGATGCTAGAGACAAGCCTATTGTGACACTTTTGGAGAAATTGCGATATCTTCTCATGGCTAGAATGTTAGCTAATAGGGAGAAAGCGCATAAATGGAGTTCGAATGATGTTTGTCCAAAGATTAAGGATATTTTGCACAAAAATCAGACTGCAGCGGGTGAGTATATTCCTAGAAAATCTAATCAATGGAATTATGAGATTATAGGAGCTACTATTCATGATAGTTGGGCTATTGATTTGGAGAATAGAATATGTAGTTGTAGAAAATGGAGTATCATGGGAATTCCTTGCAAGCATGCTATTGCAGCAATTCGGGCGAAGAAGGATATCATTCTTGACTATGTGGATGATTGTTACAAAGTTGAAACATATAGAAGAATCTATGAACATGCAATTCTTCCGATAAATGGGCCACAAATGTGGGCTACATCAACTAAAGTTCCTCCATTGCCTCCAACAATCGTAGGAAATAAAAAGAGAGGAAGAAAACAAAAGGCGAGAAGAAAGGAAGCTGATGAAGTTGGAGCAAGTCGAACAAAGATGAAAAGAAAGCAACAATCTCTAGACTGCAGTACATGCAACAAGCCTGGTCATAACAAAAAAACTTGCAAATATAATGTTGTGTTACAAGAGACAACTTCAGTTCGTCAAAAACTACATGTACTACTATATCTTAACTATATCAGAATTGGTTTCTTATCGGATAATCTTAAACTAACACAATTTATATGTGAATTTATGATTCAGGTTAGAAGAGGACATGAATAAGCGGGACAAGAAAAGACTAGACAAGAAGGAGCTGGACAAGAAAAAACAGTTGGACAAGAAGTAGTTGATATAGATTCTGGTTGGATATACTCTCAACAAACACAAAGTTAAAATGAATCACTGGTAATTTAGCTTATTTTGAGTGCTAATATGTGTTCAATGTTAATGGTAGTTTAGCCTTATCCAAGTGCTTATCTATGCATTTTTCAGGTGTTGATATCTCCTTTTTGGTGCTACTATATTGCTATCAGATTGTTGGTGGATATGATGCTGCAACTATATTGCATTCTCATGTGGTGTTCCTCTATTTCATTTTTAAGTGTTGTTGTTCTCAAGTGTTATATTGTTCTAAATCCGTAGGTGTTGCGGTGTTGCCAATATACTGTACTTTTGTAGTTATTTTTATGCATTTTCAAGTGTTTTGAACTTTAAAATTATGTTATAGTTATGTTTTTTTTTCTTCTGGTGTTGCTACTATGCTGCACTTCTTAGTGTTGTGTTGCAGCTATTGCTCTTTATATTTTGGTATTTTTGATATCTCTTTTACCTCTAAAATCATGTTATCTTTTGTGCCCTTCTAGTATGTTAGTGTCGTCTTCAACTTAACCATTCATTAAGAAAGTGCTAATACAAGTGAAAACTAAAATCTGAAATCAATCTAGGAGTTGAAGGTTGAAGATGCTGGAATTGCAGCGTTGTTTGGTTTGGAGTGCTTTGCATGGTATTGTGCTGGTGAGATAGTAGGAAGAGGGTTTACATTCACTAGTTACTACCCTTGAAATATCAATCCTTATGAAAATTAACTGGGCAGTTGTAAGGGCTCTCCCTCTTTATAAGATGATTTGAGTAGAAGATTTTGTTTCTGAAGCTGCAAAGTCAGTTTTTACATTATGCCGCAAATAATCTGCCCACTCCATCTTCCTTGGCTTAACTTGAACTTTGTAATAGTGAATTTAAATTTGCTCAAAGTATACTGCTACATGTGACAGTATTTGTTCTTATTAATTACTTCGCTTCTATTTGGAAGGTTGACTGGTTGATGTTTTGCATATCCATGTGGAAGTTGGTATTTACAGCACACATTATTGGTCGGAATTGAAGTTGAGATGTGAGGTGAACTCACATCTCTTTGCTTATATATAAAAAAAATAAATCAATTTTGATGGATGCAGACCGTATGGAAACATACGCAGTGCTATGCAGTTATGTTTAGATTCTATGGTAGCTTGGTCAACTGATTCTCGTACATTGCTCTTTAAGAGAGCACAGATTAATTATTGGAAGCTTCCAACCACCAGTGATGCTGAGTCATTCGTATTCGTTCTTTTATGATATTACTTCCTTTCTTTTTAGACCACTTCTAATAACAATCAAATAACAAGCTGCTAAATACGTTGTCCTCTCATGTACTATAGATTGCTGAATCTTTCTTCTTGGTTACAACATCTTTCCAGGTTATTGGTGAGACAGCTGGTTCTATGTTAGGCCGAGAGTTGGAAGGTTTGATGCAGAGAGCCAGGGAGTACAAGAAAGAGTATGGTGATTCCTTTGTGTCAGTTGAGCATTTGGTGCTTGGCTTCATTCAAATATATATTTTTTCTCGAAAAAGTATGAAACTTTATAGAATAAGTAGGCTCTCGGTTAACCCTTCTTTCCTTTACTTTCGTTTATTTAGCGAGGAAAACTAATGAACCAAAATATAGTCTGTTAAAAAATTAACTATGGTTAGGATGGAGACTAAAAATGCACCACTTTATTAAAGAATCAGGACTATTAATGCTCCACTAAAAAGAAATAGGACTATTTTGAGTCTAAACTCAAAGATAATGGACTATTTTAAGCCTTTTCTCTAAAACGTCTTTTGGATTCTACCTTTGCACTCTTCAGCCTTCACCATTTTCATCATTTTAATACAGCGTCTTTTTCTTCCCCTTTTCACATTGCTTTTTCTTCTTCACACTGCTGTCTTCACCATTAAGATACCATCAACGAAAATTATAAAATATTTAATAATATCTTTTTTTATTTTTATTCATCACTTTTGCTTATAAAAATTAAGTTAATTAATCTTTAAATTAAATTTAAATATTCAAAAACTATATTAAAATAGTACTTTAAAATTGTAATCATTCTCCTATTAATTGTTAAGAAAACTACATTCTAAAATGTTTCATCAAAATTCACACAATTTGGAACATCTAAAAGTTTGGTCCTAAGTTTATAGTGGTTGAATATCAATTTCTACAACTGATTTCAGTCTGATTATCTAAATAATTTTTTACCTCGAAGCACCTTCTTTATTAGGCTCTCTTGTGGTGTCTAGATTTGTAGATAATATCCCATTCGAGTTGTTAAAAGATTCACCATCATCCTTGTTCTATATTTATCTTAGCATCATTGTTATAGTATTAATTTGAGCACATTATTATATTATAACCAAATAAAAATGAAGGAGTTTTCCCCCATGTAGTTAGTACATCTGCAACAGATCAATTTAAGAAGCATCCATCTCACAAAAATTTTCACAAATTTCATACACAATGAGGAATTAGATCCATTAATTAATGGATTATTGTACAGAATGAACATACACGAAGAAAGGGCTAAAATCCCTTAATGGACTGAAATACTGAATGGGCCCTACCCATATCAGATCAGCCCATTAACAACTACATGTTACTTGCACACACTCTTGGACTTCTTTGGGCTAAATCCTTAGAAGTCCAAATAACACTAATCTTGGCCAGAATTAGCACCTCTGCAAAATTTTGGCACTAATCTGTAAAACTGGAATAACACAAAAGACAAACAGAGAAAAGGAATAGGAAATTGGAAAACTTTGTCCATGTTTCTCAATCCTCTTCCTCCTTAGCTGCTAATACTATACACAATATGTTCATTTACAGGACTCAATGACTAGAAATTAATAAATATCTATACATCACAGCTTCAATCATGCAAAAAATACTTGAGCTGTTATGCATGATACCTTAATTTATCTACTGAGAGAAAGTATGTTGAGTAGAGACACCCTTGTCCGGATCAAAAGCTTGAACAACATCTCTAATCCATTTTCAAGATCCTCAATGCTACTCTCCAAATTCTCCAGATTTCTTTGTGCAAATTCAAAACTTTCCACTTCCTCTTCATGTCCAGAAACATGATCCAACAAGTTGTTGAGTGCAGTGTCAACTTTCTCCAACTCAGTCAGCTTTTCCCTCTGCCCTTCACTGCCTACAACCCCTTTATGTACCAGCTTCGAAACCAATGACCATTTATTGGACTTTGGTTTCGAGGCTGGCACAGAAAGAAACATTAGCAATGACTGAAAAGTAGAAATAGTTGTGAAACTGGCATCTTCAAGGACTCTTATTATAGCAGAGAGCTGAGAATCTTTCATTGTGGCTGATGGGGTGTTATCTATCTGTTTCAGTATAGTAAGGGATTTTTCAATTTCCTTTTGAGTGTTTTTTCTTGAAGAAATATAAGCATTTACACTGCCCTCAATAGTCAATAAATCATCTCCTGCTTTGCTTCTTCGAAGCGCGGATTGAAGTTCTCTCACGCTTTCTTTCAAACACATGACGGTATCCCTTGTGTTGCTGCAGATATCTATGAATCTCACTGATCTTTCCAGCAATTCCTTCACAAAGTTGTCATCTTGATGCTGGAGAAGCGCCCTCTGAGTCATTGGCAGCGCAAGTAGTTCCTCTACACACTCGTATAATTCTACAAGGCCGCTTGACAGAGCATTTTGGGTTTTTTCTTCTGCTTTTGGAGATAAAGGAGAAGATGATTCCCAAGTTTTGATTTTGTTCAAAACTTGCTCAATCTTGATTGTGCTGGGGTGTGATCTAGCAGGAAAACTAACACAACGGGTACGATACGAGCTATGAGAATGAGACCTTGGGGAAAGAGCAGCCATTGTTCGAATTGTTGAAAGGTTCATTTTTTTTTTCTTTTCTCAAAACAGGTTATGTTCATGAATCATTCTTTAAGCTGGTTGTTTATATATGCAAAATATCATGGAAGGAGACAAAAGTTGGGAGAAAAGAATAGTTAGTTAATTTGGAATAATGTGTCAATGTGATGTACATGTGAAGAAAGTGTGGGTTTTTTAATTTCTTTGTTATGGTTCTGTCAGAGGCCTCAACCAACAAACAGGAGTACAACTTTCATACTTTACATCAACTATAGTATAATGATAGGGATAGAGGCATATCTCTCTTTTATTTAAAGGATTTATTTGGTACAAGCTTAGATTTTTTAAGCTTAAGGATGTGTTGGGTACGAAGAAAAATGTTCTAAAAAAGAAAAACCAAAAAATAAGTGTTCTTTTATTATTTTCTGATGTTTGGTTAGTAAAAACAAAATATTAGCCAGAAACCTTTAAGTATGATCTAGACAAATACTATGACACCAAATTCAAATCTCACTCTTTAACACGGGCCAAGACCCTTGTCCCAATAACGACCCTAGACTTGATACTGACCCAAGACACAACCCTGACCCCAACTTTGACTTAGAACTTGATCCTCTCGACTAGACCCTGACTAACCCTAACTTAGGCCCGACAACTAACCCCTAGCAACTACTCGTGACCCGATGCTGACTCATGACCTAATCTCGACCCTAATCCTTGGCCTCATCCTAGGACTCAAGATTTGACTCTTGACACTGACTAGACTTCTACCTTGATGTTGATCCAAGACCTAATATACCCTTGACTTCGACCTAAGACTTTACCAAACTCCGACCCCGACCCTAGGCCCAACTCCCAACTCCAGCTCGAGGCCTGATCCTTACCTCGATGGGGAGTCGGGATTAGACTCGGGGTTCACCCTACTCCCGACCCATAATTTGGGACCGGACTCTTGATCGGATCCGGTAAAAATCATTAAAATTTATTACTGTAATCTTATTTGTTTTTTTTTTTTTTTTCTTCATAATTCTATATGTCAAGGCTCCAACCAACAAACGGGAAAACAACTTTCATACTTACATCAACTATAGTATAATGATAATTGATAGGGATAGTGGCATATCTCTCTTTAATTTTTTATTTATTTAAAGGATTTATGTAGTACAAACTTAAATTTTTTAAGCTTAATTTATTACTTTTCTCAAGCATCTAGGCCACCGCCAGCTCGGGCTTAACAAAGGTTCATTCATCCAGAAAAGTCGGTTGGCATAGAGAAAAATGGGGGTGGGCTCCCAAATATTGTCTTGATTGGAGGTACTTTGGATTGGACATTAAATTAAAGCATAAATGTACAACCAAAGATTGAATTTGAGTTCATAGAGTGAGATCTACTGCTACATATGGTGGTTAGCTCTGGTTTATTGAGACAACTCATCAAGTTATAAGGTGGGTACTACATCGTTGTGCTCGTATGAGTGGCATGTTCTCTCACTGTTCCCAGGTCCACGCACTTACCCAAATAATGTTAATACTCCCAATTTATATGATTATGTTTGATTGAAAAAAATAATATCACATAAATGAAAACAAAAGAGAAAATACTCTTTTTATTTTAATTTATTTTTTTGGTTTTAATTTGGTTTAAGAAAGTAAAATGTTTTTTTTTTGAATTTTATGATCTTAAAAATTAAAGATAAAATATAATGTATCAAATTGAGTTTTAATTTTGTAATTTTAAAGATATAATGTGGAAAATTATAATTGAAGAATTGTAAGATAAAATAAAAACACTTATTTTTAAGCGGACTAAAAAGAAAAGTATACATGAAATAAAGGAGTACCATTTATAGTGCTTCATTGCATTGACTTTGATTTTGTATGGACAAATTCGTGTAAGGACGTACATATTCTTTTAGTCTCCAAAATGTAACCTAAAAAGTTACATGAGAACTATCATAGTTCATTAAACAATGATTCCAAGAGTGGCAAAAATTTTAAGAGCTAGAGACCGATCTACATCAACATGAAAACTATCATAATTAATCATGGAAATAGTATATTTGGATGTACATCATGTGGGGTGAATAGAAGTTTCGAGGATCATAATTCATAACTAAATAGAAAATATATAAAAATAAGCATATAATGAAATTTTAGGAGGTGGTGGCCACTCACTACACTTAGCTATGGCTAGCTAGTAGTTGGGTTTGGACACATTCATTAAATGTTGAATGAGAGGGCACTTGTCACAAACAATGAATTTGTGTATGGCTGTTTGGTAGTCCCTTCCTTAACTCCTCCATACCGTGTTGTTTTGGGCTACCTATCCACATCTCAATAATTTAGGAAGAAGCAGTAATGCACTTCAATTGGTAGGGTTATTTATTTTAATTTCTTGCATTACTAACCATGACTAGTAAATGCATAGTTCATAACAATATACTGATAGTTGAAAAAATATTTACGTTGCCAATTTGTCTAAAAGTTAAATAATTTTCAATGTAAAAATATTTAAATATAGATAAAGCAAGATACCATTTGCTTGCATTGAAATCCCAAATCTAGCAGAGAAAAATTAGAAATGTTTGCTTTGATGGCAAGAAAAGTTTTGAATAGAGGTAAATATAAAACACCTGGTGCAATGTTCAAGTGTATATTTTTGGTTCATTTTCCTCATATCTAGGAAATAGGGGATGAATATACTTTTTAAACATATTATATTTTCAGTGTACCATATCTGAGTGGTTATAATTTATTGTATCTGAAGATCCTCACAAAGTCCCATTTAGATTTCCCTCTAATTACTCTTTATCCAAGAGCTAATTATGCATATGTACTTAATTATCATTCAACAAGTGTCCCCGAATCTTTACTTTGGTAGCTCAAAAGGTAGTACTATTATACTTCAGTATTCATCACGGAATGACACGTTATATTACCTTGTTGCATGCATCTGAATATGCTATATTTTCTTTTAACTTTTGTTTGTTTAAAATTATTATGTGCAAATAGCAAGGATATGGTCCTATCTAGAAGCTCATACACTATGATTATTCTTTTGCAAAAAGTGGAAACTTTTGTTTGATGCATCCAAAAAAAAAAAGTTCAAAACTATTCTTATTGGCCTGGATATTATATAATACTAGCAATTAAGGATATGCTCCTATATATCTAGAAGATTCGGCATACACTATGATTAGTTCTTTTGCACAAATGTGAAAATTAACTTTAGATTGATGTATCCAAAAGTGTTACATTATTTATGAGTGACTAATGAGTCATCGGAAGAAAAGTGTTATTGGTCTCCTACTTTTAAAGTGTCTCTTCAACACTCAGATTTGGCACATCATGAGGGTGAGATATACATACGTTTTGTTCTTCTTTAACATGGAAAATAAACCAATCAAAAAAGCAGAATACATAGTTTAACTTCCTAATTTACCGTTAAATTCAGGTGACACACACCTCTCTAGTAAAAGTAATTAATCTTTTTTCATACATAACCTTTTTAGAGTAAATGAAAAAGCAATTCTTCATCAATTTATGTTTCAGATCTGATCACACACCATTTTAGTCCAACCACTTCTTCTTAATCCAAAGAAGGGGAAAAAGAACCCTCGCCCACCCTAACGGCTCATCCTCTCCAACCTAATCGTACCCGAGAATCGAAATGAGATAAATAAAAGTATTTTGAATAGTTAAAAGTCTATTAATATATTTCACACTAAATAAAAAGGATGATTTTGATTCAAATCTCAAATTTAAAGGGCTAATTTGACCGATGCAATGAGTGAATTATTTTTTTTTTTAAAAACTGATATGTTTTTTATTTCTCCAATGTATAATTTCAATTTTGTTCTTTAATTTTCTATTGTATATATAGTACTTATATATTTTCTTGTCTCATATTTTAAAATAAGTTTCAAATACAACTATTTGAAGTATGCATTTGAAAATTTAAGAAGTCCAATGCTTATACTTAAGCAATTTAAAAGCTCCAAATAACAATTAAAAGTGGTGTTCTCTTCAGGCTTTCAGAGCCACTTAGATCTAGCCTTCGTAGAGACAGATATTGCTGTTATTCAAAACACAGAAAAAATGATGAAAAATGAGTAAAGTAGTAAACAACATTTTTAAGATTATAACTCTGTGAAATTAGAAATTGTTTATTTTACTTCATATGGAAATTACATGCTCTGGCACTAGATAAAAATGTTACTCCCTCCGTCCCATTTTATATGATGTACTTTGATTTGGCACAAACTTTAAGAAAAATGGAAAGACTTTTAAAACTTGTGGTCCAAAATGAATGATAGAAATTTGTGTGGTTGTAAATCATTTCATTAAGGGTAAAAAAGACATTTTATAGGCAAATTGTTACTTAAAATAGAAATGTGTCATTCTTTTTGGGACTGAGTAAAAAGGAAAGTAAGTCATATAAATTGGTACAGAGGGAGTATAATACACCCTTACCTGACTTTTACGATTAGTGGAGTGACATATTTAAAATATGTTCAAATTGGAAATAAAAGATAACGTTAGAAGTATTTTTGAGCCGATAGATTGATGAGGACAGAAAAATCACCAGCATTAAAAAGGACATTTTGACTATTTTCTATGAAAGATATGAACTGGAGAGACAATTAATTGTAAAATAAATCGGTACTAAAAGTAAATAACTAAACTAGTGGCCTTGACTTGTTAATCTCTTTCACTCTTGATCCCAAAATTGCTGCTACTGTGTTAGAAAATGGCCAACAAGGTTTCCAATTTCTCGGATCTGATCCAACGTGTCACTGCTTCTTGCTTGCTCCATCCACTTTCCTCCAACGGCCACATCTCCGGTGCTCGTGACGCCGACGAATCTGAAGATGACAAGTACAGTACCGAAGACGACGACGAAGAAGAAGAAGAACACCCACCTTATGTGGAAACTCTGGAAAAATTCCAGAATTTTGAGGTAAAAAATGAGGAGATAAGAACTGAGAAAGTAATTGAAATGGAAATGCTTTTAGGGGAAGTGTTCGATGCAGTGTCGGCAATGAAGAAGGCTTACGTTAGTCTACAGGAGGCGCATTGTCCATGGGATCAGGATAAAATGCGCGTGGCTGACGTGGCTGTGATATCTGAACTGCGAAGGCTTGGAGTGTTGAGGGAAAGATTCCGGCGGAATGTCGGCGGTGGAAGTGAAAGAGGGGACTGGAGAGTCGGGGCGGCGACGCTGAGAGAAGTGGTGGCGCCGTATGAGTCGACCGTGGAAGAACTGAAGCAAGAAGTGAGGGCAAAGGACATTGAGATCGATGATTTGAAGGAGAAGCTAAAAACGGCGACGTTGCTTAGCAGCAATAGTGGAAAGAAAAACAAGTCAAAACGAAGAGTTAACTGCAGCAGTCAAGCTCCAGTTAATATGTCGCCGGCACCTGACCTGTTCGAATCTACAGTGAGCTCAGTTAAAGAAGCCTCAAAGTCCTTCACGAGTTTGCTCCTCTCTTTGATGCGCTCTGCTCACTGGGACATTGCGGCGGCAGTGAGATCCATTGAAGCTGCTTCATCTAACTCCACCACACCAACGGCGGATTCAATTGTCGGAGCCAACCACGCAAAATACGCACTGGAATCTTATGTGAACCGCAAAATGTTCCAAGGATTCGATCACGAGACATTCTACATGGACGGAAGCTTGTCATCACTCCTCCACCCAGACCAGCACCGCCGGGAGTGTTATACACAGTACAGGGACATGAAAGCCATGGACCCAATGGAACTTCTGGGAATTCTCCCAACTTGCAGTTTTGGGAACTTCTGTTTCAAGAAGTATTTGGCCATTGTACACCCCAAAATGGAGGAGTCTCTGTTTGGTGATTTGGAGCAGAGGCGTCAGGTACTGGCTGGGAACCATCCGAGGAGTCAGTTTTACGGGGAGTTTCTTGGACTAGCAAAGACCGTTTGGCTGCTGCATTTGCTGGCGTTTTCTTTGGATCCTCCGCCAAGTCATTTTGAGGCAAGCAATGGATCCGAGTTTCACCCGAAGTACATGGATAGTGTGGTGAAGTATTCCATTTCCATGGGGATAGGAGGGAGAATGGGTATGGGTCTAGTTGTTGGGTTTCCAGTTAGTCCGGGGTTTAAGCTTGGAAATGGATCAGTTGTTAAGGCTAGGGTTTATTTAGTCCCCAAAAATGGGTTTTAAGTTTTTGGGATGGACATAAATTAGTCCATGCACTACTTGCCTCGTCTCTGTATTAGTCCTATTAGTTGGTATCAAAATAAAAACTGATTCATTTGACTTGGGGATCGTTTCTATGCAAACCAATGATTGAAATTATGTCTTTTGTTTGCCAGTAAACTTCAAAAGGTCAGTATAGTTTTTGCTCCGGTAGACTTATAAATGTAATTTTTGCTCGAATTTGTGAAATGAATCTATCACCTATATAATGGGTATCTTTGAACCTTAAGTTCCCTTTACTAATTTTTGCAGTTTTTGGTACAACTTCGTGCATGTTCATCTTTCTTTTCTTGTTACTGATACAGTATGCTAATATTGGACTTTATGATGCTTTGAGTAAGTTGATAAAAGCCCCTTTTTTGGGTTTAGGCCACTGGCCGTAGGATGGAAATTCTGTGTATATATGTATGACATTCATTTTCTTTTCAAGATCAGTCCTGTGAACTTTTCATGGTTATTGTTTTTGACGTTTCATTGAACATATAGGGTTCCATTGCAGCTGGAAGCTTATATTCTTTCTATATAATGTAGACAAACAAAAGGATTTTAAAGAAGACTAACTTTCTGTGTAACTTCTTCCCAGAAGGTTAGTTGGACTTCTTCTTCCTATGCTGTATTTATTTTTGTGAAACATGTTGTCACAATAATTTCTGTTTCTATTAATTTGATTTTTTTTTTTCTGTTCGGACGTTGCATATTCTAGATGCTTCATTTATAGGAATGCGTCTTATGAACATCAAAATAATGTTTCATATATGTAGTGTGGTCATTAAGTTCCCCACATTGGTTTAGAGATTGAGCTTGTTGTCTACTTATATGGTCTTTGGCTATCCTTATCTCACGAGTTAGCTTTCCAGGTTGAGGTCCATTTTCTTAACATAGTATCAGACACAAGACCTTATCCCCATTGTTCTGTTTTCCAATATTGGCGGCTCATGTCATGTTAGATGTCCAGCTCGATCTGTTAACAACGTTGGACCCCTGTGTGTGTTAGATGTCCAGCCATGAGCTTGTGAGGGATTGTTAAGTGTTCCACATTGGTTGAGAGAACAAACTGTTGTATCCCTATATAGTCTTGGGCAATACTTTCTTAAACTCAGTGTCAAGTCAAAACCAGACAAACAAATTGAAAGGGAGGGAGTATTTTCTTTCTGTTCCATCAACATATCTAGTATCATAGGTAGAGTAATATCTCCGGTTTTATCATCCTGGCAGTGCATTTGTTGTGAGACTTGTGTTAGTTTGTTCACTGCAGGTTAAAACTATTTTGGGGATAAAACTTAACCTGACATCAGATTTTGACAAATACTGCAGAAACTCTTTCTATACACTAAAACTCTATGCGTAACATGATAAATTGGACTCTTATTCAGGTATTTGAATTATAGTCCTACTAACACAGTTTATGGCAGTATTCATGCACACTCCATATGTACTACTATATAGATATAGATAGAGAAAAAGACACAAAATTGATGTATACTCAATCACCTGAAGATTGTATATTTCTACATAACTACAAAACTGTGTATATACAATTTAAAGTATATGGAATATCAACTGCCACATTAGCAGGATAAAACATTCAGTAGTGAGCTTCTACATCTAATCAGGCATCTAAATGTTGCTTCCAATCCATCTTCGAAGCTGACAAGATAAGCCTCAAAGTTTTCAAGCTTGGCATCTAAGCTCATGTTTTCTTCTAGGACTAGTGGAACTATTCTTTCTTTGTTTACCAATCTTGAAAGCAGTGACCATTTAGATAGCTTAGGCTTCAAAAGTGGCACACACAAGAAGGACAAGAGCATTTGGAAAGTTGAAAGACATGCTGCATTAGCTTCTTTTATTGCTCTAATCGCAGGTAATGCATCTTGATCTGCATCTAGCAAGACCGATACTGCAGTCACTTGATCCATTTGCTTCAAAGTGGAGATTAATCTTTTGGCATCCGTCTTGATCTTCTTGATGAAAGAGGTAAATCTTTCAACGCTGTCATCTGTAGTTGAATCTCCTTTTCTCCTTCTGAGGGAGGATTGAAGATCTCTTACATTTTCTTTACATTGTGAGACAAGTTCCCTTATTGTGCCACAAAGGTCAAGAAGCCTCACTGATTTATCCAATAAATCGTCAAGCCATTTTGCATGTAGATTCTGGGAGAGGGCTTGAAGGGTTTGAGGTAAGTTGAAAAGATCATCAATGCACTTGTATAATTTCTCCAGACCAAGTAGACCATTGCTCACAGCTGCTGGTGCAACTGATACTTCCAAAGATTTGAGCTTGTTTAGCTCCTCTTCAACTCTCTGGGTGGTTGGGTGTGATCTGCCAGGAAAACTGACTGATCGAATGTGATTAGGTTTTGAAGAAAGAGCAGCCATTTCTTATGATTTTCTCTCTGATGAGGGGAGTTTTAAAACTTGTGTTGGCATTGAAGCTCGAGTGTTGGTATTTATAGGTAGACATCCATAGTAAGAGAGACAAGATTAACAGTGGCCTAATTAAATAAGCATGTGATTGCACGGCTGGATTGCTTTATTTCTTCAGTTGTTTAGTTAGTGTTTGTCATGTAATACGTAGCCAGGTAAGGTTGTCTCCTCCATAAAAGCTTAAATCCATCAACTACTATAACACAATAATTAGATGATTGAGATATAAATAATTACATAGTAATGGGATTATTTTAAGGTGTCAAGACTTTCAAAGGGGCTAGCAAATTAAATATAAAATTCATAATGCACGACTGAAGTTTATTTTATGGAACATGTACATGTATGGAAGTATTCTTTTGGATTTGCTTGGCAAGGGGTTGGAATCATATCTCTATAAGCTTCTCAACTAGATGTAATGTTCCTAATAATTCCGAGAAATTTAGAAAGGCCTAATGTACTTGATTAAAATAATGGGTGGAGTAGCTTATTTATCAACTGTAGAAGAGCACATATGAGCTGTATAATCTAATTGTTTAAAATGTTTTATTATATGGTGGGCAAGGTGAAATAATAAAGGAATACATCATCAGATTGCAGGAGTGGTCTTCTTTCCTATTTTTCATGCTTTAATTTTTTGTACTCTGCGATTTTAGTGAAGAACTAAACAATAAAATTGGAATTATTACCTAAATTAGAAACAAAACTAGAACTTACGGTATGACAAATTTAAAGATAAAAAATCATATAGGCAGATCTAATTAATACATGCCAGTGCAATCATATCCTTTTATTTTCTTTCGCTCCATTTGGAAGATTACAGCTAAGAAGTTCTTCTCAAAGATTTCCAAGATATGGCTATGATTTCTATCCTTTTAATTAGTTCAGCAGTAGGTGGCTTAGCAATTTTTAATTAAATCAATAATGGATACATGAGTATATTGGAAATTCAAATATTTAATTTTGTGCATGCATGTATGGCTGGATTTGCTGTGCTTGTTTAATGTTTATCAAATTATTGACTGAATAATTGTTCTCCTCTACAACTCACCCTCCAGGGCAAAGAGAGGGAAATTTATATTTTTTACAGAACTTTAATGAGTTAAAACCATGAGTTTCACATTCTCTCTAAGATATCTTATTTTTTAAGTATGCAGGGAAAGGAACACATAAGAATGCAGAATGAACTAGATGGAGAGAATATATTCAGGAGACAGCCCCTCGATCTAATCAGGCACCTAAATGGTCCTTCAAATCCATTGTAAAAGCACTCAGGGTGACAGTCGAAGGATTCCAGCCAAGTTTCAAAGTTAATGTTGCTTGCATGACTTTCATATGCTATACTTTTGCGAAATTAAAATGCACACTAAATTGGCTCCCCTTAGTAACTAATCACATATGTAGTGTCCAAATCTGAATCTTGGAATTCTGATTCACCAATCTCTTCATCCATTTATTTTAAGAGTTAAGACCGGGAATAACTTTTGGCCTCCTCTGGTGAAGCTGGCTCTGTACTTGAGTCTCCTTTTTTCCTTCTGACAGAGGATTGAAGATCTCTGACACAGGCACAGACACACTTGTAAGTTGGCTCTGCAAAATCTAGCAGGCCTGTCCATGGCACTATGTACTTAATAGCTAGCCACGGGGCACTGTGAGGCACGACCAACAGGTCAAAGGGAAGGCTGTTAAGCTTCCCATGAACATTATATATGTGAAAACTAACTAGCCAACTCCACATGTGCAATAAAAGTTTCGCAATTAGCATGAGAAGATTTTTAGGAGAGAACTCTGTGATGTAATCAGGCACCGATGTTCCTTCCAAATTACATTTGAAGTTGTCAAGCTGAGCCTCAAAAGAGTGCTAGCCACATTTTAGTTAGTCAAGTTCCCTTTAAATCTTTATTTGGGGAGCATACAGGTCGTCTTCAGGAACTGCTAGTGGACTTTTTGGGAGCAACGCAAGTAAGCTTGCTGAGCAAGGCCACAGTTATCTGTCAGATTAAACTGATATTGAGTCGAGCAAAGTGGCAGTGTTATTTTTTCCATTTAATTGTTCGAAAGAACGTTATGTTGTCTGTTTTACCCCACTGATCTCTGTGCCAGATCTTTTTGCTGGATCTTTATTTTCTTTTCTTTTCTTGAATTTGGCTACGGAGCTAGAAAAAAAAAGGACTTGATTGAATAAGCCTCTTGATTAGATCTAGTGCTTCCAATTATCGCAGAAGACATATGATGAAATTAAGATTGTCATAGTTACAGTGGTCACAATATCTAGTTGGACTATGAACTAAGATTAAGCAGCTCATAAGCTATATTTCTAACTTCTTAGTGATGCATAAAAATATGGTGGATAAGTAGAATAATGAAGAATTTCTTCATCCTCATTCTGACCTTTCATTAGTTTGATTTTTGGAGCCAATTATGTAAAGTAAGTATGTTATGAATGTGCTATGCATTTTATCAGTTTCCCCTCTAGAATTAAGAGGACCATTTCAATGGATATGAGCTACCCAAACTTAACCTGACCTAAGGTACGTAGAGAGACTGCTAAGTGCTTTCTTTGTGGTAAAATTCACAGGCATAACCTTTTAAATTTTGATCTGAGAGAGAGAGAGAGAGGCAATAAGTGGTGTATAATCTTTCACTTGAAGTTTATGTATTTCTAACATTACTACAAAACTGTTCATATACAATTTACAGAGTATGGAATAACAACTTCCAAATTAGCAGGAAAGAACATTGAGGAGCGAGCTTCTAGATCTAATCAAGCACCTAAATACAGCTTCCAGTGCATTTTCAAAGCTATCAAGGTAAGCCTCGAAGGTTTCCAGCCTGGTTTCTAAGCTCGTGTTTTCTTCTTGGACTTCAGGTGCTATTCTTTCTTTGTATACCAATCTTGAAAGCAATGACCATTTTGATTGCTTAGGCTTCAAAAGTGGCACACAGAGGAAGGACAAGAGCATTTGGAAAATTGAAATGCATACTGCATTAGCTTCTCTAAGTGCTCTAATCGCAGCTATTGTATCTTGTTCTGCATCTAGCAAGACTGGTACTGCAGTCTCTTGATCCATTTGTTTCAGAGTCAAGACAGACGTTTTGGCATCCCTCTTGATCTTCTTGCTGAAAGAGGTAAATCTTTCAACGCTGTCATCTGTTGTTGAATCTCCTTTTCTCCTTCTGAGAGATGATTGAAGATCTCTTACTTTTTCTTTATATTGTGAGACAAGTTCCCTTGTAGTGCCACAAACATCAAGAAGCCTCACTGATTTGTCCAATAAATCGTCAACCCATTTAGCATCTAGACTTTGGGATAGGGTTTGAAGGGTGGGCAAGTTGAGAAGATCATCTATGCTCTTGTATAATTTCTCCAATACGAGTAGACCATTGTACACAGTGTCTGCTTTTGGTGCAGCAGGTGCTTCTAATGATTTGAGCTTGTTGAGCTCCTCTTCTACTCTCTGGATAGTAGGGTGTGATCTCCCAGGGAAACTGATTGATCGAACGTGGTTGGGTTTTGAAGAAAGAGCAGCCATTTCTTATGTTTTTTTTTCTGATGAGGGGATATCTCAAACTGGTGATTGAATTGAAGCTTCAGAGTTGGTATTTATAGGCAGACAGCCATAGGAGGAGACAAATTGAGCAGTAACCTAATTAAATCAGCATGTGATTGAATTGCTGGATCTTTTTGGAACTCGTAAACCTGCTACACATTTGGCCAACAAAGGCTCTGCTGATTACTTTTATTAGTCCTCGTAGTTATGGGATGAGCGTGAGGCATCTCATTATCATGTGGGTATTGAATAGATTCCCCTTTTCTGTCTCCAGAAATGGTGCTAATACTATGACACATGTTTTTTTTTATTGGAATTATGTGATTGAAGATGCATTAGCTTCAAGGAGACTGTTTTACTTGTTCAGTTGTTTAGTTAGTTTCTGTCTGTAACAGGTGGCCACCTAAGCTTGCCCCCTCCATAAAAGCTTAAATCTGTCAACTACTAGAACAAAAAATGCTTAGATAACTGAGATATAAATTATTAAAGAATAGTGGGAATATTTTAAGGTGTCAAAGACTTTAAAAGGGGCAAGTAGATCAAATATAAAATTCATATTGCACGAGTGAAGTTTATTTTATGGAATTGTACACGTATGGAAGGTTGTTATTTGAATTTGTTTGACAAGGTGCTAGGAGCATATCTGTACAAGCTTCTTGACAAGGTGTAATACTTCTTATAATTTTGAGGTCAAATTCAGAAAGGACAAAATTTACTTGGTTCTACTAATGGTGGTTTCCACAGACCACAAGTAGTTGATATGAACCAAAGAATAGCAGATTGTGAGCTGTATTATCTAATTGATTAGGATGTGTTAAGATATGGTGGGTAAAGCGAGGAGCAAAGAAATATTTCATATTCATTTGTACACGAGTGCATTTTTGTCCAGATATTACCCTTAATTCAGTTTCTGTCATGGTAGGTGAGTTCTAATATCTGTGAAACATTAAGCTGTCTTCATGCCTTCAATTATATTTTATGAAGCTTCATGCCTTCAGTTTTTTACTCTATGCAACTTTGGAGAAGATTATCTATACAATAAAGTGAAATTGTTCCCTTTTTTTACAGTATGAGAATTTTAGTTTTCACTTGTTCATCCATCAAGGGATTTAGCATGTGGAGAAAGACTAAAGGTTCTCTGAAAACGAAATAATCTCAGATGAAGCTGACAATCAAACACAATGAAAACTATACTTGCAAACCTAATTAATATGACGTGTGTCCTTTGAAGAATTTATCAATTTCTATTTCATTTAGGTCCCAAAATAGGTTAAATTACTCATCAATCTTTGAAGAATTTTTAGGTTCTCATGGCTATATCTTTATAGAAAATGACAACAAAAATTGGAGACTCAGAAGCTTATCCTGTTGTTGGAACAGCCTTAGAAACTTGTGATATGCGAGAGTAGTATCATTCTATTATAAATTTAGATATCTGTTAATTGCACACAGAGGGGAACAAAATCATGAAAAAAGACACAGATTGGATTTTCCATATAATCTTTCACTTGTATATTGTTCTTTTCTATCATAACTACAAATTGTATATACAAAATTTGGTCAACTATACAGTTTAGAAGGAAACTGTATGTAGTAGGGAGCTCCTTGATCTAATCAGGCATCTATATACTCTTTCCAATCCATTCTCAAAACTATCAAGTTGAGACTCAAAAGTTTCCAGCCTGGTTTCCATGTTGATGTTTGGTTCTTGGACTTCACATGATACTCTTCCCTTATACACCAATCTTGAAACCAGTGACCATTTAGATGACTTAGGCTTCAAGAGTGGCACACACATGAAAGACAAGAGCATTTGGAAAATCGGAATGCATGATGCACTGGCTTTTTTCATTGCTCTAATGAAAATGCTATTTCCGGCGCTGCATCTAGGAACACTGATCCTTCAGTCTCCTCATTCATTTGCTTTAAGGACAAGACTAATCTTCTAGCATCCCTCTTCATCTTTTTTCTGGAGGCGGCGAATCTGACTATGTTGGATTCTGTGTTTGAATCTTGCTTTCTCCTTCTGATAGATGATGCTACATCTCTTACGTGTTCCTTACATTGTGACACTAATTCCCTTATTGTGCCACAAACATCAAGAATTCTCATGGATTGTTCCAATAAATCTTCAAACCATTTTCCATGTTGGGAGGGGTGAGTCAAGTTAAGAAGATCATCAACACATTTGTGTAGGTCTTCCAAAACAAGTAGACGACTGCAAATAGTCTCTGCTGTTGATGCAGTAGATACTTCCAGCATCTTGAGCTTGTTGAGAATCTCTTCCACTCTCTGATTGTGTGGTCTAGTGGGTAAACTGATTGACCTAATATGGCAAGAAGTAGTAGCCATGGTTTTTAGTGTTTCTATGTTGTGAGAAAAGCTGAATGTTGTGATGAACAATAAGTTCGTACGAAGAAAGGTCATTTATATAAACAAAGAGGTATAAGAAGAGAAAATGTGGTCATGTGGGTATCCCTTGGAATTTGGTAAATTGCTATGCATTTGGCAAACAAAAGCTCTAATAATTAGTCATCTAAATGAATAAATTATGTGGCTTTGCCTTCATATGGGGTTCAATTGCAGGTTGCCCCTTCCCTAACTACTAAGCATTGTCACATCACTTGGTGGTGCAATCAAGATGCTAACAACGTGGGTCCACTGAGGCTGTCTCGTTTGGAGGAGCTGATGTCCATTAATTACACAAAATACAGATTAGAAGATCTGAAAAAGATATTTTTTGCCAATATTCAAATGGACGTGTACTGTATATTTAATTTATACACGTATGTGTGGTTGTTTGCCATATTTTATTTCGAAATGGAAAACTAGTTGATTACTAAATTGCACCAGGACCAATGAGTAAATTTTTGCCAGAAATTGTTTCGAGTAAAGTGGCATGGGTAATTGATCCATTAATTTGTTCAAAAGAACACTCTATTGGCTGTTTTGTCTGTGATTTCATGCCAAATCCTAGTTTGAATCTTGATTTTGTTTTTGTTTAATTGGCTGCGGAGCTTGATGAAATTTAATGATATAGGATTAGCTTCTTGACTAGATCTACATCTTCTAATGAACTTGAGAAGGAATTCAAACAGATACTGAATCAACACGGTCAAGTTAAGGTGGTCATGTCATAGTTAGTTGGACTTTTAACTAAAGATAAGCAGATCATGAACTATATTATCTAATTTATTTGTGATATGTATCTTACTGATGAGTTCAGGTTCAAGGAGGCTGATCAAGGGACCCAGGTTTTGGTCTTCCTTTATAGCGGGAGGTTTCTTTTATATCAAGAGGGTCTTGGGGAGGCCGGTGGAGTTTATTAACACCCTTGGGCACTGTGCAGAGGAACTGTTAGCAGAACTCCAGAAGCCTGTGTAGCAAGCACTTATTGTGAAGCTTCCTCCACACAGACCTCATTCTTCTGCAATTCATGTTATGAATTAATCTCACTTTTCAGGTCAATTATTCACGTCATCTGACTTTACACGAGAGGCTTCCTTGGTTTGATTAACAAAACCAATTATGTGGCGTAAGTGTGTAACTGACGGGCTATGAGTTTTATCTATTTCAAACCCCCAGTTTTAAGAGAGCCATTTTGACGAATATTTTGGGCTATTGATGAAAGTACACGCATAGAAAGAGATATTAAATTGGTGTATATTCATTCACTTGAGATTTGTGTATTTCTAAGCATAACTACAAAACTGTTTATATACAATTTACAGTGTTTGGAATAACAACTGACAGATTAGGAGGAGGAAATATTGAGGAGCGAGCTTCTAGATCTAATGAGACACCTAAATGTTGCTTCCAATCCATCTTCAAAGCTGTCAAGGTAAGCCTCGAAAGTTTCCAGCCTTGTTTCCAAACTCATGTTTTCTTCGTGGTATTCAGATGCTATTCTTTCTTTTTGCACCAATCTTGAAAGCAAAGACCACTTTGATGGCTTAGGCTTCAAAAGGGGTACACACAAGAAGGATAATAGCATTTGGAAAGTTGAAAGGCATACTGCATTAGCTTCTTTTAGTGCTCTAATCACATCTACTGTATCTTGATCTGCATCTAGCAAGACCAATACTGCAGTCTCTTGATCCATTTGTTTCAAAGTCGAGACAGATCTTTTGGCGTCCCTCTTGATCTTCTTGCAGAAAGAGGTAAATCTTTCAACGCTGTCATCTGTAGTTGAATCTCCTTTTCTCCTTCTAAGAGATGATTGTAAATCTCTTACATTTTCTTTACATTGTGAGACGAGTTCCCTTATTGTGCCACAAAGATCAAGAAGCCTCACTGATTTATCCAATAAATCGTCAAGCCATTTTGCATTTAGACTCTGAGAGAGGGCTTGAAGTATTTGAGGCAAGTTGAGAAGATCATCTATGCACTTGTACAATTTCTCTAAACCGATTAAACCATTGCTCACAGCTGCTGGTGCAGCTGATACTTCCAATGATTTGAGCTTGTTGAGCTCCTCTTCAACTCTCTGGGTGGTAGGGTGTGATCTCCCGGGCAAACTGATTGATCGAACGTGATTGGGTTTTGAAGAAAGAGAATCCATTTCTTATTGTTTGTTTTTTTTTCTCTAATGAGGGGTATCTCAAACTGGTGATGGAATAGAAGAATCAGAGGAGGTATTTATAGTCAGAAGTCAGAACACCGTAAGGAGGAGATAAGATGAGCGATAGCCTAATTAAATCAGCATGTGTTGCACTGCTGGATCTTTTTGGAACTTGTAAACCTGCTAAACATTTGGCCAACAAAAGGTTCTACTGAACGTGAGGCATCTAATATTTAAAAGATTTGATCCTTTTTGTCTCCAGAAATGGTGCCAATACTGTGACACTAACATTTTATTTGATTGAAAATGCAACAACTTCAAGAAGCCTGCTTTATTTGTTTAGTTAAGTTTTTGTCATGTAGTAATAGGTGGCCTGAAGTTTATTTTATTATGGAACTGCGCACGTATGGAGGTTTATTTTATTCCGCTTGGGTGTTTACACCAAACTTTACTAACTAGTAGAGGCGGATTTAGGATTTTGAGATATCGGATGCCATGTTTTTTAAAGTGAAGCCAAATTCATTTATACAAGCAAGTAAGCCTTCAAGAAGAAAAAATGTGGTCATGTGGGTATGCCTTGAAATTTGGTAAATTACTCCGCATTTGACAAACAGAAGTGAAAAGCTCTAATAGTTAGTCATTTAAATGAATAAATTATGTGGCTTTGCCTTCATATGGGGTTCAGTTACAGGTTGCCCCTTCCCTAACTACTAAGCATTGTCGCATCACGATGCTAACAGCGTGGATGTCCATTGATAATACAAAATACAAATTACAAGATCTAAAATGTTGTGGATATTTAATTTATACACGTATTGGCCATTTTGATTTGCTAAAGGAAAACTAATTTATTAATAAATTGCACCACGGCCAAGGAGTAAAATTATTGCCAAAAATTTCTAAGCAACAGGTTATACCCTATTCTTTTTATGGTTGCAAACTGGAGAACCAAAGGCTCGGTGTCCAAACTAATGTAGGCAATATGGAGAATGATGTATTATGCAATATTTAAGGAATTAACAACAGCATACGGCTGGTGTATGTATATACCACAAATTACAGTTGAAAATAAAATGAACATATATGAATAAATAAACATTCAAGATGAGGCGTGGATGTCCCGCTCTCCACTGCAGTATAATCTACACTGATTCAACAGTACAACCCTTGATTTGTCCCCTCCTGGATACAACAACTTGACATCATTGTGTGACCCAAACAACTTCGGATTAGTTGACAAGTCCAAAGTTGCATACCACCCCTGGTTTGTTTGCTTCTCTGTCTTGAGTCAATACTCTACACACTCATTTGATATCCCCACTGCATCCATTATTTGTCTTCCTTTAATGAAAGTCATTTGTTAATTATCCAAGAAAAACAAGTCTCACCACCTGCTTTAAATAGCAAATTAAGTCCAGAAGCTCCTGTATTTGTGCCTAAATGTGTGCTTGCAAGGAAGAATGAGTCAAGTGCCTTAGTGTCAAATACAATTGATTTGGGTGAGGATTCTCTTGATGAAGATG
>NW_006238946.1:1892596-1937022 GCF_000226075.1 Solanum tuberosum
ATGCGACAGGCAAAGCAAAACCATTTGACAGTATCAATAGGTTCAACTAGATCCAATAAATCCATAAAGAAGATATGAATCATCAAGTGTTGTTGGATAGGTTTGAAGAAGAAGACAAGAGAAAAATACTTCAAGTTACTTTTGATGGGCAATCAATCTTTTTTAATTCATACTTTAGTAATAGAAAGTTTGAGGCTGGTAACTCAACTTTCTTCTTGATTGACATATTTTTACATTATTTAAGCATCCTCATTTGTAATATCATCATGGAGTGTATTATAAACTCTGTGATGATCAGAAAATACTTAGTTTTCTCTAGCTTTTATTTTCTTCATGCTTGTTAGGTAGCAGAAGTTAGGTACTTCATTAGGATTAGTAAGGTAAGGCCTAGCCCCCCTTGCTTGTACTTGTCCCTATTGATATTTTTTATGTTTAATAAAAATAAAAAAAAATAAAGAAAAAAAATAAAAAAAAAAAAAAAAACAAAAAAAAAACTAAACAGTTGATCACCTTCATGAGTCTCTCTGCCAACAATTTTGCTATGATTTTGTAGACTCCCCCAATTAGGCTGATAGGTCTAAAGTCATTTAGCTCCATTGCTCCTACTTTCTTGGGGATCAATGCAACAAAGGTTGCATTAATGTTCTTCTAGAAAACCACCTTATCATGGAAGTTCTCTACCAGTGCTACCAAGTCTTCTTAGTGATTTCCCAACAGTGTTTCAAAGAAGCCATCTGGACCTGGGAACTTGTCCTCAGCACAAACTATGATGTTGTCCACGATCTCATGAGGCTCAAAGGGCGCCTTAAGGCATGTTGCCCTAGACCTTTGTCTTCAAGCAATCTCTTCTTTTCTAGCAATTCCTTCAAACTCAGCCATTCTTGCAGCTATATTATCTTCCCACTGAGACCTGTGATTTTGGATTTTCTTCAATTCTGCTAGTTAAGCCAGCACATGTTGTTTCTGAAGATCCAGATTCCCATGTATTGCCTTACTCCATAGCAAAATTTTCTCATGCAAGCAACATGATGTGGACGGTTAATGATTTTCATGCTTTTTGAAGAATTTGAGATTGCCTCCAAATGGTGATTTGAAATCTTACCTGAGACTTTATATCACATTCCAAACGCAAGCTATGTCAAAAGCTGCTATTCGGGCCGCGAAATCAGCCCGGCCCAAGAATGAATAGACACACACGGGCCGAGTTCATACCCTTCTAATTTTACCTGAACCTGTCCATCTCCCCCCCGTTTCCGTCTCTTTTCCGTCTTCTTCAGTTCCTTTTTGTCTCAGGCAAGGTAAGCTCACAAAACACAGGCTTTAAGCTCTTAGTTCTTCGTTTCTTTCCACAGAGAATATTGTTTTTTTTTTAGCTTTAAATAGTTCTTCTCGTTGATTTTCTGGTAAAATAAATAGTCCTTATAGTTTTGAGTTTCATAGACAATAATCACTTGTCTTGATTGAAATTAATGTCAATTTCTGATCAAGTTTTTGAATTTTAGATTTGGGTTTGACCAGGGCCGACTCAACAACAGTGGGGGCCTCAAACGAAACTTAAGAGAGGGGCCCTAATATTTAATTTTTTTCATCATATATACTTTTATTTAAAATTTACTTTTCTAGCTATTTTAGATGCGAAGTCATTAGGTACTATTTTATAATCAATTTGTTTTAATAATTCCTTTTCAAATGATAATATAGCTAATTCATTCAATCTCTCTTGAGACATTATATTGTTGATCTTAAAGAAGATTTAATCAATTTTTTATTTCGAAAAAACTTCTTTCGACTGAGGCAATGGTTACAAGAACTGTTAATATTATTCTATAAGCAATATATGTATTTGGAAAAGAATAAAGTCTTTTTATTAGAATGGAGATTTTCATTAGATCATTATCTTCTACTTGTATTGTTTCCCTTAACACTTTTAATTCAAAAAATAAATCAAGATCATCAATATCAGAATAACTATTACGTGTTAAAGAAAGTTCAAGGTTAAGACCATTTTTTTTTAATGAGATCATGTAGTGATCTCAATATTTTACCACTAAATAAGAAATCAAAAATATTTTCATATGCTTCAATTGGTTCAAATCTATTTTGAAGTGAAAAAATAGTTTGATCTACTTTACATATAATAAAACAATTAACTCTAAAAGATTCTTCAAGAGACTTTGTGATTTCGCTATGCATATTTTCATCAAATTGTTTCTTAGGAAATTCAGGTTTATTTTCATCTCATATGCAATTTTCTTAGTAGAAATCATAACACTCATAGTATATATAATTTTTTTTAAAATAACATATATAAGTAATTGTTTTTAAAAAATGGGGGCCCCAAGCGATAGGTTTAGTGGCCTAAGGGTTAAGACGGCCCTGGGTTTGACACACGAAAGGATTTTGTTTTTCATAATATATTCCAGAATTTAAAGAAACGTGATCAAGTTATAGAGGGATGGATTTAGTTGTGACGAAGTCACCAGGTATATTTTGGTTTCCTTATATGGGTGCTTTTTTATTTTCATGGAAAATATTGTATGGATGGCTGATGAACAATGTTTTGACAATGTGTAACTAGGTGTGATTGACTTGATTGAAATGTTTTGTTTTGCAGGGTGTAGACAGACGGAAGGGTATTTGGTAATGAATACTCGGGTTCAAGTGAAGATAGGTAAATTTTTGTTTGATCAATTCCGTATGGTGCTTTAACATGCTAAATTCCAATGTGAATTTATGAATTCCTGTTGTGTATGTCATGAACAATTGGTGTACCTGAAAACAAAAAAATAACTACAGACTCAATCTCAAATCAATTGAGGTTGGGTTTATGAATCCTCACTCAATCATGTGAATAATTTGTACTCCTGAAAACACCTAAAAAGAATAATTTGATTTAAACTGTATTAGTAAAGTTAATACGGAGAATGAATGTCTAGTACAGGAGCAAATTTCCAAAATGAGCCAATGAGGCCCTTAGCCAAGTGGTAACTTCTGTAAATGTATCCCCACTGCGTGAGAAATTATAAAAGAAAAAGTATGTTGAAATGGAAACATAAAATATACAGGAGAATTCCCTCCCTCTCTTCATCCTATGCACGTCACTCACTTGTGTATGTTTGTGTTTGCATGTCCTTTCGGGTGAGATTTCTTCTTTGTTTCCGCTGAATTCATGTTCATCTTTTTTTTTATTTCATCATTTTGTCTTAATGCAATAAGAAAACATAGTATTTAGATGATTTGTAGAAGAGTACAGAAAGGGGACTAATAATCCACGAACTACATGAATGAAAATAATTGTAACTAACTAGTGCTGTTAAATCACTTTAATAGGGGCCTAAAGGACCTATACATATCCAAAGAATTACCACAACAAGCTGTTGCCACTCATCTTGAAGGATTTCTCTGTTACCAAGAAAATCGTTTTGAAACTAATAACCTTACAAAGAAAAGATAATAACACAAAAGATCCACTTCCTGGCAGGAAAATAGATTCTGGTCTGCATTATTCACTTTGAATTCAGAAAAATACATTTTCTAATTTGAGTATAGTCTTTCTATTCTTGTAATATATATTTCTAGCATAAGTACAAAATTATCCATTTACAAAATGTGGTGAACTACTAAATAATTAATGGAGTAGGAACTTCCAGATTAGCTGGAGAAAACATTCAGGAGCGAGCTTCTCGATCTAATTAGGCTCCTGAATGCTCCTTCTAATCTCTTCTCAATGCTGTCAAGTTGAGCCTCAAAAGTCTCCACTTTTGTTTCCATGTTCGTAATGTTTTCTAGGCCTTCAAGTTCTATTCTTCCATTGTGTATCAGTTTTGAAACCAATGACCATTTTGGGTGCTTCGACTTAAAAAGTGGCATAGACAAGAAGGACAAGAGCATTTGGAAAATCAATATACAAACAGCATTGGCTTCCCTTAGTGCTCTAATCACAGCTATTGTCTCCTGATCTGTTTCCAAGAATGCTGCAGTGAGAGTCTCACAATCCACTTGCTTCAAGGACAAGACTAATTTTTTGGCATCCTTCTTCATTTTCTTGCTGAAACTGGTGAATCTTGCAATTCCAGCTTCTGCACTTGAATCTCCTTTTCGTCTTCTGAATGAGGATTGAAGAGCTCTTATGTTTTCCTTATACTGAGAGATGAGTTCCCCTGTAGTGCCACAAACATCAAGAATCCTAATCGAGTTCCCCAATAACTCCTCAAACCATTTAACATGTTGGCGTTGGGATATGATCTGAAAGGTTTGAGGCAATTGAAGAAGATCATCCGTGCACTTCTGTAACTCCTCCAACCCGAGCAAACTATTACAAATTGTCTCCGTTGTTGCTGTAACTGATGTCTCCAATCCATTGAGCTTATTCAGCACCTCTTCAACTCTCTGAGTTGTGGGGTGTGATCTGACGGGCAAACTAATTGATCGAAAGGGCTTGGTTTTTGAACAAGGAAGAGCAGCCATGGCTAGCTTTTTGTGTTTTACTTTTTTCTCTGTGAGAAGTGAGAATAAATTTGGTGAGCAATGAGCATCAACCAAAGGACATTTATATAGGTCGATGGCACAACAAGGGGGACGCTCAGCATGTGAATTGTAATGTGGCCATGTGGATATGCCTTTAAATTGGTAAAATGACACGCTTTTGGCAACCAAAGGCTCTAAATAATTGTCATTTATTAGCCTTCACTGTTTTGAAATTGAAAAGAGTTGTGTGACTTTGCTTTCATATGGGACTTCAGTTACAGGTCAGCTCCCTGCCAAATGTCAATGATGCCGGATGGCAATTAATAATATGCTTACCATGTGGCTCCCCTGATGCGGTATCAAATATTCAGCCACTATTCAATTTGGCACACGGTTGATGCGGCTCAATAATAAATGGTTAAAGTGTAGATTAGATGTGGTGTTAATTCAGAGTAAGGGGTATAATGAAAGAAGGTGGTATGACCGACAAGGTTGTAATGAAATAATTAGTACTCCTTCATTCTTAATTAAAAGGTCTCGAGTTCGAATTCCAGGTACGGAGTCGGCTTTGTAGGGAGCCTTTACCCCCAACGTGAGATTATGTGTGAATCCGAATTTAGTCGGACTCCAATATGGATATCGAACACTGGGCGGAAAAAAAAAGAAAAAGAAAGGTGTTTTAATAAATAAATAGCTGTGCATGAGGGGATTATTCTTCTTAGTTCTCCGAATCAAATTTAGTCGGACTCCAATATGAGTATTAAACCTCGGGCGGAAAATAAATAAAGAAGAAAAAAGAAGAAGAAAGGAGATGTTTTAATAAATAAATAGTTGTGCACGAGTGGCTTGTTCGTCTAATGCTCCCTGCCATCCATGCACAGCAGACTAAAGTGAGGTGGACCCTTATACAACACGTTTTAATTAATGCTCAATTGATCTTTACTTGCACCAAACACTTCTAATTTCCCCCTAATTATCAGTTAGAAATAGACTAGTCTCAGAGGTTACTGGTGGAGGATATACAAAGCTAGAGGTCGATAATAGCGAGTTCGGAGCCGAAAGGGCAAAAAAGTTGAGCAAAAATTCCAAAAGGGCAATAAAAAAAAACCTTCAAACCAAAAAAGCAACATTTAACCGGAAGGCTGCAGTAAAATTATTTTTGGTAAGGTGTAGCTTAACATGTGCTAACCGGAAGGCCGCCGTAAAATTGTTTGTGGTAAGGTGTAGCGTAACATGTGCCTTAGCGCAAGGCGGCTATCAGATAGGAAGGGCTGTGTCTAGCCTGCTTTCCTCGATCCAAGCCCGGTGAAAAAAAAAGCATAAGGATTGGGAACAGGTCGGCACGAAGTGATTCATCATGCTCAAACATGAGCCGATCGCGCAGCCATCTTATCCACTGAACTAGCTAGAAGCTATCGCTTCGGGTCGAAGCACTAAAAGAAAGGACCGGGAAACGCGGCGGCATAGGAACCACGGGACCCCCTGATACCCCCATCTAGCGACATCTTTGGTGGAGACTATCTAGCTTGGTTCAGAGAGCACTTTCTTGCGTACTTGACTTATAGGCTTGACGCCCATTTCCTCTAGGCTAGTTCATTCCCGCGTTCAAAAGGCAGAAAGGAATAGGCTAAGGCCCCTTGACTAGGTTGGAGCTATAAAGCTTACCTTATTTATTATTATTAAAAATGAGTCTTTTTCGGAAATTCTCGATAAGAAAGAAGGGGATATTCTTCAACAGGCACGCGGTCAGAGCCCTGGCTCCTCCGGTTCGAAAGGACCGGGCGGCGATGAAGTATGACTCTAAAACACTATATGCAGAGCTGCCTTAGCTCAATAGATCAACGAATCAGGAGATGGTTTCAATAGTATGGGAAATCGGGGGTCGAGTCTCGGGCAGTGGGGCCTGTCTTCTGTCCGGTTCTTGGGTCCGGTCGAGCCTCTTTGAAATTACATCCCTGCCTCTCGTCTAACTCGAGTTGCCCCGCTCCTTTGGCAGTTAAAGTTATCAAAAAGATGGACAATCAAACCTATTTCTCGAGTGGCGTACTTAGGTAATGAAATTCTCGACCAAACCGATCCCCTAACCCTCGGAGTCTCCGTCCGCTTCTTCTCCTTCTGGAGCCTCCTTGTAAGGCATACCTCAGGTGCGCCTTACAATTAAGATGTAGAGGTTGAGTTGTCTTTCTCATATAAACTAATTAATAGAACCCAAATATTAATTAGGGGCACAATATATTTTCACTTCTTTTCTTTTTACTAAAAGGGTGTGTATAATTGATATTATATTTACTTGTTTTGGTTGAAACCGTGATACTGTGACAGGTAATATAGGTATTTATGAAGTGAAATAATTTTTTTAAGAAATTATTTTTCTCATCGATTTAAGGCCATATATGTTGCACTAGAAAAATAATGATTTCATTAGGAAAACACAATATTCTCTACTAGGAGTGTTCACGATTTAGATAAAAGTCGATCCAAACTGATTAAACAAATTAATTTTATTTGAATTTGATTTGATTTTACATTTTTTTTAAATGATAATATTTGATTTGATTTTGATTTTGTTCAAAAAAAAAAGCCCGACAAAATAATCGAATTTCAATAAATGTGTTATCTTAATTATTTAATTAGGTATATACTTTTAATAGTGTTCATAAAACATTGTATATTAAGTTTATAATTTTACAGTATATAATTTGTCGATTTGGTTCGATCCAAACTACTTGTGTTTAGTAAAGTAGCCGTGTGTGCAATACATTTGTTGATCAAATCAAAGTAATTATGTGGATTTGCTTAATGTTGTCTCATTTTTCATGAGTTTCTGTTCCATTAATAAATTGGTACATGTCTTTCATAATTACACTCCAGGCTCGCACTTAATTAACGAGGAAACTTACTGCTGAAATTGATCGTCTTCTAAAATACTCTAAATGAATCAATACCCACATTCTAAATGAATCAGTACCCACATTGGAGCCCGATTAAATCAGAATTCGCGCCAGAAAGTTCCACATTGGGGTAAAGCGCTCCCTAACAAAGGCGACTCCGTATCCAAGGGGGCTCGAACCCGAGACCTCTTGGTTAAGAATGAAGGAATATTTTCCACTCCACCACAAGTTTCTAACTTTACGTAGATGTGGCTTATTAAGTTATTTTCAGACTAGTTTGTGCAGAAAAATGGTGAATTAACTTGGTCAATCAATTTTCTAGAAATACTGAAACACTTACTAGAAAATGCATGTTATTATAGGTTTTTTTTGTTGGAAATCCAAGCTCAAGCAAGTTTTTAAAGTTTTTTCAGGAAACTGGAAATTGTCTTTAAGTTATAACCCATGAGATACTTATCATAGTTGATTTGATTTTACAGATTGATGTTTCTTAGCTAGGTAATGGGAGAAGGGAGTCAGATAGAGTGAAAGAAACACGAATTTTGAGTAGTCTTTCAATTCGTGTAATATATATTTCTAGCATAAGTACAAAATTAATATCCATGTACAGTGTGGTGAACTATTATACAGTTAATGGAGTAGGAACTTCCAGATTAGCTGGAGAAAGCATTCAGGAGCGAGCTTCTTGATCTAATCAGGCTCCTAAATGCTCCTTCTAATCCCTTCTCAATGTCGTCAAGTTGAGCCTCAAAAGTCTCCACTTTTGTTTCCAAGATCGTACTGTTTTCTAGGCCTTCGTGTTCTGTTCTTCCGTTGTGTATCAGTTTTGAAACCAATGACCATTTTGGCTGCTTGGGCTTCAAAAGTGGCACAGACAACAAGGACAAGAGCATATGGAAAATCAAAATGCAAACTGCATTGGCTTCCCTTAGTGCTCTAATCACAGCTATTGTCTCCTGATCTGCTTCCAGGAATATTGTTGCGGTGA
Source organism: Solanum tuberosum (assembly GCF_000226075.1). NCBI lineage: Eukaryota > Viridiplantae > Streptophyta > Magnoliopsida > Solanales > Solanaceae > Solanum > Solanum tuberosum. The sequence continues at coordinate 1,900,943 of NW_006238946.1, forward strand.
GAGTCTCACAATCCACTAATTGCTTCAAGGACAAGACTAATCTTTTGGCGTCCTTCTTCATTTTCTTGCTGAAACTGGTGAATCTTGCAATTCCAGCTTCTGCACTTGAATCTCCTTTTCGTCTTCTGAGTGAAGATTGAAGAGCTCTTACATTTTCCTTATACTGAGAGACGAATTCCTTTATAGTGCCACAAATATCAAGAATCCTAACCGAGTTTCCCAATAACTCCTCAAACCATTTAACATGTTGGCGTTGGGATATGATCCGAAAGGTTTGAGGCAATTTAAGAAGATCATCCGTGCACTTCTGTAACTCCTCCAACCCAAGCAAACTGTTACAAATTGTCTCCCATGTTGGTGCAACAACTGATGTCTCCAATCCATTATTAAGCTTATTCAGCACCTCTTCAACTCTCTGAGTTGTGGGGTGTGATCTGTTTGGCAAACTGATCGATCGAAAAGGCTTGGTTTTTGAACAAGCAAGAGCTGCCATGGCTTTTTATGTTTTTACTTTTAGTTTCTTTGTGTAAAGAGAAACTAAATTTGGTGAGCAATGAGCATCAACCAAGGACATTTATATAAGCACAAAAAGGGGGTCTACTACTCTGAGCATGTGATTGTAATTTGGCCATGTGGTTATGCCCTTTTAATGTGGTGAAGTGATATACATTTAGCAAACAAAGACTCTAATCAACTGTCTTTTAAAAAGAATTGTGTAACTTTGCCTTCATACGGGACTTCAGTTACAGGTCAGCTCCCTCCTGGCTGCCAAAAGTTGTGCCATTGCTACCGGATGACAATTAATAATATGTCTACCATGTGGCTCCAACGCGGTATTCAATTTGGCACACGAATACACGTTGGCTCAAGAACTTCGTGTTCAATAATAAATGGCTAAAGTGCAAATAAATGTGGTGCAAATTAAGGCGTATAATGAAAGAAGGTGATATGATTAATAAATAGTTGTGCACGAGTGGCTTGTTCTTCTAATGTTCCCTGCCATCCACAGCATACTAAAGTGAGGTAGACCCTTATACAACACGTTTTAATTAATGCTCAATTGATTGTTATTTGCACCAAACACTTTTAATTTTCCCCCTAATTATTGTTACTAGTGGAGGATATACAATGCTAAAGGTCGGTATAATTAGTGTTAAAAGAAAGATTGATTAATGGTTTGTTTGTATTATGCAAAAAAGATTATGGATAAATACCCCTTAAAATAAAAAGCCAATAAAGAGGGAGACGAATCTTGAGATTTCACAAATCAAAAAAGGAGATGAGAAGATAATGACGAATATAATTTAGTTTAGTGTGCCCGTTGTGTTGATACTTATTTCCTCCATGTTTTCTATCGAGAGAATCTCCAACTTAATGCTTATAATTATTGGTTCTATCATAAAAATCACTTTTTCACAAAACTAATAAACAACTCTCTTGGGCACATGCAGTGAAAATGATGAATAACATTAAGTAGACGTTTGGTCATGAGAATAAAAAAAAATTAAAAATAATTTTTATGTGAAAAATGTAAAAATTGAAGTTGTGTTTAATTATATTTTTTTTTGTAATAAATATCTCTTATATATGTGAAAGTTCTCTATGTATTTTTCTTAATCAATTACAATAATTTGTAATTATTTTATTGGTGATGTATTTTTATTTTGTCAGTAGAATTCTAAATCAAAATGTACAAACATTTATCATATAGTAGTTAATTTTCTTTCACAATATTTATAGGTTTCTTCGTCTATAGAGATTAATATCCCAATGGATATATAGTTAGGATATCTATTTCAACATGGTTGTATATTTGATTGTGTGGAAGATGTGATTAATATATTATTGTCTAGGATAAAAGCGAGTCACTTTCCTTTTTCACCCATCCGGACCTTGATTTTTTTCTCAAAAATTATGTTTAGCCCAGCTCCGCCACATTAAGAGTTTGCGCTAATTGCCATCTCTATACCCCATAAAGCGTTTTAGAGATAGTGGAAGCAAAGGCTGAATTTGTTGGTTTGAAAAAACATATTCTTATTGGTTTGATTTGCTTTATAGATTAAATTTTTTTGACATATTTGGTAAATGAAAAAAATAACCATCTAGGTACACTCTTCAGGGCCTTGGAACAACAAAGAATTAACTGATTGGTTCATCAAAGATAAAACCAAAGTATATATCTAAGTACATTGCCAGATTTTTGTTTGATAAAAATAGAAAAGAGAGAAGAAAAAAGGAGAGGCAGAGTTTGTGAGTATAACTATGATTTATATATGTATGTTTTTGTTGTATATGTGTAATTACAAAAAATGTTCCTTCACAAGGTTTTTCATAAGCATGTTCGGATGCTTATGCAATAATACAAATACAATACTACTACTATTTTCATTGGCAAGAGATAACATTTAGTAGTGTGCTCCTTGATCTGATCAAACATCTAAAGATATTGTCAAGACCACTCTCAATGCATTCAAAATGAGCTTCCACTGTTTCTAATTTGCTTTGCACAAACTGGATTTTCTCCATTTCATTAGGACCAGACTTGGAAAGGCTGCTTAATGCAACATCAACGCTTTCTATCTCATTCACATTGTCTTGATCTCCCTTGTTCACCAATCTTGAAACCAAAGACCATTTGCTAATTGGCTTAGATATTGGCGCTGACAAGAAATTCAACACCATTTGGAATACTGAAATTCCAATTGTGGCAACTTCTCTTAGGATTCTGATAACAGCTGAGACAAGTTGATCATCAATTTCCATTACATCAACAACTTCCTCATGATCCATTTTCTTTAAAGCTGTAACTAAGTTTTTGACATCTTTCTTCATCTTCTTCCTGAATGTGGTGTACTTGTTGATGCTCAAATCTTCTTTTCTCCTCCTCAGTGAAGACTGAACATCTTTAACATGTTCTTTAAACTGTGACATAAGGTCCCTTGTTGTGCCACAAATATCAAGAAATCTGACAGATTTATCCAAGATTTCATCAACCCATTTCTTATTTTGGCACTGGGAAAGGGCTTGAAGAGTCGAGGGCAAGTTTAGAAGATCACCCATACACTTATGCACCTCCCCAAAACCAACTAGACCATTATAAACAGCTTCTGCAGTTGGTGAAGCAGAGAATTCCCAAGTTTTAAGCTTGTTGAGCTCCTCTTCAATATTCTCAGTAACTGGATGTGATCTGCTTGGCAAACTGATGGATCTTTTATTGGATTTTGATGAAAAACTTGCCATTTTTTCTATGGACTTGGGACTTAAAGTTTGGGGATATGCATTTGAAACTGAATCCTATTTATACTAAAATTGTATAGAAAGCAACAAGAAACAGAGTACTCTGTTATTTGGACTGGCATGTGCCAAAAGAGAATGGGCATCGCTTATTGTGCCACTTTGCATTACCCTATTGCTTGTTAATCATAAAAGATGTACGTGGCTTCTTAATATTGTTTTGGTTGGAGGAGCCATAGTTTGTCAATGATCGGTAACAGCAAAGCTCCATTATTAAATTCAGATTAAGATCTGTTATTGCTTATTGAATATCTTTTTCAGAAACAACTTTAATAAAGTTAGATTACATATTGAAGGGATAAGGGAACTCTAGTGCTACTGTGGCAAAGGTGATACTACTACACGTATGGCTTGTTGGTTACCTACCTCACAAGAATACAGGATTACCCATAAAAATGTGATTACTAAATTTCTAAATGTAATTTTTAAAATATGACATAGTTAATCAACTGAGTTACTAAGATTTGATGGCGATATTCCTTATATGTTGCGGATTAATATGTGATTTTACTGTAGGCAGTCCATTAACCTAGTTGACCTGTCACATTATTTGTGCAACGAAAAACCAATAATTTGCTAATTATTTAATTTGTTCTAGTTATGAGATGGTATGACAAGATCATCTAGATGAAGCCACGTGTAAATACTAGGCTCCCTTCCTCCCGGGCATTGCGCCAGTTCAACCACCTCATGTGTTAGTTTTTAAAAAAAATATTTTTTTTCTACAATTTTGTCTTCTAGTACATTGATGTCTTAGCTGGAGGAGTGAAATTCTTTGAAACCAGAAGGAGACAACAATCAATATGATTATATTATATTATATTATATTAATCAACTGATCATAATGGAGATTAAGAATAATGAGACAAAATTTTAAATTGTGCACGAATGGAAATATGGATTTGTTTGTCCATGATAGTTAACTTAGCAATCCATATAAATATATTGTCTAACCTGGAGAGTACAATCCTCTTCTTTATAATATACTTATAAACTGCTTAGTTCCAAATTAACGCGTTATTATAAATGTATCCTCCCCCATTTTGTGATGGATTAACTCCTAACTAAGATCACTGATTTCTTCCTGATAATTTAATTTGATATTGTTAAAGACGGATTTTGATAATGGTTTATTTGTATCATTCAAAAAGATTATGGATGAATATTTTTAAAAAAAAATCAACAAATGTAGAGAAGAATAGGTAATAGGTTATAACTTATAAACATTTCAAGGATTTGAGATCTAATTAACCAGATGAAGAATCTCGTGATTATATTTCACTAATTAATAAATAGATTCAGTGGTTAAGAAAATAGAGACGAATAATACATATTTTAGTGCACGAGTGGCTTGTTGCATAGATGTTTCCTTGGTCCGTTTAAATACAGCTAATTTCTTTTTAAAAAAAAAACTAACATAATACCATCACTCATGAGATCATCATCTCCGCCATGTCTTTTATTTGCACTACTAAGATTAAGTGCGTAGGACATTTTAGAGGTAACCTTTATTACTTTCATCATTTCATTTTACGTGATTCATATGCTAAAAATTAATTTTACTTTTAACTTATCTACGTTAGCATATACCAATAGAGATTTCTTATTGCTTTTTCCAATATTATTAGTCAAACTTAGATTGAATCCCTCAAAAATGTCAAATTAACATGAGTCAAATTAACTTGTTCATTCAGGGAAGCATTTCATGGATTTAACCAAAGTATATATATCTAAGTTCCTTGCCAGATTGTTGTTGATGGTAACTTAGAAAGATAGACAAGAGAAAGACAGGCAGAGTTTGTGAGTATAACTAAGATTCCGTATATGTATAATTACAAAAAAATTCCTTTACAAGGTTTTCATAAACATGTCCTACAATACTCGGATGCTTATGATATACAATACTATTTTCATTGGCAAGAGACAACATTTAATAGTGTGCTTCTTGATCTGATCAAACATCTAAAGATGTTGTCAAGACCCTTCTCAATGCATTCAAAATGAGCTTCCACTCTTTCTAATTTGCTCTGCACAAATTGGATCTTTTCCATTTCATTAGGACCACACTTGGAAAGACTGCTTAATGCAGCATCAACACTTTCTATTTCATTTACAGTATTGCCTTGATCTACACCCTTGTTGACTAATCTTGAAACCAAAGACCATTTGCTAATTGGCTTAGAATTTGAGGCTGACAAATAATTCAACAACATTTGGTAAACTAAAATTCCCATTGTTGCAACTTCTCTTAGGACTCTGATAACAGCTGAGACAAGTTGATCATCAACTTCCATTACATCAACTACTTCCTCATGATCCATTCTTTTCAAAGCTGTAATCAAACTTTTGGCTTCTTTCTTCATCTTCTTCCTGAATGTGGTGTAGTTGTTGATGCTCAAATCTTCTTTTCTCCTCCTGAGTGAAGACTGAACATCTTTAACATTTTCCTTAAATTGCGATACGATCTCCCTTGTTGTGCTACATATATCAAGAAATCTCACAGATTTATCCAAGATTTCATCGACCCATTTCTTGTTTTGGCACTGAGAAAGGGATTGAAGTGTGAGGGGCAAGTTTAAAAGATCAACCATGCACTTATGCACCTCCCCCAAACCAATTAGACCACTGTAAACAGCTTCTGCAGTTGGTGAAGCCGAGAATTCCCAAGTTTTGAGCTTGTTGATCTCCTCTTCAATATTCTGTGTAGCTGGATGTGATCTGCTTGGCAAACTGATGGATCTTTTATTGGATTTTGATGAAAAAGTTGACATCTTTTTCCTCTGTTTTTCTTTGGGGATGAAGAAAGACCTTCAAAACTCATCTTATTTTATACCAAAACTTCACAGAAAGCGACAAGATACAGAATAATCCGCTATTATAGCGTTGAGATTGCCATGTGACGAGGTGTGGGGATTACCTACGAGTTCGGTGAGCTTATTATGCTTAAAAAAAGAGAAAAAAACTCTGGTCATTAGTGATGTTTTTAATGATTTAGTCTTCCACAGGTTGCAACTTGGCGTTACCTTATTGCTTCAAAGCGGATGAAAGATGTCTCAGCACATACGTGGCTTGTTGATGGTACTCTTGGTTGAAAGAGCTTCAGTTTGTCAAGAATTGGAAACAGCTAGTCGCCACTATTAAATTGAGATGAAGATTTTTTATAGAAGATTCTTGTACGACTTTTTTTCAAAAAAAATAAATTGTAAACAACTTTAGTGAAGAAGTGTATGTATTCAATGGTAATTTTTATTTATCAAAACTTAGATATGTGATCGCATCGTGAGTGATATTTTGAGATATTAACTTCTCTTTCGTTTCATTTGTTAGGTTTTTATCTTCTTTTTCTTTTAGTACTTTGTCTGCAAGAACATGGCTTTCTGAGATTGTCTTAGCTGGACGAGTGGAACTCTTCAATACTAGAAGGAGACAAGCACCGATATCATTATATAAATAAATCATCTGCTTATAATTGAGATTAAGAATAATGAAGAAAATTATTTTAATTGTGCACGAATGGAAGGCTGGATTTGTATGTTTGTGATAATTACTATAATTGATTGTTTATTTATAAGTCAGCATTTAAAGGATTTCAGATCTAATTATTATAGTTTCTTATTTAGTTAGGTGTGCACGAGTGGCCTGTTGCGTTGATGTTTCCTTGGTCCGTTTTTTCTACTACGAGAATCCTCAATAATTAATGCTTAACAGCTAATTACTTACAATCCAGTTCAACCGATGGTCATGATCAGAGGCGGAGCTAGGATTTGGAGGTCCTGGGTGTCACATCGTTCAAGTTAGATAAACGGGTCGATTGTTTTAATTTTGAATTACAATTTGGGTTATTATCCTTTTCAATTTTTATAAACAAATCGATCAAACATGCATGTTAGTAATATTTTTGTTTAGATATTCTGTGATTAGAGATAACTAAACAATTCAATTTATTTTTTTTAGGAATTAAAGGCCTTATTCACTTAGACTTTAAGAAAAAAAGAATTTTTTTCACATTAAAATTTGAGCTTGTATAAACCATCTTATAGTGTTAACCGAATATATTCATATTCCATTGACTTTATGTGCTGTTGCAGATATATAGTAGAGAGAATAAAATTGTAGTTTCAACCTAGTCATCTTACTTAGCAAGAATGTCGGTGAAGATTGAAAGAACTCTAGTAATAATATTCATCATTTTTAAAACTTATATTTTTTTAAAAACTACTATTTAAATACATTCTTAATAATATTTATCAATAATTAGTGAAAGTTAAAAAAATTAAGAATTAACTACGGTGAAAATGAGTCAATTTGAATTATAAAGTATAGTAAATAAATAAGAATGAATGGAAGAAGAAAAAACTAAAGCCCTTCACACATTAATTAAAAAAACAAGACAAAAAAGAAAAGAAAAAAAAAAGCTTCACTGCACGCACAAAAAAATAATGCTAGCAGCGAGATTCAAACTCGCATTGCGAGTATGGCATATCATGCCCTTGGCCACTTTAACCATTCATCACTTTGTTCAATGGGTGGCAAAGTTAATATATATTAATTTCTGATACATATATACATATATATACAAAGATTTTTCCGAAATCACTGGATGTCGTGGCACCCCACCCGTACCTTTAGATCCACCCCTGGTCATGATATTCAATTATAGGTTGAATTAGTTAATTACCTCAAAGAAATAGTACTTAACATGTCGAATGATCATCATTGCATTCAAGGTGTAACCTTGTGGTCAATGAAGTGGTTGAAAATTTGAGGTCTCATGTTCAAAACACTCAGTAGCTTGAAAGCTGGCCTGGACACCACGTGTATGTTTAAGTTCATCCTTCTATTTTTGTTTGGTTGAAGTTAGAAAAATAGACTAGAGAGAAAAAGAGGCTCAATTGATATAGCTACATAATAAATTTCATTGTATGTTTCTTAATTACAAAATTGTTCCTTTACATGGACTTCACAAGCATATCCTACAAATATTTGGATATGCTTATGCAATACAATACAGGACAATAGTATAGTATTTTCATTGGCAAGAGACAATATTTAGTAGTGTGCTTCTTGATCTAATCAAGCATCTAAATATGTTGTCAAGACCATTCTCAATGAATTCAAAATGAGCTTCCACTGTTTCCAATTTTCTCTGCACAAATTGGATCTTCTCCATTTCATTAGCACCAGGCTTGGAAAGGCTGCTTAATGCAACATCAACACTTTCTATCTCATTGACATTCTCTTGATCTCCTTTGTTCACCAATCTTGAAACCAAAGACCATTTACTAATTGGCTTAGAAATTGGAGCTGATAAGAAATTCAACACCATTTGGAATACTGAAATTCCAATTGTGGCAACTTCTCTTAGGACTCTAATAACAGCTGAGACAAGTTGATCATCAATTTCCATTACATCAACTACTTCCTCATGGTCCATTCTTTTCAAAGCTGTAATCAAACTTTTGGCTTCTTTCTTCATTTTCTTCCTGAATGTGGTGTAGTTGTTGATGTTCAAATCTCCTTTTCTCCTCCTCAATGAAGACTGAACATCTTTAACATTTTCCTTAAATTGCGACACGAACTCCCTTGTTGTGCCACAAATATCAAGAAATCTGACAGATTTATCCAAGATTTCATCGACCCATTTCTTATTTTGGCACTGAGAAAGGGCTTGAAGAGTCGAGGGCAGGTTTAAAAGATCACCCATACACTTATGTACCTCCCCAAAACCAACTAGAGCATTATAAACAGCTTCTGCAGTTGGTGAAGCAGAGAATTCCCAAGTTTTAAGCTTGTTTAGCTCCTCTTCAATATTCTGAGTAGCTGGATGTGATCTGCTTGGCAAACTGATGGATCTTTTATTGGATTTTGATGAAAAGGTTGCCATCTTTTTGCTCTCTTTGTTCCTTTCCTTTTACTTTTTGAGTTTGGGGATGATCAAAACTGAATCCTATTTATACCAAAATTGTATTAGAAAGCGACAAGAAACAGAGTAGTGTGTGCCAAAAGAGAATGGGCAGTCCCTTGTTGTGCTTCCTGAAAACAAACCTTTAATCATTGCTCTTTCTTGTCTTCAATTGAGTTGCCACTTTGCGTTACCTTATTGCTTGTGAGTGATGAAGAAAGATGCCTCAGCATATACGTGGCTTCTTAATGTTGTGTTGATTGGAGGAGTCATAGTTTTGTCAAGTGGAAACAGCAAAGCGTCATTATTAAATTGACATGAACATCTTTTGTGGCAGATTTTCATACTACTTTTTTACTAAAAAAAGAAAATCTTAAGGAATTTTCTAGAAACACGATTCTTGTAACTTTGGCGAGGTGTATATAATATTTGGAACACGTATGAATTATTGGTTACCTTCCTCTTTTACATTAATTGTTTAAACTTAATGAACTCTAATCCATTATGATACAGAATTGCCTAGGTTTAGCCACGACATACATATGAGATTATTTTATAACCCGTTCGTCATTATTAAATTGAAGGGAATCAATTTGAAGGATGTCAATCTAATTGCAAGAAATAAACTAAAGGGTATTTGGCAATGAAATTTTTTCACTTTTTTTTAGCATTTAACTTTGGATCAATTTTCAAATATCATTTTCCCTTTGAAAAGAATTAGTAATTATTTTTTCCATTTGCACAATAAAACATAAAAATGGTTAATGGATATTGGATTGTGAATATATTGTCTAGTTTGTAATTGAAGAGATTAAGCACGCAGATCAATCTAATATACAGGCACATTTCCAGTCTCAACAAATGATTAGCTAACTAACATATTTGATGCAAATTACTAGGGTATTGATTGTTGTTGTGTGAAACAAATATGATGACCATGGGGCGTAGCTACACTATTTGGACACCCTTCGTCTAAAAATTACATCATATATATAAGTAAAATGATATTTTAATAGTTAAATAAGATGTTTTGAAAACCCTTGAAACAACAAACGTTCTTAGCTTGTTAGAATCTGGTGTTCAGCCAAAGTTGAGGGTAACAACCTCCATGTGAGCTCGATTCCCCACACCTACATCTATTAAAATAATCTTAAATATGAGACCTACAACTTAAAATTTTAAGGAAAAAAAAAGTTTAGTAGCCAATTAACTTTTTAATCAATTTGACTTTTGATTTTTTTTTTCTTTTCATTAAATTTTAAATAAAATTTAAAATTAATTATTTAATTTAAAGTTTATTAGAAAATCTTATTTCTTTTTTTCTATAAAACTATTAAAAGTGAAAAAGGCTTTATATAAAATTTCTTTTAAAAAATCTCTTTTGATCTACTCTTTATTTTCAATTTCTCGGTGAAATCTTTAAGTAAAAATGTGATTTCATTTTAAACTGAATTTTCTTTTTTTTCTTTTTTCTGTTCACTTCATATTAAATAAACATGAACATCCAAGTTAAATATTATATACTTTGATTTTAAAATTTTTGGTATATTATTTATGTTACATAATTTGATTTACAAAATTTTATATATAGCACCGATTCGTTAATTTTCCTTTTTTACCTATGCAATTCTTAGACATCTTTCATGAAATTTCTGGCTCCGCCACTAAATTGGATATCACAATGTGGGAAGTCAAGCTGAGGTGCTAAGCTCCTAATTGTGGCCATTTGCAGTTTTGCCTCTATTTTGTGCAGATTTTTAAATAATTTTTTTGTGACGCATACGTCTATATAATATTTTATGTGTTATATTTGGACTAGGCATAAGTCCGATTGATAAAAGGAAAAAAATTAAATACGGACTAATTTGAAGGACAAAATGAGTCATTTTATGCCTAATTATTTTGGTTTGCTTGAAAACATTTCGAAGTAGATATTTTATATTATTCTATACGTTTCATCCCAAGTTGAGCTTCAGTTTGATCCGAGGTTTACTTATTTTCTTGCTAATTTTTTTTTCCTAATTTTACCCATCAATTACTCGTATTATTCTTCACTGCACCCGTCCTTTGGAAAAGTTAAATTATTCGGAAAGAAAAATAGATAAAATTTAAACAAAAAAGGCATTTGGTAAAATAATAAAAACAAGCAGAAACTAATAAGCTATTGTAAATAATAAAAATAACAATAAAAATAAAGAAATAAAAAATATCATAGGGTACCAAGGAAATTAAATAAAAAGAGAGATGGAATAGAACAAGTTAAATAGTTCTCTGCTATCACCATGAAGAAATGCAATGCATAGAGAATTGTTAGCTAGGTATGACTATGAGCATGAACAGACAAAAACATTAAACATATATGACATAAAAATGTCGAATGAGTTGAATCTGTGTGATGCAAGAATGAAACAGTATATATAAGTAAATTGATATCTATTCAAAGAACTTATAACCAAAACACAAGTACACAGCAGCATGTACTCCTGTTATACATGCATGGGATCGGAATTTAATGTTAAAGAGGTGAAAAATTGACCATTCACGAATGTCTAGTGTGGGTATTGGGGATGGTGGAGCCACAATTTTTTATTTTTTTTTGTCTATTTCCTATTATAATTAGGAAAACTCAAAATTAAATGTTTTAAAGTTTTATATGAATTTTGTTTGATCCATTGATCAATTTTATATAGTAAAAACAATGTTTGAGGTAATTATTCAACTCTTTCCAACAAGGCTGCTCGCTCAATGTTTGAGGTAATTAATAAATGTTTTCATACATTAATTACTTATGTATAGTACTTAATTATATATTGACTAATTTTACATGAAGTTGGCTTTTAGTTAACTTCAATTAATTAATTAACATACATGGGGCATGGGCCTTTGGTGGTAAGGGTGACACAACGGACATTATATTAAACATCACATGAAAGATGGGCTTTGATTTGATCATACAATAACTAAAGTTTTACTAGTAGGATACATTATGAATTTGAGTATATGTTCAAGTCGATTCTCCTACTAAAATTTCAGTATTCAACATTCTTACGTAATTGGCTTATTATTATTATTATTTTCTGGTTCCTGATCATTTTTCACTGTCGTAATTTATTTTGTTTTATTCTATTTTAGGTCATTGATTAGTATCAATGAATTATCATATAAGTCAGGATGGCCGAGTGGTCTAAGGCGCCAGACTCAAGTTCTGGTCTTCGTAAGAGGGCGTGGGTTCAAATCCCACTTCTGACATTTTTTTATTTTATTTTTCTCTGACTCAACAATTCATTTTTTTAGTCGCATTTTCACTTGAAATACTGCTTACTTGATGGAATAGCATTTTTCACCAATTATCTCAACAATTCATTTTTTAATCGCATTTTCACTTGAAATGCTGCTTACTTGATGGAATACCATTTTTGAACACCGGGGGATTAATCATTTCAGGAAATAAAGGTTACATCATCGATCCTAATCGTTTTTTTTTCCTACTTGAATCACAAATTCCCTTGAAAGTTAAGTTAACCTATATCATAAAGTCACATTAGAATAATAAAACAATAACTTAACCTATTTCATGAAGCCACATTAGAGAGAATAATATAAAAATTAGTTTATTTTATATATATTGAATTAGGAGAGCACGCCACTTAACAAATGCAAAATAAAATGTTCGGCTAAAGAGTAGGATTAATTTGCAATATAATCTCAGTTTTCTTGGACGGTGCCATCAGCCATGTGAGTGAATTAGTCGAGAATTAAGTCAATTAATTGAGAAGAATAGGACAAGACCAACTGGGGTAAAGGGAATGGGGGAACATACATTAGCATATAGGTCTCAAATTAATTGTAACTTTATCCTTTTGATTATCATGTGTTTCTTTCATTTTTTCGTGTTCTACAAATTAGTGTTAATCATATATTTAGTCTGTTTGATCAAGTTTTGGAAGGCCAAAAGTTTTTATTTTGAAAAAGTAAAGTATTTCGCCAAACTTTTGGAGAAAATAAGTGTTACTCGTAGAAAAAACGTTTACACTTAGAAGCATTTTTAAAAAGTTTGGTCACACTAATTGCTGCTCAAAATGATTTTTAAATTTATTGATCAAACACAAACGGTTTTTTGTATTTTCTTTAAAGTACTCCATTTGTTCAACTATTGACTTGACACACTCTTTAAGAAACAATAAATAATAGGGGTAATATTACTACTATTTTATCATTTGACTTTATTAAATTTAATGCTTTGAGAAATGTGATAGATGATAAATAATATTTAATAGCAAGTGTAAAATAGACATAAAAGATAAATAATCTCTTGATGTTCTAAACTGAACAAGTATAGTTGGACAACTATTTTTAGTATAGTGGACAACTATTGTTGGACGGAATAATTTAAATTTACTTCAGTTTGATTAAAATGCAACTAATTACTACTCCTATTAAGATCGAGAAGAAGTAAAAATAGTACTAAGATCGAGAATTTTTTTAGAATATAAACACTTTAATTTAATTAGCAGTTTTTTGTTCAGTTAACGTAAACAGAAGCGTCATTTTTTTTCACTCTCTATGCTTCAGTATTAAGTACCCAATTAACTCCAAATACTTAATCAAGAAGCAGCTCTAAACTAATAATTAACTGAATTCTGATTTATAGTTTGGTATGAGTATTTAACTTTTAATTTTAAATATTTAAATTAATCTCCTGATCTGATTTCAAAAGAATCTGTAAAATTGAACCAAACAATAGTAATATTATTAGAGTGAAACAAAAATAAAGAGAGCTGTGACAATGTAAACAGCTTCTTCTTTAATTCAGAAACAAGAAAACTCTTAACAATGCTCAATGCTAAGCAACATAAGCTGCTTCCCTAATTTGAGAAAAAGAAAAAAACAAAGAAACTTCATACTTTTGAAAGGGGAAAAAACAACCCATTTAGTTGAAAATAGGAGTTTATTTGTTTAAGCCAGTGGCATTTTTAACTGCATTAGTCGCCTCTTGTGCCTTGGCCTGCATTTGCTGCCCCGCCTATAAACCAAATATAACACATTATTTTTTTGTCTAATGAATCAGCTAAAAGTGTGTGTGTGTGTTTGTATATATATATCAACAAGCAAATTACCTCCTGGATTGTTTCCCTGGCAGATTGTGCAGCATTGGCGGCCCTGTCCATCATCTGGTTACCTTTTTCCTGATGTAAATATAACAACATATATCGCACGTTGTCAAAGGCAGAGCTACATAATCTGAATAGAATAGATTCTATTTGTGTTAAAAATCATATGTTAATAAGTGAAAAATAGTTTTGTTTATATATACATAATAAATTGTTGCATTCCCTCGATTTGTTATTCTTGCATTATTTTTCCAAATCCATTTATTAGAATTTCTGGTTCCATCAATGATCTTCGAGCATGTTAAAGGAAAATTGAATGTGCAAGTAATAGCATGTAAATTACCTGAGCTTGGCCCTTGGCTTGGCCAGCTTGGTAGCTCAAGTTCTGGGAGTTATCCATGATTTTGGAATAGAAATTGAGAAAGTAATGTCACAGAGTGAGAAATCAAACTATTTGCCGAAGAAATTATGAATTGCTTGTTGATGTTTTGTTTTAGGAAAACTTTGGTATTTATAGATCTTGAAATACATTCAGCGCTCGACATTTGTTAATCTTGGTTGAAGGGTAAGACACATTTCTAGGCCTCAATATTGGGAAGCAGTTAAGAAAAATTAGCCTTGTAGTAATGAAAAAACATAATTCAACAAGAATGGGTCTCATTATCATTTGGCTCGTCATATAGTAAATATTAATCGAATAATGCAAAATAAACAAACTAGTAGAGAGGAATGGTTGAACTTTGGCTTTGCATATTTCACTTCCAAATATTACAAAAATTGGTGTTCAAGAATAGGCATATGCTTTTAAAAATGTATGCCTTAATTCTTATATATTAAGACTAATGTACAATATCTTCTAAGGAGTAAGGATGTTAAGAAGGCAGACTCTGTTTCTGATTAATTGCCTTGACCAGCACTCTGTGCCAACCTCAATAGCTTGAAGACCAGTATTTAATATCTGCAATTTTCTCTGAATCATCGATACATCAACTTTAAAATCGTTGTTGTGAAGGTAAGAACAAAGAGCAAAATCAACATATTCAACCTCATTGATTGTCTTTTCATCTCCCTTATAAGTCATTGATTTTGTAACAAGCATTTTTGAAATCAATGACCACCCGTTTTTCTTCGCCTTTGAAGCTGGCGAAGACAAGAAAGAAAGTTGGGAACATTGGACTGAGATGGTCAAGATTGATACTTGTCTTAGTACTGCAAATAGCTTAGATAAAGATGGATCTAAATCGAGGAGAGCTTGTTGAATCATCGGGGACTCTAGAAGGTCTTGAACACAATTATACAACTCTGCTAGCCCTACAAGGCCTTGTTGAATAGTGTTTAAACTAAAAGGGGTTGTTGTTGAAGAAATTGATGTTGATTCCCATGTTTTGAGCCTGTTTAGCTCAATCTCAACTCTTAGATACTCTGGCTGTGAACGAGACGGAAAGCTAATCAATCTAACATGACTTGAATTAGCCATCTCTATATCTACGTTTTACTATAGAGACTTAGTTATCAAGTGAATGCTAGAGAATGATCATTCTTGCCTCTACTTATATCTTTTTGTGGAATTGTGTATGTTTCTAATTTTTTCAATTATTGTAGGTGATGTTTATTGGTGTAGTAGCCAACAGCCGGCAGTGTAGAATTGTTTTATTTGTTGGCTCTAAAATAGGTTACATTAGGCTTTAGTCCCTTTCTCCTAATAGTGATGTTCATATTGAGAATATATAGTTATATTGTTGCCCCCCAATCATTATGTGCTACCGGCCTCACCGCCTAAGAGTTGAAATTAGTAAAATGACATCTTTTAGTTGTTATTCCTACTACAAATTCTACAAGTTTCAACATCACTAGCTGGCTTATTATTCTTGCTGGATACAAAAGAAAGCAAACCTAAACATATCCCAATTAGTAAACTCTTAATTTCACCAAGAAAAATACAAAAAATGAATTACTGGATTTTGTGTTCTTTGAATACAATCTTTCACGGTCGTTGTAGTGTCTAGAATTATTCTTGTCGCTATTTTCACAAGAGGGGTGTGACTTTCGTTTGATTTTTTTATTTTTTATGAAAGAGAGATTTTATTGATGAATATTTGTGAGTAAACCCTATTTATGCCTTCATTCTCCACTCCTAAATAATATCCGAGATTCGAGAGCCGTTAATATGTGTTACTCGAACATAGGATAATATGGAGCTCCTTGTGTTATATTTGATCGTCAAGAACGTCAGACGCACCACACTTGCTTTGTGTTATATCAGAAGGAATGCTCATAAGTCATAACTTTTCATTTTGGTTAAAAAGTTGTGTACATTATCTTACTATTAATGCATTGATTATTTTGCTAATTACTTGGTTAAGACCTAATATGATTATTAGCTAGAGCTAGATGATTATTGTAAAACTACACTACTCTTAATAATTCAACTACGATCCTGAAACCATTGATCAATAGATCAGTAATTAAAATCAATGTTAGTTTAAACCTTTAAACTGATAATTAAACAACATTAGACAGGAATCGAAAACCAATTAGGTGATGTTTAATCAACCGTAAACATTCTTTGTCTTGATGTCTGTCATTATCATGTGATTATTATAATTTAATCATGCTATTTTATTTTTTTGGCAGAAAGGTCGGAAAGCACGTTAATAAAATAGAACAAAACATAATAAAGAAGACATTTTTAATTTAATTAGGTTGAATATCCAGTGTCAGGTGACCGTACATGGCATAATTCTTCTGTACAAAGAATTAATTAGGGACGGTTTTACACCTAAATAGTTGCTAGTATTTCCAGCTAAAAAGAATACGTTCGTCGCATGTTGATTAATTAGCGTTAATTACTATTCATTATACTTCTTAATGGCATAAAACAAATTAGTCAGCAGAAAATATGGTTTCGAGAAACCATGCATCTTTACTGGGTTAATTACATGATGCAAGGCCATTGGACTGATCATAGTTAGTTCAATTGCATGAAAAATAATCTAACTAATTTTTCTTACCACAAACTTAAAATCACATAACTTTCAATAAATATTCGCAAATAACATTAAAGCCTTTTTGGCCGCCCAAATCCCAATCATCAATGACCAAATTTCCTATTCTAAAGTCCAAGAGAGACATATTCTAGCAAGTAGTTAAGTTTTTTTTTTTTTTTTGAGAGACAAAAATAGTGAACTTTCAAAATCTACTGCTGGCTAATCATTTTTGCTATAGTACGTAGCAAGAATATACTGAAAACAAATTCAAAGAATTTGAAAGATTTTAATTAGCATGGTAAGTCTAGACAAATAGGTAAGTTTTTTTTTTTTTTTTGAGAGACAAAAATAGTGAACTTTCAAAATCTACTGCTGGCTAATCATTTTTGCTATAGTACGTAGCAAGAATATACTGAAAACAAATTCAAAGAATTTGAAAGATTTTAATTAGCATGGTAAGAATTTCAATGTGCTAGATTTTGAATAGCCAACATCAAACAATTTTGATTAGGCCCATTTTCTGCGGAAAGATACAGTTATGGACAAATCCACTGCCACTCATAATATTTTAGCATGTGATGACAGAAAGGTGTAGCTGCTTCAGGTGACACACTACATTATATTATTTTAAATTAATTAAATTCCTATTTCATGATCTGCCTAATTCATTTCAGATCCATCACTGAAAAATTCTACTTCTTGTGATCATTAATGTACTACTCAGGGATGGAGCTATACTCCACATTGTCTGAAATTATATTGTACAAAATAAGATCATATTAAATAATACGGTGGTTTATAATTAGAATTGGTTGAGTCAGTTAAGTATTCACGCGAAAGTTGTTATGCCCACTTGTAGAGTACAAAGTTAGTTACAATAATTGTGATGTATAAATAGCTGTAACTTGGATCTGGTTCATATATGAAAACACTTTTTCTTCTTCTTACTCAAAATGCTCTCTATGATGTAGTCAATAAACCATTAATATGGTTTAACATGGTATCAGAGCCCAGATCGTGAGGGATCGATCTACGTAGAAGAAGATAAGAACAAGTGAAGAAAAAGCTCCTAAAAGAGGCATCAATGCCGATAGATGAAGCAACATCAATGGCAGAAAATGAAGTCACATCTCTGAATCACAATCATCCACTTTATCTTCAAGCATCTGATGCACCTGGAGTGATCTTAGTTCCAATCAAGCTAACAGGACCAGAGAATTATGCCTTGTGGAGTCGCTCGATGAAATTGGCTCTTAGAGGAAAAGGAAAACTTGGATTCGTTGATGGATCATGTAGGAAGACAGCTTTCAAAGGAGCACTGGAGGAACAATGGGAAAAATGTAATGCAATAGTGTTATCGTGGATTGCGAGTACTGTTACAAGTGAATTACTGCCAGGGATTATATATGCTTCAAACGCGAAAAGAGTTTGGGAAGACTTTGAGGAAAGGTTTGATAGATCAGATCTAACGCGAATTTATCATTTGTGGTCTGAAATTGCACCTCTTAAATGATTTCAAAGTAAAAGAAAAGGAACTGATGGTTACAAGAATGACTACAAAGCAGCTGAAGGTTTTAGGCCTGACTTCAAACCAAATGCACACTTCACAAGGAATGTTGATGACTTCAATGGTAGAGGAAAGCAAGCTGAAGGTGCACATTTCACAAGGAATGCTGATGACTTCAATGATAGAGGAAAGCAAGCTGAAAGTGCTCATTTCGCAAGGAATGCTGATGATTTCTATGATAGAGGAAAGCAAGCTGAAGGTGCACATTTCACAAGGAATGCTGATGACTTCAATGATAGAGGAAAGCAAGCTGAAAGTGCTCATTTCGCAAGGAATGCTGATGATTTCTATGATAGACCTGACTTCAAACCAAATGCACATTTCACAAGGAATGCTGATGACTTCAACGATAGAGGAAAGCAAGTTGAAGGTGCACATTTCACAAGGAATGCTGATGATTTCTATGATAGAGGAAAGCAAGCTGAAGGTCACATGACACCACCTCAATACCAAAATCTGGTAAACAGGATGGATAGAGCAGGAACATCAGATTGTGTTGCTAATATGTCAGGTATGGCTTCTTTAAACTCAAAACCAGGTAGAGTTTATGAATGGATAATTGATAGTGGAGCTACACACCACATCACACCTAATGAAGAGTTGTTGACTGCTATTAGAAGAATACAAGGAAATAACAGTGATGGAGTACAAATTCCAACAGGAAGTAGATGTGATATCAAAGGAATTGGTACTGCACAAGTTCTAGAGGACCGTGAACTTAGAAATGTCTTGCATGTGCCAGACTTCAAATTTAGTTTGTTGTCAGTGTCGAAGTTAACCAGGGAACTATCTTGTACAATGTGTTTTTTCCCTGATTTTTGTGTCTTTCAGGGACTCTACAATGGCAAGGTGTTGGGGATTGGTAAAGAGAGGAAATGATTGTACATTTTGAGAAACCAAATACAGTCACCAGTGCAGGCTATGGCTACTGCAAATTTGAGTGGAGATGCAACATTATAGCATTTGAGATTAGGGCATACGTCAACTGGTATTTTACAGCATATTCAATCACTGAAGCATTTATCAAACAAGAATATACAACATGAATGTGAGATCTGTCCACTAGCAAAATAGTGTAGATTACAGTTTCCTGTTAGTGAAAGCAGAACATTCAAAGCATTTGAAATAATTCATGTAGATGTTTGGGGGCCATATAAGAAGCCTACTTTTGATAAAAAGCACTATTTTGTTACTATTGTTGATGACTATAGTAGATACAGCTAGCTATGCCTCATTCACTCTAAAAGTGAGGTTATTGTAGTGCTCAAAGATTTCATTGCCTTAATAAAAAATCAGTTTGGTTTGTCTGTGAAAACCTTGCGATCTGATAATGGTACTGAGTTTTTCAACTCTTTTGTAAATGATTTGCTTGCTTCTCAAGGCATTATACATCAAAGTAGTTGTGTATACAACCCTCAACAAAACGGTAAAGTAGAGAGGAAATGCAGACACATCTTGGAGATGGCAAGGGCTTTGAGATTTCAAAGTTCTCTCCCAATTCATTTCTGGGGTGAGTGTGTTAGGACAACTGTGTATTTGATTAATAAGCTACCTACTGAAGTGCTTGGAGGCAGATCACCTTATGAGATGTTGTTGAAAAAGGTTCCACGACTTGATCATTTAAGAGTTTTTGGGTGCTTATGTTATGCAGCTCAATTGCCAAGAGGGGATAAGTTTGCTCCTAGAGCCAGAAAGGCAATCTTTCTTGGTTATTCTGAAACTCAAAAGAGTTATAGGTTATTTGATTTAGTCGATAATGTTTTCTTTGTGAGTAGAGATGTAACTTTCAGAGAATCTACCTTCCCTTACTAAGCTGAACCTGCTGAACCTACTTCTACTGATCTTGACATGTTTGAACTACAACATTCAGATTATCTTTCCCCTCAACTCATTCATTCTTCTGATCATCCTATTCCTGATCCTATTCTTGAGAACAGTCCTACTTCTATTCCTGAAGATATTCTTAAAATTGATGCCTTACCTGCATTGCCACCTACAGAAGCCTCCCAATTCCAGATCAGTCTAAGTCCAGACCTTCTCGAACTATTAAACCTCCTGGATGGTTAAATGATTTCATCACTACCTCTAAAGCTAAGCCACCATCTGCCAATTGTTCCTATTATATTTCGAATTCTCTCTAATACTCACATTTGTCCCCTCCTTACCAAGCATACTTGGGTTCATTCTCCCCTCAAGTTGAACCAAAAACCTTTAGAGAAGCATCTCAAGATTCTAAATGGATTGCAGCTATGACTGATGAACTTTGTGCCTTGGAAAGTAATCACACTTGGGAGGTGGTAGACCACCAGGCAAACAAGCTATTGGCTCTAAATGGGTGTTTAAAATAAAGCATAAGGCTGATGGGACTGTTGATAAATACAAGGCAAAATTGGTTGCTAAAGGATATACACAAAATGAGGGGTTAGATTACCATGAAACATTCTCCCCTGTTGCTAAGATGATAACAATGAGAACTCTAATCAGTGTTGCAGCATCTAAGGACTGACCTTTGATTCAAATGGATGTTAATAATGCATTCCTTCAAGGTGATTTACATAAAGAGGTTTACATGTCCTTACCTCAAGGTTTCCACAGACAGGGGGAGACTAGAGTGTGTAAGCTGTTGAAATCTTTGTATGGGCTGAAACAGGCTTCTAGACAATGGAATATCAAATTATCTACTGCCTTGTTGGAAGCAGGATACATTCAGAGTTCATATGGCTATTCCTTATTCACTAAACAGTGTAGTAATGACATAGTTGTAATTCTCGTTTATGTTGATGATTTAATGATCATAGGAAACAACCAACAACTGATAGATGATGCTCAGAGACACTGCATAGCAAGTTCAAAGTGAAAGACTTGGGGCAGCTCAGGTATTTTTTAGGGATTGAAGTATTGAGGTCAGAAAAAGGGATTCTACTTAACCAAAGAAAGTATATTTTGGAATTACTCTCCACAGTAGGAATAACAGGAGCTAAGCCAGCTTCGACTCCTATGGAAATGAATGTAAAGCTTACTACACTGGAGTATGACTCAGTAGTTGGAGGTGTTGAAGATCATGTGTTAAGTGATGTTCACAGTTATCAGCAATTAGTTGGGAAACTGATCTATGTGACCATCACCAGGCCTGATATATGTTTTGCAGTCCAAGTCCTCAGTCAATTCATGCAACATCCCAAGAAGTCACATTGGGATGCAGCATTGAGAGTTCTTAGATATCTCAAACAAGCACTTGGCAAGGGGTGTTATTGACAAAAGGACCTATCACAAGCTTGACAGCATACTGTGACTCATATTGGGCAGGTTGCCCTAACACCAGGAGGTCAGTGACAGGGTATGTAATTCAACTTGGAGATTCTTTAATTTCATGGAAGTCAAAGAAGCAACATACTATCAGTAGAAGCTCAGCAGAGGCTGAATACAGGAGCATGACAGGCACAGTAGCAGAAATTATTTGGCTAACTGGATTATTAAAGGACCTAAGGGTAGACATTACTACTCCAGTCAGTCTCTGTTGTGATAGCAAAGCTGCTATGCAAATTGCTATCAATCCAATCTTTCATGAGAGGACTAAACATATCAAGATTGATTGTCATTTTATAAGAGAGAAGATCAAAGATGGCTTGATCAAGCCTGAATATGTGGGGACCAAGTCTTAGCTAGCAGATTTACTTACAAAAGTCTAGGGATTGTACAACATCAATTTCTTCTTTCCAAGCTAGGAGTCCTTGATGTCTTCCATCCTAGCTTGAGGGGGAGTATTAAATAATACGGTGGTTTATAATTAGAATTGGTTGAGTCGGTTAAGTAGTCACGTGAAAGTTGTTATGCTCACTTGTAGAGTACAAAGTTAGTTACAATAATTGTGATGTATAAATAGCTGTAACTTGGATCTGGTTCATATATGAAAACACTTTTTCTTCTTCTTCTTCTTACTCAAAATGCTCTCTATGTTGTAGTCAATAAACCATTAATATGGTTTAACAGATCAAAATATCTTTTTTCGCATATATATACAAAATAATTATTGAATCTCCTTAACATAAAAGAACTGATTCCTAGTGGATGAAGGATACTCAACATAAAAGATTGAGAGCACCGTATTATAGCTGTTTAGATCTATTTCATTTGTCAATGAAATGAAATATATATGGGGAATACATAGGTTTTTATCTAACAACCTGTCTTGCTGATCATGGAAGTGGATTTACAAAGATACGATTTTGTGCATATGATCAGGTTCAATGTTAGGATTGATCACACTAAATTGTGTAGTCATTTTCTTGTCCCTCCAATTAATTATTCCTCCTAGATAAATTCATATAATTAAGACTAGCTAACGATGCAGCATTCATCGTAAATCCATGAACCTTAATTTGGACAAGAAAAGCTGAAATAATTGAACATGTTTTATCAACAATGATCATCTTGTTCCCATGTGATCGTCATTATCATGTGCTTTTTCATAAATTATTAGTCCTGTACTAATTAAGTACATTGCTAATTGTATTCTCCAGAAAACTAGAAAATAATTAAACAAAAAAGATCTTGTCTTCTACAGTTTTGTCTATGGCAATTCAATCTCACATAATCGTACAAGACATTGTCCTTTAGCAGGTCAAAATAATAATTAAGGATTATACTCAAATGGTTACAAATTATCAAAACAACCAACGCAATTCATGCATGTGGTTTAATTTATTGATAATTATTTGAGCTTAATTCATTGTATTTTGATTATACATTAACCAAATCTGAAGCACTGCTGGCTAAATATCTATCTAATTATTCCAATTATCAGTACACAATTTATTTGCTTTACAGCAGGAATCGATGACAATTATTATTAGTACTTTCAAATTCATGGATCCTGGAACATCATATAAATTATTATTAGTACTAGTAGTTTAAGATATATAAAACCTAAACCCCTTTTTCGGATCATCTTTCTAATCATTGGGTTATCATATAACTAAGATTGTTATTAATCAAGTGTTTTAAAAGATGGAGGCGTAGCCATAGAAAGTTAGCCCCATATAGTTTTATTTTTCAGATTTTTAAAAATAAATAGAATTAAAAAGAATTTTTAAAATAAAATAAAATAGAAGTTAGAAATGTATAAACACTATATAATTTGTGTTATAGATTGGGTATACATCTGAGATGACTACAAATTATTACTAGCCCGTGACCAATTCATGCTTGGATAGTCCCAACTTGAATTGGGAATCGTCATATACAATTAGTCATGTAAAAGAGAATCGCAGCATATAATTTGAGACAGAAGTAGTAGTAAATTAATTAGTTTAGACTTGTTATGGTAAAAAGATAAAACACAAAATAAGAAGATGTATCTCAAAGTTAAGATTTAATTATAACTTTTTCTCAACTATTCATCTTCACTATAACAAAATTTGTGTATAACCTATAGGTAAACTCTTTCATATGTACAAGAAAGAATATGTGTTCTTAAAGTGCAAGAACATTAAGAAATGAAACTCTAGTTTGGATCAATTGCTTATACAAGCTTTCTAATCCAGCTTCAAATCCCTTTATACTTTCATCAAGCATCTCTAATCTCCTTCGTGCAATATTGACATCAACCTTACCATCATTCCTCTTAATCTCTTCGAGAAGATCGCCAAGAGCTATATCAACATTCCCCATTTCATTAAAAAATTGTCTACTTTGACAAGAACCTGATTTTGTGATCATCAATTTCGAAATCATCGACCATCCTCTAGGCTTAAATTTTGTATCTTGGTAGCACAAAAATACCAAAAGAGCTTTAAAAACTGATATACTTATTCCTGTTACTTCTCTAAAGTTTTGTTCAATGTCCAAAAACAGAGAACATCCAACTCTGTTTTCCATATGTTTCAATTTCCTCAAGTATTTTCCAATCTCCTTTTTCATTTTCTTCCTTAAGGTAAAATAATTACCAATTTCCCTTTCGATGCTTGAATTTCCACCTTTTCGTCGTAACGCTGATTGAAGATGTTGCACTTGTTCCTTAATAGTACAAAATAAGTTTCTAATTGTAGCACATGAGTCAAGTAACTCAAGTGATCCTTCTGTTGCCTCTTCTACAAAACCCCCATTTTGATGTTGGATAAGAGCTTTTTGTGTGCTTGGACACTGAAGCAGTTCCTGAAATGAATTGTATAATTCTACAAGCCCAACAATACCAGCTTGAATTGTATCTGCACTATGTGACGACGACGTTTCGGAGTTTTTCAGCTTGTTTAATTCATCTTCAATTTTTAGGCCATTAGGATGTAATCTTGTAGGCAAGCTAATAGATCTAACAGGGAATAATAGACTCTTAGATTTATATGAGATTGCCATGGTTTTTGTTTTGTTTTGGAAGAAAGACTCACTTGTTTTTTTTTATGTAACAAAATAAATGATTCAAGAGTTTATTTATAGGTACATGACCTTTTTTCCTGGAATTAATTTGTATGTGACAGCTATTAACCTAGGCAATAGTTTATTTATTTTAGTAATCTTGTTACGTCATTAACCAACAATATGCAATTTGTTAGAGTATACTTTTCTATTCCTTGCGTTTTATGGCCTCAGAATTTGCAACGTTTTGACAATCATTACTTAATTGGATGAATTCTAAATTCAATCATTGAGTATAGAGAGTGCTCTAGAGCTGTACTATGCCTTGTTTTTCTCCAACAATTTTCTGCAAGATTCCCTTTTTTTAGATTTTAATCGTATAGTTGAATTAAAGTTTTTTTTTTAAAACATACATGGGGAATTGTACATGTTTCTGGACATTACATGCATCTGGAAAATTTCTATTGGTTAACACTTAACAGCCCTAGTTACCGGTTGCATTGATCATGAGCTAGCTAGGTATAGGGTTTTTGGTGAACAAGAATTATATAGCTGGATACATTTTTGTATATATATATTTGGTTTCCCACTCGGTGTCCGGTGCCCACATTGGAGTCTCCGACTAAATCCGGATCACGCATTGCAAGCTCCAACATGATTTTCTTCATACTCATTACTCAAGGCTCAAACCTAAAACATCTGATTAAGGATAGAGCGATACCAAAACCCATGTTGGTCAAAATTAGTATATTTGTTTGGAATGGGTAGACAAAGGATAAGTTTAGGTTATAGAAAATTATGGTATCTTGGAAATTGAGCTAAGGTTGTGTTTAAAGATTATATTTACATAGGAACAAATAAAGATTTGGTAAGGAGGAGGGCGGCGATTTGTTGGGTGACTAATGGAACAGAGGAAAATATAATATACTCCATGCTTCTTGAGTGAACGAACCATTTGCCATTAATTCAATCACAACTTCAGTTTTCAAAGCTCTTTTTACCTCATTAGACCTACAACAAACAAGGGTTACTTAGAGTTAGTGTGGTTCAGAACAAATGAACTATATTATATTTTTGTCATAAATTTGCCTTATTATCATAAGAAATAAAGATGATGAACCAAGACACCCAATTGGTACACTGAAACCTAAGGATAATAAAGAGAACATGTTATTTTCAGTGTCAGAAAATACAGAGCATAGAACCTTATCCCCATGTATATGCATATTGCCATTTTGAAAAAAATAAAATAAAAAAAATCATTGCTCTGCAAACAAACCAAGAGACAATCAAGAAGATTTCTTGTTTGCAGATCCCATGAAAACAAGGGACATCAACATGTGACAGAATCATAAGCCAACGTTCATGAAATGGAGCAACACAGGATGATGTACCCTGTTTTTTGTGGCCCGCACCGTTCTAACCAGCCCAGTTAGCCATCAGCTGCATTACGGAACCTTCTTCAGTTAATGGTGAAGTGCTTCCAATCTCTGATAACACATACACAAGAACAGGATGGTTTTTAAATTTAGGAGAAAGTTCAATAAAGTTTCAAGTCGGACAAGCTGAGGAGGCCTTGTGCCTTAAAATGGAAGTCGACCTCTTGGGATTACTTCCTGCCATTCCAACTCTTAGCGTAATGAATCAGCTCCCTGAAAGGCCAGTCATTGACCTCATTAGACATCTTTGGGTGCTATACCCATGTTCAGTTCAAAGATTCCAAATAAGCGCACAACTAGACAAGGTATAGTTAGTAAATGTTTTTAAACGCTCCCAAGTGATTCGTTCAATCAAGTGTTCTACACTTGTTCCACTGATACTTCAAGTTAAAGAAAGAACAGAAAGGTCAAAAGTACTTTCTTCAGTGTTGAGAAATTTTAGGACCCAAACTACCATGAGTAATTACATAGACAGATCCCTAGGAACATAATAGTCTTGATTACACAACTACATTACATAATAGTCTTGATTACACAACTACATTAAATAATAAATGGAAAATAAACCTGTTTTCCTCCTATCATATTGAAGTTTGACTTTTTCATCTTTCATGGCTGCAAGGATAAAACGTTAAAAAAGCACCCAAGGGTGTGACTTTAGTAGTGCAGGAAGTGGGGGAGAATATTGAGACCAGTTCAAATCTCATCACATATGTGAATTCTTCTCATCTGTGTAAGCCGTGGTATGCAGAACTACCGGTACATATGCTAGTGGGATTTAGCAGGTACCCAATGAATGAAATAGTCGAGTTGCGGGGAAGCTGGCCCAAACACCACCATCATATCATATGTAAAATGGATAAAGTGCTAAACAATTCAAGACACTAAGATGACTTTATACATATCCAATCTTATGCAAATAAAGGTTCCAGCCCAGCAGGGTGTATTGTATACAACGAGAAATTTAGTGTTAGTTTTCTAAATGATTGGAAAATAGTTAATGTTCCATACTCTTCTAGCTTGAGAACTCCTGTTATATTTACAATTAATTCAGACACATACTTCCAGCCATATGTATAATAAATTCAAACACTCCTGTGTATTTCATAACATGAAAAAGTACATAAAAAGGATCAAATGATGAGAAGATTATACTTCTTAAGCTCATAGAGGAGCACTCGGAGAAGTGACAAATCTCTAAGCAAGATTAACAATGCCCATGAATAACTAAAACACTTCAGATGAATCAGAATACCAGCAATGGGGATCAAATGACAAGTCCCTGCTCTCTAGCCTTCTTAAGCCACTTCAAAGTACTCTCCAATGTTGTGTACGCAGCAACATCAGTCAAACTCTTGCTCTCTATTGCGTAATCAAAAACGTCATAAGCTTCTGCTACTCTGCCATTCCGACAGAGTGCTCTGAGAAAAGTTCCATAAGATCCTGTTTCAAGCTTCGTACTATTCTGCTTCATAACATCATACAGTTTCATTCCCTTATCCAACAATCTTCCCTTACATAACCCATGAAGCAATGTATTATATGTACACGAATTAGGAGCACAGCCCCGTGCTTCCATTTTCTCCAACAAAGCCACTGCTCCTAATGGATCTGCTTCTCTACACATCCCATTCATTAACGAAGTATACGTGACTGCATCTGGAACATGGCCTTCCTCCATCATAACATTCAAAAACTTCTTAGCATCTTTAACCCTTCCCGACTTAGACAATCCATATATCAATGTATTATATGTCACAAGGTCAGGCTTTACTCCTTCCTCCTGCATTTTCTTGTATACACCTAACACTTCACCCCCTTGACTTAACATACAATAACCCTTCATAATTGTATTATAAACATAGCAATCAGGCTTGTAGCCTTCCTCACTCAACACCCCTAACAATCGAGTCGCCTCCCTAAGATTTTTACTATTACAAACATTGTCAATCATAATTGTATATGTAACAAGATCAGGTTTTATATCAAAACCCTCCCTCATTTCTTTAATAAAGTTATTCATAGTACTCAAAGGCCTGTTCTTGCATAAATGCCTAACAATAAAATTATAAGTATACGTATCAGGCGGAGAGTCTTTGGAGGAAAGTTCTTTCACCAGCTCAATGGCTTGCTCTTCGTGGCCCGAAGAGCAAAGGGTCCTCACAGCAATGTCTGTGGAGACCTTATTAGGAGGGAAACCATTGGTAGTCATAAGATTAAGAACCTGATGAACAGGGGATAAAGAAAGGTCAACAGACTTACAAGATTGGATGAGGAGAACATGGTATGTAAACCTGTCAGGGGAGAAAGGAGGGTGAACCTTGATCACGTGATTAAGGAAAAAGATTGAATCTTGGAGAGTTGAATTGGAGGAAAATGATTGAAGAACTGCATTATAAAATTTATTGTCTGAAGTGGGGTTTCTTGAATTGGAAATTAGAGAATTGAAAAGGGTTTTAGCATCTGAAAGAGATGTTGAATCAAATGCTACAATAGATGATGGAAGTTGGGGTTCAGTATTTGATGTGAGTTTTTTCTTGGGTGTTTGTGATTTTTTGGGATAATAATGGGGTTTTGAGGTTGGAGGTGGGGATGGAGATGGAGATGGAGTTTTGATGAGAGTGTTTACAGCAAAGTTAGCTGATCTTAAGGAAGGTGGTAGTTTCCCCATTTTCTCAGCTGCTTCTTCGTCTTCTTGTAACTCAAAACTCTAACAGTTCTTCCTTCTGTGTGGACTAAATTAGGGTTCTGCAAGGGTTTATCATTTCGATCTCCGTCATGCCAAAGAAGAAGAAATGCAGATTACAGATACGGGTCATTTTGGCCCATATAGGCCCATTGGATTGCAAAAAGCCCATTTTCCTATTTAACAACCCCTACCCACTGGGCCTTACGGGGATTGAAACTTAAAGCCCAAAATATATCATACAACAGATCATACATGGATCAATTAGAATTGATTAGTAGTAGTAGTAGTAGAGAGAGAAACTACTTCTGTCAACAAAAAATGATTTTGAATTGGGAAGCATGTTAGTGGCTATATACGCACCAACTGGAAATTCAAAAAATAACTTAAAATAACGGATCATTCAATCGTTTAAATTAAAGATAGTCGTCAAATGTATAATTTATGTTAATTCATACATAATATGTATAATTTACATACATCGATTAGAAAAAGTAAACAATGAATTTGACAATCTATTTGTGTAAAGATCCCTTGGAAATATGCACATTATTGATTTTTTCGCACTACAAGTTCATCTTTTTTCGTGCTACAAGTTTTTTTTTATTATTTGAGAAAAATAAACATTTACATACGTCTTCTGAAAATGTTTATTTTTCTCAAATAAAAAAAAACTCCCGTTCGTCCTTTCTTTGTGGAATTAATCATGATCTTGACCATTTGCTGTCTATTTTCCTTTTCATAAGGTCTGTTAATGTAGTCTAATTCTTGATTAGCATTTAAGTTCTATGTATCAGTCGCTAATCATTCAAAAGATAAACTTAAATTTACTCTATCTACTAAGTTGATTAATTAACATAAAATATATATATATATATCCATTTTTTCCTATACTATAGTCTTCTAGACTATTTAGGAAAAGATTTCCTAGGATAAGATTTTGATCACTCTCATGATTTGTAATATAACATGGAACTGTTATTCTTATTGTCTCTAGTTGTATTGATAAGTCTACCATATTCTTACAACTAAAATTGTTACCCTCAAAGGTTTTATAATTATAAGGATCTCCTTCGTAGATGTGTAATCCTTCTATTAGAATTCCTTTTATATGGTTAGTTGTAGCTCCTATTTGAATTAGAATTTCTTGGGATTTCCATTCCGTCCCATTATGGATTCTTCCCATGATTTTAGTGATATTT
Source organism: Solanum tuberosum (assembly GCF_000226075.1). Lineage (NCBI taxonomy): Eukaryota > Viridiplantae > Streptophyta > Magnoliopsida > Solanales > Solanaceae > Solanum > Solanum tuberosum. The sequence goes on from NW_006238946.1 coordinate 1,931,482, forward strand.
GGATTTTCTAGAATTCTTTTAGGATATCTATTGGATATACTTTTTCTGATGGAATTTCTTTCATAATCTATTGAAATTCTAGGATTACTACTGCTAGTACTTCCTATTTCTTGTGTCTTTCCAAACTGGATTTCATATTCTTTTGGAATTTGCGCATTTTGAATTTCTGCTTCGATAATTCTTGCTATTCCTGAACATTCTTGATCAATTTCGATCATTCCTTTATTTTTGTAGATCTTTCCATAATTGGAATTTGTAACTGTATATAATGCCTGATAATAAATGCTCCTTCTATGATTACCTATATATATATATATAATATATATATATATATATATATATATATATAGTAAATAACTTGTTATAACACGTTTAAATTCCTCTGATAATATAACTTTCTTTTATCATATAACTTAAATATTTTCGATCACATATTTCTCAGTTCTCACCAATCATCACGAAGATAACACACATTATTTTATTTTTTCTATATAGAAGAGTGAAGACGATCGACGACCAATGGCAAAAAGGATATTAAATCAAATATACAAGGGCAAATTATAACTACTATACTAAAATTTGTTGATATCCGTGCACTCATGCTCAAACTAAGGCTGTATTTTTTTTATACTCTAGAAGCATCTACATCTTTCTCCACTCTTCCAATGAAAATAAATAAATATCTCATTTGCATCAGTTTTCTTAGATTTTCAAGACTAAAGCGTTAAGACATTGAGTGTTTCCAGGTATGTTTTATTCGCATTTTTGCTTAAATCTCTTCGATTAACTTTTTCAATCTTCAATTTTGAGTGACCATTTCTTTTTTCTTGCTCTTAATCAGTCCTTTTCAAATATTCAAAGATGGCTTCTGTTCACTTTCTTAATTGGATATTACAACCCTAGGTCGTTTTCTTTTTTCTTGCTCTTAATCAATCCTTTTGAAATATTCAAAGATGGCTTCTGTTCACTTTCTTAATTAGATATTACAACCCTCGGTCGTTCCAAAAATATGAATTGATAAAAAAATTAAGAATTGTGTGTTTTGTTCTATCTTCTATTTTCTTAAAATTATCTCTCTCTTAGATTATGGATAATTCAGATTTCTATGTTCTCTTGTGCTTGTGTTTAATGGTATAACAGAGCCTTCATCTTTAGTATTGAGACACTCATATAGCTAAAGCATCACAGCAAAGGCAGTCGCTTTCTTTTGAAATATTTTTGCCAAAAAAGAATACCTAACAACCGACATAAATGATATAGTAAAAATATGGCTTTAAGTTATAGTAGAAATTAAATTTTCAAGAAAACAGATGTGAGTTCCAATAAATCCTATTTGCTTACCAATATACTAATAATAATTGTTAAACTTTGAGCAAATAGGAATATAACGTGAATATCCCCAAAGTGCAGGTGTTTCATGGTTGATTTCTCTTACACTTAGATTATTTGTATGCTTAATTGGTAGTGTTTGTATTGGATGGCTGGTGGAGCACTATTTGTTAAGGTGTCCATGCATTATACTTAGTCACTTTGCCTATACATGTGTGTTTTTCTGCTTATTGAACAACATCGAAGTGCTGATCGATACGGTCTATTTTTCTATTGGTTAGGCTAGCTAAGTATTGTTTGATTTTATGCTACTACTGAATTAGGAGTTAGTTACAATTGTTTGACCTCTTCTCACTCTTGCTACATTTATTTATTAGAATAGAAATAAAGCTTTGCAACCTCTTCTTTATTATGTGTTTTCTGTCTTTCTCTCCAGAAATTTGTGTCTTCTGGTGCTTTTATCGTTAAGCTTTTTCTATATGGTCAAATCAAATGTTTATTAGACACTAAAATATCAATGTTCATCAAGAAGTTGTACATGTAATTTTTGCTCTTCAAGAGTTGCGAGGCTTAGATTCATACTTCTCTAATTATTACTATATATTATATTAATTAATAAGACTTGGACGACCAAGGGCAATCACTTTCTTTAATTCTGTGAAAAATATACTATCTAACTTCTGAGTGTTTCAAATGAATGTATATGTGATCATGTGAACATATGGGTTAATTTCAAAATTCATGATTCTTAAATATGCTATTGTTGTTGAACATCTTTTTTAATGGTAAAAATATCCAATCTCTTTCTATTTGTCTGTTCGCTTTATTTTCTAATTATTATATATATAAAATATAAAATATTAATGATTTTGTTATTATTAATCAAATTTTTTTCATTTTTTCAGAAAGAAACATTATCGCTCCAAAATGTGGAAGATCAATTGAACGGCAAGATATTCAACATTCAAATGAAAAGGCTGTTCACAAAAAAATTGGATGCAACGCAAAAATTATCCATTTTGTCTTACCTGGAGAAACAAGATGTGATTCATAAACCAATGACATCTACGACAGTCAATGTTACAGATGCAAAAAAGCGCACAATTGAACATCTTAGTTCAGGCGAAAAAGAATATTCAAGCATGGCAAACAAATATAATCCTTCCACCCACAAACATAGCATGGAAATGAAAAATCATCCCATGAAAAAGAATTAAAAGGTATGTGAATTATTTTGTACATTTTTTAAAACTTCATCTTTGCTGACTAATATAAATGGAATTGTATTTATTTTCTTTAACTTCAATTCAGTCTCTAGACACATTTTCTTTTATTGTTTTGAATTGCAGTTGGAACACTTTTTGCTGTGGTTCTCAAAGTGATTTTTTTGGAACTCTTTTGTTGCTGCCTGAATGCTGTGTTTTGCAAGCTTTTGATGTTGCTATGTGGATGCCTTATGCCCTGTTCTTTTGTCGAAATTGAAAATATTTTCTCCTCTGATAGCAGGTTAGTTAAAAGTTATCTTTTTACAAGTACTCCATTTATCAACTTAAATGAAAATATATTCTTTTTGTTGTTATGATTATTATTATCACTGAAAACTATTCTATTCATTTTTAGTTCCTAAAAGATGATGTAACTTTCCTCTATTGATCTTGTTGGAATAACCACCTTAAACTGATAGAATCAAAAATTATAAACAAAATAACAGTTAGTAATTAAAAACTTGTGAAATCAAACCTATTTGGTAGAATTGTTTGCCTATTTTGATTTATATGACTATTAGACCAATCTCTTCAGTGATTTCTCCTTGTTGATTTGTTTGAGTTTTTCCTTATGGCTTACATTGATCATAGGAGAAAACTTTCGATTCTTCCTTTAAAGAGTCAAAATCAAGCGCTAGCTCAAAACTGTGCCTTTCTCAACTTCAGCCAATCAGTGTCTGTTGTATCTCCACCATTTTATAAATTTTGTGACCCATATACTTTTGCCAACTGATCCTACACAAGTCAAATAATAGGCATATATGTGGTTGACAGCTTAAAATTAAGGAAGTCAAATTTATCAATGTTTAAATTTGCTCTTCATGTTAGTTACTGTTGCAGCTTGTATATATCAATGCAGTATGACAGCTCTTTCGAGTAATGGTAATTAAATCAACCACTTAAATAAATCTTTTTCCATCAATGAAGTTTCCCTTACAATAATATTGGAGTGGTGTTGATCAGTCATTAAGAAGTAAAAACAATAGTTTTGTTGAATTCGTAGTTCTTGGTGGCCTCACTGATTTATTTTTACAAGTAAGCAACGTGTCATTTACTTTCAAGTTACGTTCAATAAAAATCATCTTTACGTAAATTATCATTGTTTCTATTGTCAGCTTATCTACTACAAAAAGGATAACAACAACATTTCTTATGTTGTTGTTGGGAAAGAAAGAATATGCGAGTTTGTTGAGAGTTAAATGTCTTGGCCATGTGGTTTATAATGCTTCTGTTATTACCGTTACATTGTTTGATGTTGTTTTTACTGCCTATATTGTCAGAGTTGGATTAAATTATTTATAAATTCTAGACTTGCTAACAGATATATCATGTGTTGTATAAACTATGTGATTCTGTGCTGACATTTAATCCCTCAATTTTAATGTAACAGGTGATTTTGATTTTAAAAAATGGTTCAAAAGATCCAAGCATGAAAGATGCATCTACTTTTGTCTAATTTAAAATAGTACGTAAATGTATGTAATTAGCACTCCCACATATGAAAATATTAAAACTATGTAAATATCTCACTTTAACATTCACTAGTATGACATTCACATGAATATATAATGAACAAATTTGGCAGCTATTATGTGTTTAAATTACTAATTTTTCTGATTGAAATATATTTTAGATCCATTATAAATTATATATTGGGACTATCTTGTTACTCCTGCCACTACTTTTCTGGAATGTACAGGGAAAGTGGCCACAATGTTTTTTGCCTAACATGTATTCGTATGAACATAGCATGGCAAATATTAACAATTGAAGAGTATTTCGAAGACACATGTCTGTAATAAAGTTGTTTCTGTAATGGGAGAAATTAGTTATATAATTACACTTTTGAAGTTTCATGTGTTTTAAGTCTATTAGATATGACATTTGTAAAAGATACATATGGCTGTAAAGCAGCATAACTAATGCAATGATTTGTTAACTTTTACACAACATACTCTTATTATGTCATTTAACAACATCAACCATTTATTTGAATTTTTATGTCTCAATTCCCAAGCTGATGTTTTTATTCTTCTCTCAGAAGTCCCTTTTTGCCATTTATAACATGTACCTATCCTGTGAAAAAAGTGTATTTAAGCAGCTTGTTCTTTCGCTTTCATTTCTAGACTCCCCTCGTAAATTTGGAACCTGTTCTAAAAGTTTTTTAGTTTTCTTGTTTTTTTTCTTCTTTCTAAACTCTACATTATTGATTTTATCATACCTATTCTGCCTGTGTAAAATTAATTATAGAAAGTTGTTTCTGTTAAAAAAATTTTATTCATTTAATTTTTAAACAATAACGACAAACTGTGCTTTACAAGTAGATTTTCTTTCGTGCATTCAGTATCTATGTAATAATAATCGATTGCCTTCTTATTATGTATATTTTGATAAACTTTGAATAAGGATACTAAATTGTGAATGTTTGCCCAACTTAATATTGAACTAATTGTTGAAACTTGAAAGAAAAATAATAGTGCCTCTCGCTTGTATCTTATTACATGTGGATTCTTTTATCGTGTAGATTAAGAAATGTGATTCGTTACTAAAATTATAGACATTGTATTTTTTGAAATTATAGTTATTTAAAAATATTTTTTACCATGTTGGATTTCAAATATATTTCATAGTAAATCAAACATAAGTAAAATTATGACAAAATTTTAAACGTTGGGCCTGTGCTTAGCACGGGCAACACTCATCTAGTATTATATAGAAGAGTGAAGACGACCGGACGACCAAGGGTAAAAGAGTCTTTTACTACTAAATAATAATATCCATCATCCACACACTAAAGAGGAATTTTCTAGAAAGATAAGCCCAAGGACAACCAAGGGTAAATGAGTCTTTTACAAAGAGTCTTTTACTACTAAATAAATATGATTGAAGGGCAGAATAGTAATTGCCAGGGTATTGTCAATTTTTGTTTTAAATTAAATTTAAAAAA
>NW_006238946.1:1937036-1937323 GCF_000226075.1 Solanum tuberosum
AGAAGTTAAGAATCGGAACACATGAAAAATCAATACATTAATTAGAGAAGTAAAATAAATTTAAGTAGATTAATATTTAGAAAGAGATGACAAAAATAGCAAATACCGAGGAGTAAAAGAAATCAATGCAAAGTTAAAACATGGCCCCATTTTTGACTCACTTCAAAAGTCTATGCATTCAAGACCACACATTTATTTTAAAAAATAATAATAATTAATTTGAGTTCATATTTATTTTTGAATGTACTTACTACTTTTAATGAGATTTTTTTCAATATTCAAAATTT
>NW_006238946.1:1937369-1939009 GCF_000226075.1 Solanum tuberosum
GAGGCCTTTTAATCATTTTCTTTCTTAATCTGGTTCGGTCATGAAAATATACTTTTTATTTCATTAAAAAAATGTATAATTAAAGTCGTGTTTGGTTAAATTTTATATAAAAATATAAATATATTTTTCTAAAATGCATAATACATAAATATGTCATTTAATTTGGTTTCATTTGACATCAGTGTCCTCCAATTTTGGATGTGCATAGTAGACACAAAAATTTGTATAGAAATGAACAAGTAGACACATGTGTCCTACTTGACGTCCTACGCGGCGATATAATTCATGTCCTATGCGACATTCTATGTGGCGTCTTACGTGAATTATGTCTCGTAGGACACGTTTGTCTACTTGTTCAACTTTATATTTCTATCTATTTTTATTTTTATTATTATTATATAGAAGAGTGAAGATGACCAGGACGACCAGGGGCACTTTTGTTATTTTACCAAAATTATCAGCTTAAAAGAATTGTACTTTCTGTAGGAAAATTATTGAATTTTCCAAATACCCAATCAAATTGCTATTATTATGATAGCCACGTGTACTTTCTATCATGAAAAGCATAAAAAATATCATAAGTAGCCGTACGATCTAAAAATGGTGGGACCCATTTATTAAATCAATTTATATTTCATTAACACCTTTACTTTTTGTACTAAAATAAATATAAAAAGAAGCAAACATGATTTAAAATGTATTAAAAAATAAAAATATTTTAATTAGGGAGCATAAAAATAAAAATTAATAAATAAAATGGATAGATAAATTAAATGAAATTAAAGTAAACTAAGAAACTAACTAAATTTTTAAATAAATAGTTTTAAAATTTTGCGAATCAAATATTAAAGAGAAATAATAATTATTTTTCGTGTTCAATTTACATACATTAATGATAAGAATATTTTGATAATAGAATATTTTAAATTTTAAGATTAATCAGATTGTTTACTTTATTTACTTAATATTGCTATTCTTTTGTTTGAAATAAGAAGTTAAGAATCGGAACACATGAAAAATCAATACATTAATTAGAGAAGTAAAATAAATTTAAGTAGATTAATATTTAGAAAGAGATGACAAAAATAGCAAATGATTAATAGTACTTTTTTAAATTTTGAAATAAGATAAAATATCTGGATGGAAAATCAATACGATATGTAGTGATCTATGTATTAAAATATCATGCTAATTTAGCATTTAATTCTGAATAGATTTTTTTAAAACAAAGAAAATGCATTTATGTTTTCAGATTATTTGAAATTTTTTCACTAAATTGATAAAAATAACAAAAATACTTGTTCCTATAAGTTATTGTGCATGAAAAAAGAGAACCAAAAACACATTTATATCATGCTAAAAAAATTATGTTCATTAAGACAAATTATGCATATGTAGAACTTCATGTAATAGTGAGACATGCTTCTTAGCTCTAATTTTTATGTATGAGTGATAAATAAAAAATATTAATCTCTCTGTTTCAATGCGTTTGTTCTATATTGATTTGGCATTAAGTTTAAGAAATTAAGGAAGATTTTTTAATCTTGTGATTTTAAATTTTAAATATGTGAAATATAGTAAATGTCTTTTAATCTTCTGATCTTAAATATGACATGTGGAGTTGGAACTAAGAAAAGAAA
>NW_006238946.1:1939111-1958003 GCF_000226075.1 Solanum tuberosum
ATTCATGATTTTTATATAAGATATAATCCAATCTAACAGACAAATTAACACTGAATCCTACTAAATTTGTGTCTTATAGTAATAAATAAATAAATTGAATATTATGCTTCAGAGTTTTACAACTTAAAAAATGAATCAACCCATCGCTAATATCAATTATACTTTAAAATATTATTGGGTTAATTTAATTTAATATTTTTTATTCAGTATTTCATATTTATATTGGAGTTGCCCATTCGGATATAGAGCTCTCTATTAAGAATTTTTTTCATATCCAAAACTCAAAATTATGATATTTAATTAAGGAAGGAGAAACACCATTCAATGCACTATATTCTTTGATGGTTATTTTTTGATATTTTTTAATACTAAATTTTTTACTAGGATCAATATTAATTAATGTTGATCAGAATGCTATAGAAATATCTTTTAATATTTGTCAAATAATGATTAATAATTGATTATATTGGGCCCGTATCACGGGCCTTAAGAATCTAGTTAAACACAAAGCACCGAAGCATTATTTGACTATATAACTTGTAGTAGTTTATTTTAGACTAAATTATAAAAGGGTAGGGTTTACTGCCCAAAAGGCGTTTGTTTAGCACAATCCAAATTGACGCCAGGATTGACTCCAAGAATCTGGCAATATCTCTTGTAAAACCCAATTCTATTCTCCATATTTTGATTAGAACCTTTTCCACATTCTATTCCTCCATTAATGATGTTGGTGATTAAACCATAGCCAGAGACACGACCAGCAGACAAATCAGCTCCTGTTGGTCTCCATTTACCAGTAATAACATAATGGGCCGATGGCTTTGGTCTCTGGGCTGTCATCCAGAACCACAAGGCTGTCTTAAATGAAACTACTGGATCATTTGCAACAGCATCTGGATTTCTTAACAAATCAACTCCTATGGCTTTTCCTGCTGGTCCATAGTTGTAGTTGCTGCATATCACAGAATTGATAGTTGAGTTGATTATTTTACAGAGGCGGATTCAGGATCTCAGATCTATAGTTTCAATCTTTAAAGATTTATTGAACTTATCATATAATTTTAAAATTATCATGAGTTATTGAGTTTAGACCTACTATTTGTGTGGAAAGTACTAGGTTCAGATAAATTCATTGTCATGACTTGAAAAATAAAATAGATAACTTGGTACAAAAAATTGTACTTACTAGGATATTTGGATAGGACCTCGACCGAAGTATTTTTTACCAGGAGCACAAGGCCACTGTTGATTTGCAACACAGTAATCTGGTGGGCTACCTCGTTCTTGCTTGAAGCAATATCCCCATGAAAATGGACCATCCGGAGCTGTTTGCCACCCCCCTAATTATCAACATAATTCATACTTTTATATCTCGTGTTTAATTAGTAATAATTGATGTCATACTCGGAAATACATAGTTGTGGATGTAACGTTGTTAAAAAAGTTGTCAATAAGATCTCAAAAGAAAGTGTTCCTCGTTGATTAGTAAAAACGACTTTTATTTGTTCTTGTAAAGAGCTAGTATAGTTGCCAATCAGAAAAGGGATAATTATTTAAGATAATAGTACCGGTAGTTTCAAGAGAAGTTTGAGCCAAAAATGCAGCGATTTCCTTCTTACGAGTGTTGGTGTTTCCAGTAGTTCCAAAAGCACCAAAGGACCTTGCAGCTGTTATAAAAGCATCATAAGTGTAGAATCCTTTGCCATCACAGTTGGCATCGTTGCGATGCAATAGCATTCTCTCAAATATGTCTTTACTAATAAGAGCACCAACATCTTGTGTCAATGCTCCTCTTAGAGACAACACACAAAACAAAACCACTCCCCAAAACATAATTTTGTTCTTGATTAAATTTTTGCCAAGTTGTGTGTGATTATTTGGGAGTGATGGTAAGCTTGCTATTTATAGGGAACAGAGAGTGATGGGGTTAATAGACTTTTCAAAAGAAATTTATGTGTCTGCTTATTCCAACACTTCCACTTAGCTATGAGTGCAGCATTTGCTTATTAAAATCAATTGGATGAAGCATTATGGACAAAGTTGGGAGGAATCCACTTAAGTTAGTCTTGGGTAGGATTTCTTGCTATTAGGCCTATCACATAAATAGGCCCTTTACTTGTCTTTAACTTATATCTATACCCTCCAATTTTGGGTGTGTACAAGTAGATAATTAAACTTGTATAAAATTGAACAAGTAGACACACGCATCCTACGTGACATAATATATGTAAGGCGTCACGTAGGACACAAAATTGTCATGTAGAATGTCTATTTTCCTTTTTAGGTTGTTACAAAAAGAATGACACAATTCATTTAGCTACAAGAATCACAACTTAAAGTGAGAATACAACTACAAAAACAATTCTTGCATTATTTGATTTGATATTAACATGTATATATAAGCTTTTTTTTTGTACTATTTTGTACCAATTAGTCTCATTGTGTATGAATCACAAGTAAAGAAGGTGTGCATATAAAAAATGATTCCAAATATCAGGAACTCCAGGAAGGCACCAATGTATACAATCTGCATAACTACTTGGATTTGCCAATTGTTCTTTGGTCAGAGGATCCCAGTGCTTTCTGTATATTGATGAATGACCTTCCTTTCTATATTCGGAAAGTTGAGTAATGTTGAGCAACTCAACTTTGAAACCACTCTTCTCATTCAGTTTCTTGATGGCCACTTCCACCAATTTCATCATCTCTGGATCTGAATCTGATCCCCAATACTCTCTATTAGAAATCGGCTCTGTTTCATCGTAGCAATTCTGACCATTTGCCTTCCCCCAATCTTCTCCCCTGCCATTTTATGTTTCAAATATATAATTAGTACTCGTATGACTCAATAAACTAATTGAAAGTCAGAAACCAACTAGATGTATATACAATGTATTAAGCCAATATCAAAGAATAAAAGATGATTCATGACATGATCTCATATCACTCGAAGACTTGTTCCTACAAGGAGCTTGACATCAGCTATAACTTATTTATACTTATTTTCTTGGACTTTCCATCCCCATCCTTGGTATCTGTATACAAAAGGAATAAATGATGGAGGCATTTAAAGATGAATTTAACAAATTCTTTCAGAAAGGGTTGTTGAAGCACTAAAGTTGGAAAGGTTCTTCATAAATGAACTCATTTTGTCAAAACAATGAGTCCATTATATTACTTCCAAAATAGCTTTAATTATACCGAGCATTTGCTTAAACAAACCATTAATCTCCTGATCACGCTTAATTAACACTACACTAACTTGAATAGTAAGAGCAAATTTGAGAAATATATTATATACCTGTTGTGAGTAGGTGATAAGCTAACAAAGAAAACTCGAGTCTTGGTGCGATTCACATGAGTATCCAACCAATCTGCCCATGTCTGTAGCCCCAACTCGTATGTACGCAGCATCCCCAAATATTCATACTTTGCATTTGCACTTTCAAAAGATCCCCACCTGAAATTACACAATCTCTATCATAATTAACGAACATCTATCTTGTGCCTAAAATCTTGAAATGAAGAATCATAATTTTCTTATGAATGGACAAAGGTTGCAAAAAGTGTACTCACAGAACCTTCAAATTCAATCTCCACCATAGATATGAATTAAAAACAAGCACATCAGCATCTTTCCAAATTCTGGCATGCTTTTCTATCGAATCGATTCTCACTATGCGCTCGTCCACACGATGATATGATGGATCGTCGCAATTTGATTCAACTAACAATGGTGCCCAGTAGAAATCAATAGTAGCATTGTATTCCTTCATTAATGTAAAAATACAAAAAAAAATACTAATTAGAACTGCAAGCAAAGTTCAAGGAGAAGAACAAGGTAGCGTATCGGAGAAGCAATTTTCGAAACTCACAATAGCTTTAAAGGTGACCAAAGAGCCATTATAGTTAACATATTTGAGATGACTAGGAATTTCTGATTCTAATATGCAGACCATTGAAACCCATTGATTCCTATTGAGTGAATCTCCCACATAAACAACCCTTTTGTTCCTCAACTTCTCCAACATCGCCGTAGCATTAAATCTTTACAAAATCAAGAACTACAATCACATACCCAGAACAGAAAGTAGGATAAAATTGAAGAAAAACTGAATAATACTCTACCTTGGAAGGTCACAATCATTGGGTTGCCATTTCCAGTAGAGATAGTTAAGATTCTTTCTCCCAAACTTCTGACAAGCCATTCCATCATCCATGAACGAACAATTTGTCCCGTTATAAAGAGGGCGAGATTGATTATCAAATACCCATTTACCAGAATAGAAATTACAGCTAGATAACGAGCTTATCTGGGTCTGCTTCTCGACTAACTTTGGAGCTTGACTAATCCCTCTGGACATCGACAAAGCCGTAAGGACTAAAATGGCAGTGATAATCGCAACCAGCAACTGAAAACTTAGCTGAATACCCATTCCCTTGTTCTTTAAACTAGAGCCGAAAAGTACTGGTCTTCCATTCATTTTTCTCTGCTTTTTCAGGCTTTTGCTTTGGATTTGCAGTTCGTTCCTCTTTAAAAATGGTGGGAATTAGTCATGATTGGCGGAGATGAGAATAGCGAGCTCGTCAAAGAAGCAGCCATTAAGCCTGATTATATTGACCCAAATTTGGGACTTATTTGGAACAGGTGCTTTTTCTATCTGCAGCAATAACAAATACCGTACTTTTTATTTATTTACTTCTGTTCGATAATCTTATAGAAATTCCGTATTAGTAAATTTAAGTTGTTCATGAATTCAAGTAATCATTCAATTAAGTTAGAAAGATTCTCCAAAACTATTTTATTTTTAGATCTTAATACCATAATTTTTTAATTAAATTACGATAAACTAGGAGTATTATTTTAATACTTAAATTTAAAAGTTCACATCAATCAACATGCTTTTGAACTTTACTGAAAGCGTAAGTAGCTCTCCAATTTACATATTTGTGTAAATTGTTAATGACGAGTGACGTGGCAATAATCAAGTTGTAGAAGAAGCAGGCAAGGGCAAAACTGTCTTTGTATATTAAAGTTATTTAGGATCAATTGCTAAAAGAAGTTATCTAGTTAATTAGAGTCCTAAATGTAGTCAAGCTACTAATTACCCTAGATAGTATCTCATCACACCTATAATTACCTAATGTGTAGTGATGTATTAAGTAGAACAATTAGCGTTCTTGTTCCTATTAATGAGGGTTATTTTCATCGATCTCAATTGATGATTACTTAAACGGAATGATTCTCCACTTGTAATTTTCTTCTCCATTCCCTCTTTTTCCCTTTTAATGATTTTCGATTTGAAGTTTGAACAAATGCACATTTCAGATCTCTACGTTTGGCAAAGTCCTAAATATACTATTCACTAGTCACGTACGGCTGCTAATTAATTTAGAAAGGCTCTTTGAATTTATCAAAAGGTCTTACTTATGCATTTGAAATATTTAGAGAAATAATAATAGTTGTATGATTTTCTTAGGTAATTATCAAATTTTGGATGAATTGATAACCATTCATTTAAGTGCCTGATAATAATTAATAAATTTTCTTATAATTAATTGTTTAGGACTATATAACCTATCAAATATAATATCTTATAAACAAATTTTGACAAAGTTTCTTATAAGTCAACGTGAACTACAAGCTAACTAGATGAATCAAACGAGTCATTTATACGGCAAAGGGCCAAATATACCCCTGTACTATAAGAAATAGTTTAAATATATCCCTAGTTATATTTTTGGGCTAAATTTACCCTTATGACTAACAAATGACACATGTACGACTGAGATTAAATGAACAATTCAATTTAAAATAAATTAAATTTGGATATAACCCGCCCCGCCCCAATAACTTAACCCGACCTAATATGTAACATTAACCCACCCAATTTGTCTTTCAAACAAGAAAACTTAATGGACAATTGAGTTCTTGCTATCTAGCAACGTCTGCACCTTGGAGCCTCTGCATCGCAAACACTCCTTCAATTGCCAATTTCTCTGTGGCTATATCTTCAGACTAAATTTGTAACTACTTTGAGATAGTGTGCTGCCACATATGGATGGAGCTACTGCTAGTACGTTGCCATTTTTTAGCCAAACTCTTGCTACATTTTTTGGAGTTAATATCTCAAAAGTCACTCAACTTTAAGAATTTATCTATTAAAGTCATTAAACTTTGTTTTGTATCAATAAAATCACTAAACTTGGACCTTTCTATCAATAAAATCACTCAATCAAATTTATCATTAAAAAAAATAATATTGACATAGCAAAATAAATTATTATTTTTATGCCATATAAACATGGACCCACGAATAAATGAAATTAAAGAAAACTTATTTAAAAAAGTTCGGACAAACTTAATCATGGAAACAAATATTTTTTAATTATATTATTGTATAATTTATGTCATGATTTAATAAATAAATGAATTATTTTTTCTTAGTGAAACATATTTTGGTATTACTGTAATACCATAATATTTAGTTTGCCTCCTAAACAAGAAATGAGTTTAAGTATTTAAGCAAAACAACAAATTAAATCCAAAATAGGAAGAAAAACACTAAACAAATATAAAAAATAGAACAAGTATTTATTAATTAAAAAGTTCTTCGGCGTGTAATATATTTAGATGTTTCTTGCTAAATATAATTTGGTAAAGATCTTATTTTTCCTTTGTAATTCCACAGTTTGCTAACGTTGACATATATTTGTTCAAGCTTGAAAAAATTATTTTTTAAATTTTTTGATAAATAAGTTTTGAGATTTAAAATTGTGTTTGGACATACATTTCAATTGATTTTCTTGAAAAAAAAATTGTGAGAGGAAGTGAAAAGTCCTAAATGAGATTTATTTAATTTTATTTAATTGTGGAATTTATATTTACATGATATAAAAATAATAATTTATTTTGCCATGCCAATACTTTTTTAATGATAAAATTGATTGAGTGATTTTATTGATAGAAAGGTCTAAGTTTAGTGATTTTAATGATACAAAACAAAGTTCAGTGACTTTGCTAGACTTTGCTAGATAAATTATCAAAGTTGAGTGACCTTTTGAGATATTAACTCCATTTTTTGCCATTTGTTAATATATTTTGAGGTGAAATATTGATACTCCACTGGCCTCAGGTTCCCTTGATACTCCTCATCTATTTCGAGTTTTTTGAGAACTCGTCTTGCCAAGAGAAGTCTGGTACGATATGCAGCATCATAAGTTTGGAGTGTTGTACTTGTTTTTTGTCCAGATTAGTTAGTTTGAAGTAAAGAAATTGGCAATTGAAGGAGTGTTTGCGATGCAGAGGCTCCAAGTTGTAGACATTGCTGGAGAGCAAGAACTAAATTGTCCATTAAGTTTTCTTGTTTGAAAGACAAATTGGGTAGGTTAATGTTACATATTAGGTTGGGTTAAGTTATTGGGGCGGGGCGGGTTATATCCGAAGTTGATTTATTTTAAATTAAATAGTTCATTTAATCTCAGTTGTCCACGTGCCCTCTGTTAGTCACAAGGGTATATTTAGTCCAAAAGTATAACGGGAGGGATATATTTAACCCGAAAGTATAACTAAGGGTATATTTAAACTATTTCCTATAGTAGAGGGGTATATTTGGCCCTTTGCCGTCATTTATATTGCCCAAACTTGAACAAATTGGACGGATCATGATTTTACTATGCTAATTTTGCCTCCCCTGCCCTTGTCATTAATCTTCACTGTTCAAATCTTTGACATGATAAGAAAATCGACCTCTTTAAAAGAACAAATGAATCCAATCACATTCTTACTATTTCTGTAAGAACTGAGTCTCATTCTGGATGGGTCACAAGTAAAGAAGGTATACATACAAGAAATGATTCCAAACATCAGGAACTCCAGGAAGACACCAATGTGTACAATCTGCATAACTACTAGGATTTTCCAATTGTTCTTTGGTTAGAGGATCCCAATGCTTTCTGTAAATGGATGGATGTGCTTCTTTTCTATATTCAGAAAGTTGGGTAATGTTGAGCAAATCTGCTTTGACACCACTCTTTTCATTCAGTTTCTTGATGGCTGCTTCCACCAATCTCATCATTCCCGGAGATGATTCCGATCCCCAGTACTCTGCATTAGAAATTGGTTCTGTTTCATTGTAGCAATTCTCACCCTCTGCCTTCCCCCACTCTTCTCCCCTGCCATTATATCAAACAACGGTTCTTTGCTTTACATACTTGATTTTTGATATGTTTTACTTGAGTCGAGGGTATCGAAAACAACATATTCTTTGTGTGCACTCCACCCTTCTCAGACCCTACTTATGGAATTACACTAAATAATATGAGTGCTTTTGCAGAATATCTTGACTCCAAACAGATCTAGCAAAAGATAGATACTAGTAGAAGTTGAAAAAGCGTACAAGTGATACCAACTAGTAGAAGACTAGTGCCTACTAGAGTATATGAGAGAACCCCTAATGTTTAGAAAATTCTTTAATACAGAGTAATGAAACACTATGGACCCAAGGGAAGCATATGTTATTGAGGTTTCATACAACCGACCCTACTAATTGTATTTGAGGAGTAGTAGTAACTGGTGTTGTTATAGCATGTTCAATGTAGGGACAAATGTGGAGAGTCAATTACGGTTCACATGAACTCAATAACTTTTATCTAGTTCTTGTATACATATTAAGAAATTACTACTAAATATCTATAAATATTTGATGCTGACCTAATTATTGTTATATGATTAACTTGAGATCATTATACCAACTCATAAACTTCAAATCTGAATCCGCTTCTCGTTAAACTGTGCAATTAGAAAAACTTGAAGTGGTGAATTATATACCTGCTGTGCGTGGGCGACATGCTAACAAAGAATACTCTTGTTTTGGTGCGGTTGACATGAGTGTCCAACCAATCTGCCCATATCTGTAGACCCAACTCGTATGTACGCAGCATCCCTAATTGTTCATACTTTGCATCTGCACTTTCAAACGAACCCCACCTGAAATTGCACAAATCACTGTCATATTCAATGGACATTTTATTCCCAAAATCTTGAAATTTAGTACAACTTCTTATGATTGATTTAATGTCGCAAGGTATATGTTTACTCACAGAACAGTCAAATCCAGTCGCCACCATAAATAGGAATTAAAAACAAGCACATCAGCATCTTCCCAAAATCTAGCATGTTTCTCTATTGAATCAACTCTCAATACACGATCCTTCACACGATGATGCCAGGCATCGTCACAATTCGATTCCACCAACAATGGTGCCCAGTAAAAATCAATAGTAGCATTGTATTCCTTCACCAATATAATGTTGGAAACAAGATCTAAGTCCATAACTTCAATAACCAAAGAGCAAACACATAATAATGGTTGAAACTCACAATAGCTTTTAATGTGACCAATGAACCATTGAAGTGAACTTGTTTGAGATGGGTATGGATTGATGACTCTAGCATGCACACAAGTGAAACCCATTGATTCCTATTGAGTGAATCACCCACATAAACAAGCCTCTTGTTCCTCAACTTCTCCAGCATCGCTGTGGCATTAAATCTTATCCAAAATCATAAATACCCAGAACCCAAATGAAGAAAAACAGAAGAAAAAGAGAAAAATTCTACTATACCTTGGGAGGTCACAGTCATGAGGTTGCCATTTCCAATAGAGATAATCAAGGTCTTTTCTCCCGTAATTTTGACAAGCCATTCCATCATCCAAAAACGAAATGAAGGAACAATTGGACCCATTATAAAGAGGGTGAGATTGGTTATCGAATACCCATTTACCAGAAAAGAAATTGCATCTGGATAATGAGTTCAACTGGATCTTTTCCCCAATTTCCTTGGGCCTAATGGTTCTTGACATGGACAAAGTTGTGATAACTAAAACCGCAGTGATAAGTGCTACCAGCAGCTGAATTGTTAGCTGAATACCCATTACCTTGTTATTCCAACTACTCCAGAATAGTAATGGTCTCCCATTCATTTTTTCTGTTTTCAATTTGTTGAAATATGCCATCATTTAAACATGTTCTAGTTACAAATAACAGCAACAACATATTAATATGTCATAGTATAGGAAGAAAATAACAGTAACAACAACAAATAATATGATAAACGAATAAAAAAGAACAAGTATAATTATAATAATACTGATAAGGAAAACGACGTTTAACTACCTACTAACCTTTTGTCTTGATCTTCAACTTCAATATCTTTCTATTGTCACTATTAATTTGAACATGTTCATACTTATTAGGATTGTAAATAAATAAAATAATACACTACTACATCTTTATGGAATCTTTTTTTTTCACTTAAAATAATCCTTAAATTTCAACCTTATTAATACTAAACTATTGAATTATTACAATTAGAAGCTGAGTAATAAATTTAATTAAAAATGAAGCACATGTGCAAGATTGAAAGGTGACAAAGGCTTTGGATATTTAAAAAGAGAAATTAGCTGTCGATGTGGATATATGTGTGTCGTATTAATGGCCAATCAACAACTCGTCAGAATGCCTACCAACCATACTGGTATCTTCAATCTGGGAAATTATTCTATTTATTCTTTACTCAAAAGTTCACTGCCTTTTGTGGAACTACCAGTCTACCACTAAAAGTCTGAAAGAATAAACACTTTAACCCTCTAAATACACTCATGTAGCCAGTTGAATTACTAATATACTAATGCAAATTGGTCGACAAATTGCTTAATTTACACTTCAATTTACATTGTCTGTACAAAGTGCTTACCCGAAAAGCAAAAATTGTGACAAAAGTTATAGCGGTTACAAGTTATCATTGCTTCAAAAAAAAAAATCTTTTAAAGACAAGATGATAATAAAAAAAATTCTAGTAAAAATGCTACACACTCTTTTGTTCAATTTATTTTTTATCTTACTTGTAAATTGATCAAATTAACACGTGCCGAATTATTTATCCGCCATAGTAATGACCGCGTAACTTTGAGATCTATTTTTTTTAATTATTACTCCTTTTGTTTTTTTTTAATTGTTCAATTTTAACTTTTTATTTATCCCTTTTTACTTGTCATTTTTGACAAATCAAGATAAAACAATATTTTTTTTACCTATTATACCCTTAATTTATTTAGAGAGTTAATGTTTTTGAAAAAGATAAAACATAAGGAGTAAATTGATTTTGGAATTCTATCAATTAATAGGGGTAAAATGATAAATTCACTATGTCAATTATTATTTTCTTAATAAGTGTGTCAAATAAAAAATGGACAAGTAAATAGGGATAGAGAGAGTATTATTGTAAATATATTTGAACATTCAAATATTTTGATTGTAAATAACAAGCATGTGTCATTCACATATACTAGTAGTTATTTCGAGCAGTTATGGCCTTCATATTTTGTCTACAAATTAGAGAACATCCAAAGCAATTCAAACCTTTTTTTAGATTTTAAAGTTTAGCTTTTTGAGCTGAGAAAAGCAAGAAGTATATAAACAAGAAACTCTTATTTCTGAAGACAAAATAAGAAACTACATATCTCCTTATTCCATTCTAAATGGGCATCCAGAATCCCTTTTATTCAGACATAACTTTATATACTGTCATCACCATGACTAAAACATAAGCCTAGGCCTCAGCAAAGTTCCTCTGGGTGTAGCAATCAAGGTTGTCCCCAGGAGCAACATTCAATATGGTACAATACCTTCTATAAAATCCAATCCGATCTTCCACTTGTGGATTCTGTCCTTTGCCACATTCAATTCCACCGTTAATTATGTTTGTAATGACACCGTAGCCTGGTTGTCGATTTGCTGATGTATCGGCTGCTGATGGCGTCCATTGCCCTGTGATAACGTCGTGGCATGATGGCTTATTGCCTTGTGCCGTCATCCAGAACCATATTGCTGTTTTAAAAGATACAGTTGCATCTGTGGCTACTAAGTCAGGGTTGTTAACTAGGTCTTGTCCAATTGCTTGCCCAGCTAAGTCATAGTTAGATTGCCTGCAAAATTCATTTTATCATCAATAAATTAGTTACATATTGTGTTTTTTTCATCTAAGATTTCCTAGTTATGACATGAAGTATTTTCCTCTGTTTTACGTACCCTGTCAATTGGATAGGTCCTCTGCCATAAAATCCACTTCCCACTTGGTTGCCTTCCCTAAGAAAGCAATATCCTCCGGCAAATGGACCATCTGCACTTAGGCTACCACCTGCAAAATTAGACCCAAATACTTCACTTATTATTCTAGTGTATATAACGTAAATCCATTTCTTAACTAGACACTTGTGTTACAATCAGGGGCAGATCTATGTACAATTATGTTAATATTGGAACCAAGCTACTGTTCAAAGCGTATGGCACCTAGAACCTCAAAATCCTGGATACACCTCTGATTACAATTAACGGTCAATCTAATTTTGTATACTTATATGTTGAACAAATAACAGTAGTTAGGTGGAAGAGCCAAAATTACCAGTAGTTTCGTGAGAAGTTTGACCGAAAAAGGCAGCAATTTCCTTCTTACGGGCAGTATCATCACCAGTAGTACCAAAACCTGAAAACGAATTGGCTGCACCTATGAATGCATCATAAGTGTAGAAGCCCTTGGCAGGGCATCTATCATCGTTTCGATTCTTGAGCATCTCGTTGAACAAGTCACTTGTCACAATTGTACCAACATCTTGTGCCAAGCTTCCTGTTAGGAACAACCAAAAGACACAACATAATACCATTTGTGATCCCAAAAACTCCATTTTTTGTTTCTCTCTGTTCTTTCTTATGCTTTATGAGCTAGTGTTTACTGAATTAGTTATGTATATAGGTGGGTATTTATAGAGATCAAATTTAAGGTGAGCATACACTTTTCCACTGATTTCAACAAAATTGTAGTAGTTTGCTTCTTTGTTTCGGTCATGTACGTGTGTCATCATAAATGGCCGAAACAAACTTAGATACACAATTTTCTTTCACCTATAGTAACCTAGAAGAGGTATTGTGATTCAGTTAATTATGTACTAGTCTAATTAGTTAGTTAGTCTTGTCAGATTAATTAGTCACGATAGTTAGTTTACTGTTAGTGTTCCGTTAATATGTCAGTTCAATTGTTAGTTAGATTTAGTGTTCCTTCATTGTATAAATATATGTTCTTCTCATAATGAAAATCAGTTAAGAGATTTTTCCCAAATTGCTCTCTTCTTCTCCAACATTTCTTTCTCACGTATTGCATCCATGGATGGTGCTTAGCCATGGTCTGTGGAGTATTATTGACAAGAGGTAGATACGAAAATAATATGAGTTAATTGAACTATCAGAATTTATACTTTACAAGATAAATTCCCGTTTAATGATTTTTTAAGATATTAACTCAAAAAAATATATATCAAAATTACAATCAAATATTGGTGGTGACTTAGTGGTGAAATTAAAGTGAGTTTATCTTGTAAACCAAAATCTACTGAATCCCTATTTGTTACAAATTGTCGAGTTCTGGAATATCAAAGTTGGCTACGTAATGAAGTCGGTACAAGACTTTTCAAATTGAAGTAAATTCTAGTATACGTCAAGTTTTTTTTTTCCTTCATCGATAAAAGTCAAGTCTTGGGAGCTATATTTTCCGCGCACATTCAAGTGAAAACCATTACCTATAGTGGTTTCAAATAAACGAGTTGAGCTGAATTTTGTCAATGCTAATTTGGAACATAGTCATAAAATTTGGGTTGCATGAATAGGAAAAAATAGTTTAAAGGGAAAAGGGTCAAATATTCCCCTAAACTATTCGAAAAGGTCTAGATATAACCCCCCCCCCTCCCCCATTTAAAGTTTGGCTCACTCATTTCTTCGTCGTCCAACTTTTCGCATAGATATGACCTTATGTGCGTTAGTTGGTCTGCTGGACATATCTAGCTTATTTTCAATTTCTTTAAATGTCACATGGAATTGTCATGTCATTTTGACTTTACCACATGACATTTATATGAAAATGGAAAGGGATCAATTATGCCCCTAAAAAATTCGGACCCATAAACACCTAATCCAACCCATAAATCAACCCCTCTTTTAAATAAACTACCTACCCGTTTTCAACAATTTTGTTTAAATTTTTATTTTTTTCGATAAATCCCGAAAATGAGTAATTGATTAATAAAAAATAGGAATTTGAAAAAAAATAATATAAAATTAACACCAAAAATTCACAAATAAATATTGTAACTTTAATTCAACAATTTCAAAAAATTTATAAAATTTTTATTTTTTTTGGTACATCCCGAAAATGAGTAATTGATTAATAAAATATATGAAAAGTATGAAAAAAATATAACATTAATGCAAAAAAATCACAAATAAATACAGTAACCTTAAATTCAACAATTTCAACAATTTTTTTAAATTTTTTTTTCCATCGGTAAATCCCGAAAATGAGTAATTGATTAATAAAAAATATGAAAAAAAATATAAAATTAACGCCAAAAATTCAAAAATAAATATTGTAACCTTAAATTCAAAAATTTCAATAAATTTTTTTTAATTTTTATTTTTTTCGGTAAATCTCGAAAATGAGTAATGATTAATAAAAAATAAGAAAAATATGAAAAAAATATAAAATTAAAAAAAAATTGAATTCAAGATTAGTATATTTATTTGTGAATTTTGGCGTTAATTTTATATATTTTTTCATATTTTTAATTAATCAATTACTCATTTTCGGGATTTACCAAAAAAAATAAAAAAATAAAAAAATTGTTGAAATGGTTGAATTTGAGGTTACTATATTTATTTGTGAATTTTTGAAGTAAATTTTATATATTTTTTTCATATTTTTCCTTTTTTATTAATAAATTACTCATTTTGGGATTTACCGAAAAAAATAAAAATTAAAAGAAACTGTTAAATTTAAGGTTACTATATTTATTTGTGAATTTTTGGCGTTAAATTTTATATTTTTCTCATACTTTTCATATTTTTATTAATCAATTACTCATTTTCAGGATTTTACCGAAAAAATAAAAATTTAAAAAATTATTGAAATTGTTGAATTTAAGGTTAATATATTTATTTCTAAATTGTTGGCGTTAAGTTTATGTTTTTTCATATTTTTTCTATTTTTTATTAATCAATTAGTCATTTTCGGGATTTATCGAAAAAAATAAAAATTAAACAAAATTGTTGAAAACGGGTCGGATAGTTTATTTAAAAGAGGGTTGATTTATGGGTTGGATTAGGTGTATGAGTCCGAATTTTTTAGGGGCATAATTGATCATTTCCATTTTCATATAAATGCATGTGGTAAGGTGAAAATGACATGACAATTCTATGTAACATTTAAAGAAATGAAAAATGAGTTGGATATGTCCAACAGACCAACTAACGCCCATAAGGGCATATCTATTCGAAAAGTTGGACGGCGAGGACATGAGTGAGCCAAACTTTAAACGGAGGGTATATCTAGACCTTTTCGAATAATTTAGGGGCATATTTGACCATTTCCCCTTTAATTTAACAGAAATAGTAAAGATAGTCATGAATTGACAAATTTAATTTTCATCGACATGAATTGTGGTGAAATAATTAAAATTCATGCATCTTTAATCAAAGGTCAAAAACTCATGTTAGGAGCTTTTCTAAACATTGCAATATACAAATACAAATTTAGTTAGATCTCAATGTGAATACTAAAAAAACAAAAATTGATCCAGTTTTTCCCCTGATTAATTAGTCAAATGAATTGATCTTTCCTTCAAGATTAAGTCATAACCATTTCCCTCTCCTTCGTAGGCCTCCATATTTTCGTACTTTGTTTTGTCTTATTTAACTTTTATAGAGTCTAATTTATAGCTTCTTGATCACAGAAGTCCTTGCATAATTTATTCTCTTTTTTTGTATGTATTAGAAAATATTGGTTTTTACCTATCCGATATGGGTGCCCAATTATTTTAAATAGGATATGTCGCAGTTGCTAATTTTTTCCTTGATCTAACATCACTTGGTTTGACCCTGAACAATTCTTATAACATGACAGAAATGATCAACGTTAAGAATAAGATTCAAAGCTGGAATCCATGAGGTTTGACCATGACTGGAGTTGAATTCGGGAAAACATATTTAGTCGTCAATCAACTTAATTTGAAAATAAAATAAAAGTGTTTTCATTTTTTTTCACTCCAAATTACTCATCAAAACTAAAAAAGAACTACTTCAATTTTCAAAATAATATTTCACTTTTAAAATAAATTATTTTCAAAAAAAAAATTCACAATAATATATGATCAAACGCCCACTAAATCTACAACATAAATCATATAACTTTTATTTTTCTTAAATGCAGCAGCCTCACTCAAGCACCACATATTATGTAGGATATGTGGTCCTTTAATTTTTAAGAAGACAAATATATCTCCCTATTCTAAATGGGCACAGAGAATCCCTTTATTCATTACATCCAAATATAACTTATAGACTGAACAATCTCCATGAGTAATAGTAATACATAACATAATTTGCATTCTATATATGTAACGACGCTTAGCCCTGGGCGAAGTTCCTTTGATTGTTGCAGTCCAAGTTTTCACCAGTGGGAACATTCAGCATACCACAATACCTCCTGTAAAATCCAATTCGACTATCCACTGCAGTATTCTGACCCATCCCACATTCAAGTCCACCGTTAATGATGTTGGTAATGACACCGTACCCTGGCACTCTATTAGCTGCCGTATCTGCGGCGGATGGCGTCCATTGCCCAATGATAACGTTGTGGCATGATGGCTTATTATCCTGTGCTGTCATCCAGAACCATATTGCTGTTTTGAATGATATTATAGGATCTGTGGCTACTAAATCAGGGTTGTTCACTAGGTCTTGTCCAACACCAATACCTTGTCCAGCTCGTTCGTAGTTAGATTGGCTGCACAAAAATAATGTTATCATTGATTTCAAAATTAATCACGGTGACATTTTAACTGTTGATATTCTATTCAATTGTCTTACTGTGTCAATTGGATAGGTCCTCTGCCATAGTATCTTTCTGACTGATCTATTTGCCTGACAAAGCAATATCCTCCAGTAAATGTTCCTGCACTACCACCTGCAAAAGAGCGAATTATAGAATTCAATTGTTACATAATCAGGTCACCTAAAATGTACATTATTAAATTACAACGATAAGAAGGATGACCCAAATTACCATTAGTTTCATGAGAAGTTTGACCGAAAAAGGCAGCCATTTCCTTCTTACGGGCGGTATCATCACCAGTAGTACCAAAAGCTGGAAAGGAGTTAGCTGCAGCTATGAATGCATCATAAGTGTAGAATCCTTTGCCAGGACATACATCACTGTTCCTAAAACTCAACATTTGTTCGAATAATTCCCTCGTTACAATTGAACCAGCATTTTGTGCTAAAGTTTCTCTTAGGAACAAGAAAAAGAGACAAGAGAGTGCAACTGGTGATACATTGAACTTCATTTTTCCTCTGTTTTTTACTTATGTTTTTTATGAGTGTTTAGTTATGTGTGTGGGTACTTATATTGATTAGTTTAAGACTTTTCCACTAACAATGTTAAATGATACTTTGTACAAATATGACTATTTTCCACAGAAATGTAGTTATCAAGTTTGCTTCTTTTTTGGGTCATTGACGTGTGTCATCATAAATGGCCGATACACTGAAGAAAAATCGCAGGGGAATAGATACGAAATTGTCATGAAGACGTGAACTGCCTAACATGGAGTAAATCAAATCTAACTTTACTTGTCCCTTCGGGGATATTTGATAAGATTGGAACGATACAGAAAAGGTTATCATAACCCACACAAAGGATAAAAAAATCTGATTTTAGTTTTTCTCTTATTCATCGGCATAATAAAATAGGAAAATTTATTGAAAAGTGTGGAGTCCAACACGTTGATATGGTTAATAGGACACAATTTATCTTTTGTAATCAAGTGTAGTAAATAATTTGTGACCGTAAGGAGTCGTTTGGCGTGAAGGATAACACCAAATAGTCGTGGGATTAAATTATGTTGTCACTTAATTTGTTGTTTGGTTGACAAGTTCAAAATAATTTATCCCGCAATTAATAATTAGTATCAGGATAAGTTATCCTTCCCCTTGGGTGATATAGTAATCTCGGGATAACTTATCCCGAAATAAAGGAGGTAAAATGACAAAGATATCTCTTTAAACTCTTTTTATATTTCACTTTTCACATTTATCTATATTTACATTATTTTTAATACCAGATATAATAACATTCACAAGCTTCACTACTCCCTATTTTTACATAATTCTTCACATTTTTCTATCAAAAAAAATATCTATATAAATATAATTATTATTGATGAATTTATTTGACTAATTCTTATGTTTATTTATATATTAATTTCTCATAAATCCTTTTTTTACTTTATTTATAAACTTACGATGGAAATTCTATTTTTAAGCTAAATAAAAAGAAAGTTGTATTTTTAAATACATATGATACCAACATGTGAATGCACACACAAAAATATTTGAGCTAAATAAGATAAAAGTTTCATTTTTAAGATTGAATAATTAAAGCTAGGGGTGTTCACGGGTTGGTTTGGATCGGTTATTGGTCAAAACCAAAACCAAACCAACTTAATCGGTTTTAAAATTATCAAAACCAAACCAAACCAAATATAATATACATTTATCGGTTTGGTGATTATCGGTTTCGGTTTGGTTTGGTTCGGCTATTAACCATACACAAAAATAAAAGAAACAATTCATTTAAAATGTAAAAAAAGTGACAACAATCCATTC
Source organism: Solanum tuberosum (assembly GCF_000226075.1). Classification (NCBI taxonomy): domain Eukaryota; kingdom Viridiplantae; phylum Streptophyta; class Magnoliopsida; order Solanales; family Solanaceae; genus Solanum; species Solanum tuberosum. The sequence continues at coordinate 1,957,886 of NW_006238946.1, forward strand.
AAAACGAAAAATAGTTAGAATGACTTAAATTACTAAACTTTCAATCACTAAATTTACTATCAATAAAGCTTTAAAATTCACTATATAGGCCTAGAAGGAAGAGACAATAACATTTTCA
>NW_006238946.1:1958598-1960182 GCF_000226075.1 Solanum tuberosum
ATATACATGAAATCAATAAGATAAATGTTTCATCTTGGGCATTTTTGCTTTCAATAAGTAAATTATAAAGAAATTTTAATGAAAATTTGTATAAGATCTTTAAAATTGTTTATAAAAATAATATATTAAGTATGTATATTAATAAAATATATGTATATAATTCATCGGTTCGGTTCGGTTCGGTTATTTCTTTGATTTTTTTCGAATAAAACCATAATCAAACCAAATACTATCGGTTTTCAAAAATCCAAAACCAAACCAAACCAAACCCAAATAAAATCGGTTTTATTTTATAGATTTGGTTTGATTTTTCGGTTTTGATCGGTTTTTATCCAAACCATGAACACCCCTAACTAAAGCTTGCAAAGAAAAAAATAAACTGGGGGTATTTTTGTAAACAAACAACTTATTCTTAAAAGTTATGGAAGACATATTATTTTGAATACAACCAATCAAACACTCAATAAAAAATAATCTCAACATAACTTATCACATTATAATTAATCTCAATATAACTTATATCATCATAATTAATCCCATCATAACTCGTATTTAAACAACATGATCCTAACAAAATCCATGCTCGAGGACAAGAGTGCGAATTATTGCTTCTAGAAGAGGCCATTTTATGTGTGAGACTTTTCAACGTGAAGAAATTTCTTTATAATTATAGTAATAAATTAATAGTAAGTCATCAATCAAGTCTTGAAGAGCTACATTTTCCACACACATTTAAAACTTATAAACCATAACTTACGTTTGCCGTTTACTCCCGCTTCCCACGGAAGTCATAGTCAAGAGTCAAGACAATATTGGTTACCTATGCTCTTACTAGGGGTAAAACGGTCATTTGCATTTTTGCCCTTATTTCCTATCCGTCTTCAATTTTAATTTCTTTGTATAAGTAACTTTTTTGCTGAGAATAGGTTAATATTTTTGCATCATGATAACCCACAAATTATGCCTATAACCTTGAAAAAATTGGCCCCGCTAGACCTAATTCTAGTGGCAAAAATTAAAGATCAACTCATTTGAGGGACAAAAATTACAAACAAGTCCCTTAAAAGGGCAAATCGTGCAACTAAATATCTTACAAATTCTCTTATTTTTTTCTTCCAAATAATAATTTTGTACGTAATTTATTTTTTAGTAAATATTGACAGTCTTAAATAACAGCCATAAGAAAATAATGTTTCTACGTCCTCATTTTTTACAAGTTCGACAACAAATATGTAGCTAGTGTTTGGCCATAGATTTCCAAATATATTTGGCAAATATTATTTGGGTGAAGATTTGGGTGAAATTTCACCATGTGTTTGGCCATAGTATTTGGGAAATATATTTCAATTTTTTAAGAAATATGACTTATGCCCATAAGTTTTTAAAACTATCAAAACTAACCATAAATTTGTATTACATAGCAAAATAGAAATGTCGCGTAACAAGATTCATGACTTCCGCAATAAATCAAAAAGCATCATTACAGTAAATAGTCGCATCGTTAAAAAAGATGCATGGGTATAAAAGCTCTTGTACATGTATGCTCTTTATAATAGAAAAATTTATTAATTGAGTTAGTTAGCA
>NW_006238946.1:1961325-1968411 GCF_000226075.1 Solanum tuberosum
ATTTGGGTTATTTGCCAAAAAAATTTGCCAAATAATGAGAAAGTGTATGGACAAACAATATTTGCCAAATTTTTTCCCAAGTTTTACTTGGGAAATCTATGGCCAAACGGGCCCGTAGTCTATCTCCACTCTATTCTATGTACAAATCGTCCTTTTATTTATTTATTTATTTATTTATTTATGTAATAAATACATAGTTGGTCGTTGTTTTGGCCTAAATTACATTTTATTGATATTGATGGATAGAAGTATTCTTTACTCATTCGATTATTCCCTACAACCTTAATTTCATGCTCAACTAAATGTTCACTTGCTGTCTACGTACATATTGCGCACAAAAGTAATTACTACTTGACAATATCATCGTACGGTAAAATCATACATGACTTAGTCACGCTCTAATATGAAAACAAAATACAAACAAAAATAATCTTATTTAAAATACGGAAGAACTATAAAAACATATATATTGTTGTGGTATTATTAAGATTTCTTATTCAGAAATTACTCATTAGTCAATGATACTATAAGAGTTTATATATTTTATGATATCATTAAGGTTTCTTGTTCAAAAATTACTCATTAGTCAATGATACTAACTCTCATAGTATCATTGACTAATGATACTATGATTTCTGAACAAGAAACTTTAATGATACCATATATATATATATATATCAGCCTTAATGATACCAATGCAGTATACGATATTGATTTAGTATCACTTAAGCGAAATTGGTTGGGGGTATATTGTGTAATTATGTAATGGGATATGAATGTAAATGAGTATATGTTTGTAATTATTTTGCTTTTATAGGGTATTTACTTAGTTTCCCCATATTTAGGGGTGTTAATTGGGCCAGGAAATGTCCCACTAATCAAACTCTTCTAAAGTATTAGCCCAATTATGATCCAAGTTTTAACCCAACTTTAATGGCCAGCCCAACATTAGAGAAATCGAGAAATATTGCTTTTCATATAAATTTATAAGTTTTGTGATTTTAGTCAACATGGCCCTTATTAATTATATCTCCTGAACATAATGTTCTTAATCCCTTGCTACTTTTCAATAATTACAAGTAGTCATAAAAAATTATTAGGTAGTCTCCCAACTAAAATTTGATATGGTAAATTTGAGATATGACTGTTTTTAGCAAGAAAAGTATTGGCATAAAACATAAATTGGACCCTAAACTTGGCTTCAAATTTTAAGTATGACCTCTAACTTTCATAGTGCACAAGTAGGCACTTTAACTATCCAATCCTTAAACAAAAAAACACGCGAATCCAAGAGCCAAATTGTGTGATATACAAACGCTCCTACGTGGCTTATTGAGCCACTCAGTGGCTGCCACGTAATTAAAAAATTACACGTATTTTATAATTAAAAAAAAAAAGAAATTAAAATACAAAAGGATAGGGTCATATTTTCTTTGCCTTTTCTTAAAAAAAAGAAGAAATTAAAATACAAAAGGGTAGGGTCGTATTTTCTTTTCCCAATTTGCTCGATTTTCACTCAACATCAGCGGAGCCCTAGCCCTAATTTCTTTGCAAATCAAAGTAAAATTGTGAAGATTTGTGGTCAAAGTTCTTATCTTTTGGATGTTTATGTGTTGTTCTTCCTCAATTTAGTCTGGTTATGTTAATTTTTGCTTTTTGAAAGTTTATTTTTGGTAGAAGCTATCACCATGAATGTAAATTCACTTTTTTTTATGAATTATTTGCAGACCAAGAAATCTTCATTATAGCTCTTTATACACAATGACCAAAAAAATTAGAAGCCATTACATAAAAAACTACCAAAAATTGTGCACAAAAAGAGAAAAAAGCTTGAGTACTAGAATTAGGAAGAAGAAGAAGAAGAAAAATTGGGGATTTTTGATTTGAAAAAATAAAGATATATTTAAAAGGGATTCATTAAGAGTAAAATTGTCATTTCCGCTTTTTTTTTTTTACTGTTGTGGACCTCGAAAAATACCCCTGACGCGCCTGAATTGCATCTCAATCACGCGTTATGCCAGGTTGGATTCGCGTGTTTTTTTTGTTTAAGAATTGGATAGTTGAAGTGCCTACTTGTGCACTTTGAAAGCTAGAGGTCATACTTAAAATTCGAAGCCAAGTTTAGGATCCAATTTATGTATTATGCCAAAAGTATTTTATAAAGAGCTTGCTAAAAATGTGATATACCTTTATCTCAATGAATGCACCATTAGGCTAAATCAATAAGGACACCATTTTGAAAATGAATTTATTTCCATACAATCAAATTAGGGAATAAAAATGTTTTATAAATACTTATTCCTTCCGTCTCAATTCACGTAATACTTTTCACTTATTGACGGTCAATTTGGCGGGGGGCGTTTGGACATGAAAATTGTGAGTATTTGAACAAATAAATAATTTTTATTTTCAAAATGAAAATTGGTATTTGAAAATTGAAATTGTGTTTGGCCATGAATACAAATTGAAGTTGTCTATGAGTAATTGAGTAAAAAAAGGTGAAAACCCTTTTTGGTGTTTTTCAAATTCCAAAATTCAATTTGTCAAAAGTGTTTTTTGGAATTCAACTCCAGCAAAAAGTAAAAAAACAAATTCATAGCCAAATGCCCCTCTAAGATTTCCGAACTAAATCAACTCAATATTTAAAACTAAATTCAGATATTTAAAAACTAAACATAAAACACTTATAAGTTACAATTTTTAAATGTAATTAATATGATGAAAAAAAGTACATTTCAAAATATTAAACAATTAATTTAAATGTCAAGAAGTGAAAAGTGCTGCACATAAAACTTGACAAATAAGAGTATAAAAAAAAGTCCTTTTAAAATGTACATGTTGTATATAACTATATATTAACAGAGTTGGTGAATTAAAGAAGACTAAATTAAGTAGCACTCACATGTACAGCCATATCGAGAGTGGATTATAACTCGGTTTAGCATATGTATATAGTATTATTGATGATTACGGAACTAAGCAAAGCAATTAGCTTAAGGAAAAGTTTGTATTATTGATAATGACAGAAGTAAGCAAGCAATTAGCATTCAGCTTGACGAATGACGAATGACGATGAAGTCATTTTCTATTAATTAGCCAAACTTTAAAGCTTTATTTTCTTTTAATTAAATAACATTCCTTAAAATGTCTGATTCATTTATGCCACGTCAAAATGCGCTCTCCACGAATTTAAAATGAATTATATTATTTCCACATCATCATGCGCACAAAATTTTACTGTTAATGTTGTAAATATAAATTAAATAATACTAAAGTAGTATGGCAATAAAGTTTCAAAAAGAAAATATTGGGTTGTCGAATTACTGTCTCTTGCAACGTTATCACAAACGTGTCGACGAGTGAACAAGTCTCACATTTGTTAATGAAATGAGTGGTATCTTTAGTTTAGAGGCAGAGTTAGAAGCTTGAATACGAATTTGATTGAACCTAGTAAAAAAATATTCAAATAGTATATTTATATTAAGAAGATTATTAAATATGTACGAATATTAAATTTAAAACTCACTTATTAATACTTATAAAATTCAAAATCTCTAAGATTAAAATTATGGCTGCGCTTTTGAGGGTTATTCACCTGAACCTCTTTAGCAAAAGATTACACTACATATCCAAGGTCATTTTTTCTTACTTATTATAAATAGATTTTGAAATCTCTAAACACAAGATTAGAGGTTGACTCAGTGATTAAAAGAGTTCAAAATTTAACTTGGGATTCCAAATTCAAACTCCATGCAATATATTTTTATTTTTCGAACCCTTAAGTGAAATTCCGAATTCACCACTAGGCGAAGTCAGAATTTAAATTTAATGAGTTATACTTTTAAGATGTTATATATAGCATGTCCATATGGAGTGAGTTGTTGAGGAAAAGATGGAGGGATTGGTAGTTTGCCCTGGAAACCACGTACCATTGACACCTCTCAGTTTTTTGGAACGTGCTGCATTCGTTTACCGCAAAAACATAGCCTTAATTTATGGAAACATAAGCTATTCATGGGAAGAATTACATGGAAGATGTATCAACCTTGCATCTGCTCTTTCTCAACTTGGAGTTTCCTCTGGTGATGTTGTAAGTCTAATTTCTTCCTTTCACTTACTCCTCCATGTCAATATATATTTATGTACTACGCAATTATATACATTTGTTCATACTTCAGACGATCTGATTAATTCTATATACACGTAATTAATTATATAAATTTAAGTGCACCATTTAGCCTAAAGTAGTTGCACTTGACTAATTTCCATTCAAGATCTATGTTTTCTTTTCTTTAGAACTCTTTCGTAACATAAATATGATTAAGAACTCTCCGGCATGAAAACAATATTACACATATATACTAGACTAGAATCAGATCTAGTTCTTTGGACTTTGAATACTATGATTGATCTTTTTAATTTCATGCATGCCAATTATTTTCTTTAAGGCAATAGTTAAGTAGAAGTGAGCCATTAGAGACTTGAAATATGAACCAAGTCAACAAGGCGCATTCATTCACCCAAATTAATTGATGCGTAGAAGAAGGGTTCTTAATTATCCTTTTTACATATACACTTATAATAAAAAGAAGAATCGACAACAAACTTTAATTCCTCCACTTAATTCTTAGTTGATAAGCTTAATAATTATGTCTCTTACGAAGATAGACTTGACTTACGTATATGGTTCTACTTCTCTCATATTTATTCATCTCATAGACTTGACCAACTAGATGTTAAAGAATGAAAAAGTCCACATTGGTGGTTAAAGAAATGAGTGGTCAGATTTGAACAATTCTCTTATTTGAGCTAGTGTTTGGGGTATGAGTTAGACCTAGCTAGAACCTAATTTTACATGGTATCTATCTCACTCGATGTTAGATCCCCAAATTAAAGTTGTCCACGCATCAAATGTTTTGAGGTGGGTGTTAAAGAATGAAAATTATTAATGAGATGAGTGGTCTTCTTATAAATCTTAGACAATCCTCTATCCTTTGAACTAGCTTGTAAAACTTGAATTAGGTTTAAGATCTAATTTTACACTAGCTTAAGTCATTGTATAAGATTATAAGAATATATATTGAGCGGTCTTTTTCCATTAACGAACCATCTTTTGTCGACTTACTAGATATTCAAAATCATTTTGAGTGCTCATACTTGTAATAGTAACGACAGAATAGGCCCCTCGAGTTTCATGCTCTTATATTTCCTTTGGAAAAACGTTCATAACTTGCGTAATGGTGTCAAAATTAGGGGCTGAGTGGGGACAAATTCACAATGTCATGTAAAAACGCTTAGTTAACAAGTCATATAATATACACTATAGTAATGTAAGGGATGAAATTTTTTGTTGTCTAACTCACATACTATATATGTAATAAACACATATGTACTATATGTTATAATATATACTAAAAGTACTAACGGTATATATTTCTATTTCTTGCTTTAAAAACGATAAATATACGAGTAATCGTGTGTAACGGTGTGAATACACGTTTTGACTTTTTTGTTTCCTGTTTGAGTGCTCTATTTTCATTCTTTTTTATTAAAAAAATGAGCTAAGACCACAAGTCTTCGTCTCAAATTGTAATTAATTAAATACGTCTCACATAAAATTTAAAAATATTTTAGAGCAGAGCACATCTGCACATGATGATACGAATTTTTTTTCTTATATCAGACATCAGTGTTATATTATAATTAAAACTCCTTAGTTCTGTACCTTGTTTTCCTCATTCTGCATGAGCCTGTGCTGGCAGTGATTTGGAATTGTACAATATATTGACTTTGTCATGTTTAGCAAGCCATGTGTTAAAGACCCACATTATGAAAAATAAATAAATTCCACATTATGAAAAATAAATAAATTGATGACTAGGTACAATTGATATGCATTACGACCAGAGGAAAACCTCTAGATACATGAATTTAATCAATAGTACTAAACAAGTCAATGGACTTAAATATTGTTTGGAAGTAGGGAGGCTCTCTCGAATCATATTATTTGTAGTGTTATTTAGTTTTGATATTGATAGAATGTGTGCGTACACTATCCGTCAACGGACCAGGTCCCTTGACACAGCAAGAACAGTGCAGAAGAGTAAATGATAAGGAGAACACAATACAAGCAGTTTACGTGGAAACCTCCTTACTCAAGGGAGTAAAACCACGACCTGTCTCACAGGATTCTCAATTGTTTCACTAATCTTCTTTAAGCAAAAGTGAACCACAATTACAACCAATGTGAGAAGAAGTTATTGATCTCACAACCAAGTAATAACTCTATTACTTGAAGAGCCTAAGCAGATACCACACTGCCCACTAAGCTATCACCACTAGACAACTTAGACTTCAACTAAGCAACACACAGGTTGCCCACTAAACCACCACCCTCGGACGAATTAGACTTTGACTAAGCAACAACAATGTTGCCCACTAAAGAACACAACACAAGCAGTTTACGTGGAAACCTCCTTGCTCAATGGAGTAAAACCACGACCTGTCTCACAGGATTCTCAATTGTTTCACTAATCTTCTTTAAGCAAAAGTGAACCACAATTACAACCAATGTGAGAAGAAGTTATTGATCTCACAACCAAGTAATAACTCTATTACTTGAAGAGCCTAAGCAGATACCACACTGCCCACTAAGCTATCACCACTAGACAACTTAGACTTCAACTAAGCAACACACAGGTTGCCCACTAAACCACCACCCTCGGACGAATTAGACTTTGACTAAGCAACAACAATGTTGCCCACTAAATCAATCAACCTTAACTGATTTAGAATTTTTGTGCGAACTGAACAAAGATCTAATTCCTTTATAGATTAGGAACAAACTTACAATATAAGCACGAAAGTATAACTCCTAAGACACACTCTGACTCTTGCAGCTCAATTAGGTCCTTGTTGTGCTTGCCGGAGAATACTTCACCAAGATGGTCTTTGCTTGTATACTTGAGAATTTTCAAGATGCGAAAACCTATAAAATGATAGACACAAAACTCAAACTCAACAAAGATGCTTCAGCACTTTATCAGATCCTTTGTTGAATATGAGTATTGTTCTTCCTTGAAGATG
>NW_006238946.1:1969940-1982007 GCF_000226075.1 Solanum tuberosum
CTATCAGGTCCCTTTGTTGAGCATGAGTATTGTTCTTCCTTGAAGATGGCTTTTTCCTTTTAAGCTTTTGAGTTTTTGTTTGCCAAAATCTTGAGTTTGTGTTTTGTGTTGAGAGATTATATTAAAATGAACACAAACTCAGTATTGGCTGAGAGCCTGCTGGTGTGAAAAGTTGTGCACCTACCAACAACTTTTTCTGACGGACTGTCTTGTCACCTTTTCATATTGCAGTCTTGCAGGGACCAAGTCCCTTGCAAACTTCTTTGTGAGTTCTTGAAAAGGCTTGCTGGCTGACTTCCTTCTTTGGATGAATGGATATAATATAGTGTTTGTCACGTAGAAAATATCAACCATAAAGAGTTATTATCCGTTGGACAAACACCCTCGTCTATTCTGATTGGTGTAGTACGCTGACGCCTCACTAACCTCTGTCACAACAGCTTTACATTTGTACCCCATTTGTATCTGGACAAGAGCACTCTGCCAGGGACCAGGTCCCTGCATTTGTGAGGATCATCAAAACACCTATAATATAACATTTTCCCCCTTTTGATGATTACACACAAATATTCTTCACACTGAGTTTATTCATTCATTTCTCTGTCAGCAGTCCCAATAACAAGGATCTGGTTCCTTGTTAGATCCCTAAGTTTATTAAATCATCAAAAGTTAATATCACCTCCAAACTAACATTTTCCCCCTTTTTGATGATAACAGACTTATTCACCAGTTCCCCCTATCAACAAGAACTCTTCGGGTAATTAGAGTTTCATCATCTCCGAAGTTTGTCAAATCATCAAAACATCAAAATAGTATTTTCCCCCTTTTTGATGATGACAAACAACTTTTCCCCCCTATCGGCATGCCTATGTCTTCTTCAAGTAGCTAGCATTGATTCCCCTTATCGGCATGACCATGTCCTCTTCAAGTAGCTAGCATTGATTCCCCCTATCAGCATGACCAAGTCCTCTTCAAGTAGCTAGCATTTATTCCCCATATCAGCATGACCTTGTCTGGCATGACCTTGTCTTCTTCAAGTAGCTAACCATTGATCTCATACCTTAACAACTTTCCCCCTTTTGACATCATAAAAAAGGGTTAAAGCAGTAAACCAAGTTGCCAAAAATGTAATTCAAGCAAATTCATAGCCACTTGGGCAACACTGCGCATGAGTAAAAATGCATAAAGTAATGAGACAAGTCAGTAGAAACAAGGTAGTTTTCATTCATAAATAAAAGATCAGCAATCAAAGTATTGCAAATATTATTACGAATGAAAACCAGTTGGACAATACCCACTGAGTTTCAACAGAAGAGAAGGAGTGATGACTGACATGGAAATTTAGGAAGAGTGAGGGGCTTAGGGATATGGGAATTTTGGATGAGTGGGGGGCTTAGGAACAAGGGGTTAAAAGTGTAAGATTAGGAGAGCATTTGCCTCAGCATGATTTCTGAAAAGCCTCTCTTGAAATTCAACATTCTTCACTGCCCGGCCTTCATGGTAAACCTTGAGGGCTGCCAGTTCTTCTCAACCTTGTCCCTCTGATTGTGATTTTCAGAAGTTGAGCCTTCAAACACACTATTTAAGTGTCCTTGTTAGCAACACCAACTGTCATAGTTTTCAAAGCAAGCTTGAGTTTCTCATGCTCCACCAACAACTTAGACACATTACATTTTTTTTCTCTATCTTCCCATCAACGCATTCACATTCCAAGTCAGAAGGTACCCATTTCTCATGTCACATTTACCATCCTTAGCATATATGATCTTCTGTATGTATTCTCACATTACGACAGAAGGATTGGTAAACTCAAAAATACTCAAGGCCTCCTAGATGAATAAGTCAATAACTAAGGGGCCATTTCATTTTTTTTTTCAATTTTTGTTTTTTAGTGAGACACCTTCATGTTCAGAATTCATTGAATTCTCAGAGTATCAACCCTTTCCTTTTTTAACATCATCTTTTCCACTTTCTTCATTTTTCTTGCTGGACCTGGTCCCTCTTCACACTCGAAAATTTCTTTTAACAGAAAATTCTCCAGTAGGAACGAAAGATTTACACATTTGAAGTGTTTTTAAGAGAAGAGAAAAGAGGATTTTGAAACTTTCTGATTTTTGGAAGGGGAGATGGAGTTTTTCTAGGGATATGGAATATAAAAAAAGTGAAAGGATGTATTTTATGAAAGAAAGTATCATTTTGGTATTCAAAAGATGAGACAACATTCAGATACCTGAATGATAGACTTGTGGCAATTGCAACGGTTCTCATGCATAATTCAAACTGCAATGTTAAGAGTGCTAACCTTCAAAAATGGACCAGGTCCCTCTCTTAGTTTGAATGTGATTGCCTAGATCTGTCCTGACTTCTCTTTTCCTTCAGCCTTTTTCCATGTGTGTATACCTACAAAAGGTATGAGACTGCATTTGCTAAAACATACATAACTGAAAAACAAGGATACCTACTCCTTTTGCATAGTCATGAGAGAGTTGATTGCTTTAGGCAGGATCCATTCAAGAAGGTTTCAGCATTACCAATCATCAGTTTGATTATCTCAGCCAGGTCTTCTAAGAGCTTCAAGATGCTGCTTGATCCACAAACGTTAAACCCATCAAGCTGCACTTGCTACATCATTCTTTACCTCAGTTGATGAAAGAGCAACTGAATCTTGCCTTTTAGTTCCCCATGAGCGAGAGATCAGCCTATAGCATAAGCCACTCCTGAGGCACTCTTTCCATCAACTTGATACCCAGCATAATCAGCATCACCATGTATTCCAAATCAAAAAGTCTCCTGATGAGCAGAATAGAACCAGGTCCCTGTCTTCTTCAATTGTCTTAGGATTCTCTGAGCAGCCTTCAAATGTGATTCCGTTGGATAATCTTGGAATCTTGAATAAATCCTGACATTTGACACTTTGTATCATTTACATCTAGACCAGATCTATCCATATCCAACTTCGAGTTGGTCCCCATGAGAGTATCAATTGACTTGGCATCCATAATATGAAACTTCTTCAGTAACTTCTCTGAGCTGGTACCACGTCCCTGTCTTAGCAACCTTTTATGATGACATTACCTCTTTTTAGCATTGTCTTGACTTCAAGAACTTTAAGCTTTTGAACAGCTCCTTGATGAACTTTTCTTGACAAAAAAGGGTACCTTTAGAGGTTTGCTGAATTTGTAGCTCTAAGAAGAAATCTCCCATCATACTTATTTAGAACTCACTCTTTTAAAGCCATTGTTGATACGGAACTTGGACAACCTTAGCTTGTTGGGAACCGAGTGTCATACTTTGCTTCTTTCAAACTGAGCTTGATCAGCTTCTTCATTCTCACCTTCAGAATTCACATTATCAGTTTGAACTACATCATCTTTGTTCAGCACTGCTTACAGGACCGGGTCCCTCATTATGTTCATAATCTGCATCAGCTTCCTTGAGATTGCTGGATTCATGAAGAGGATATTCTTCAGCAAGCTCACTGTTTAGACCATCTCTCTGAATCTGAATCAACCCTTCCATATCAGAATCATCTTTCTTTTGGAACTTCTCAACTCTTCCACACTCATCAAAAATCACATAAGCACCCTTTTATACAGCAAATAAGCCTTGTTGGAGGAAGAGTATACTGCAACTATTATTTCATCAATATTGAGCTCAATATCATCCTTTTGGTCACACAACATGTAGTATTTACCACTTCAGTCGAAAGTTCTTTGGAAGATTAAAAGCCTGCTTATTCCACCTGAAGGATGTTCTGATCTGCTTTTCTTTAATACCAGCATTACAAACTTTGTCATATGTAAATTTTATTTTGAGCAGATCGAGGACCAGGTCCCTTGACATAAGTTTGTGCAGTAGAGAAACATTCACAAGAGCCCGTTTCTCATGTCATACCTTAATATTCTTACTTTGAGCACTAAGGCAAGTGAGACTGTCACTACGAGCAGTATTCAGATAAAAAATATACATGTTTTTGCATCTTTTTTCAATCAAGATCATCACCCGAGAGAGCAAGTTTGTGACCACACATTTTATGATATGATTACATCTTCATCTCATTCATTACATACCTGTGAAACACTTAAAAGATTGTACTTCAACCATTGACATAGTACACAATTTTAATAGAGTGCTTCACAGATTTTCAAGTCCTGCCTACACCCATAGTGTATCGTTTCTTGCCATTGCCAAAAGAGACATATCCATCTTCAAGTGCCTTAAGAGAGAGGAAGTTTTGTAATTTTCACAGTCATGTGTTTTGAGCATCCACTTATTCATAAACCACACTGACCAATGCTACCTCCTCTCACTTGCATAGCAAAACACTTGTTAGCCTTGGGAACCCATTTGAGACGGAGTTCCCAGTAAGCAGATAACGGAGTGATAAGAAAATATTTTGTCCAGTAAGGCAGACTGGCTTTCTTCAACTTGGGACCATGAGCAGGACCAGGTCCCTTCTTCAGTCTATTCCACTGTTTGGAATAGTTTGACGAACTTCCACCATACTTTTTCAACACAGGACAATCTCTCTTAATATCTCCATCTCGACCACAATGCACACACAACAAATCATCAACATCAGAAATAAATTTTCTGCGAGGATTGTATGAGGGATCTATCTTTTCACAGCCCAACCCTCTTCTACTGTTGTTGCCCTGACCAATCAGATTTGTAAGAATCTTAGAGGAATTAGTCCATTTGAGGGATTTTTCCAGTTCCTCTTTCACACAGACCAAGTCCCTCTCCAACTCAAGATTTCTTTCCAAAGCCAATTTCATCTTCATTTCAGCAGTATGCAGCTTATTTTCCAGCTCCAACTGCATGTTGTTGGCTTCGTTCTTTCCTTTAAAAACTGTAATAGTCGCCCCTTTTATCTTTTCATTCAGTTCTAGAGTTTCAGCTTCTAGAACAACCATTTGACTTTCAATATCAGATATTTGGGCAACTGAAGCAATTTTTTCATCTTGAGAGATTTCTAGGCTATTGTTTACAAGATATTTCTCTGTTGTCAGCTCACTTATCAAATCAAGTAATACAACATCTAGCTTTCTCAATTTACTAGTAGAAAAGGTATTCAAGTTTTGCTTGAAATCTGATAAAGTTACTTTTTCATCAGCATCTTTCTCATCTGACTTTTCCATGAAAGCATCGTTTGAGAGTTGAAAATCATCTGAATCACTTAAGGAATTTTCCCATGCTGCCAGATCCTTCTTCACCGCCTAGAAAAAAACTTCTCTTCTGCTTATCTTGGGACGGACCTGGTCCCCCTCTTTGTCTTTTACTTCCTTATGGTCAGCTTCATGCATAGGACAGTCTTTCATGGAGTGACTTTGTGACACCTTAGAAGTTAGCGATTCATCTCTTACTACATCTTCCTTTTGATCAACATCACCAGTCAGATCTGCCCCTATGTCTTCACCTTTGAAAATGAGACCCTTTCATTTTCTATGCATCTCATGAACTTGAAGATGATTAAACAGTGCATTTAGAGTCGCATCTTTAGGATCCATTGTCTCATCAACAAACACAAATTCATTTGTCTAAGATCTGGGAAGAATTTCCAGTATCTTAGAGACTTGTTTTGCACACCATAACAGGTTCATCAAGAAGCATGAGCTCATTGATGATAGTAGAGAATCTGGTATGTATTTCATGAATAGATTCACCTTCTTTTATGGTGAAGCTCTCATACTGAGTAGTAAAGAGATCTAACTTAGAATTCTTTGTTTTCTCAGTATTCTCATAAGTTGTTCTCAACAGATCCCAGATTTCCTTGGCTGATTCACAAGATGAGATCAGATCGTATTCATTTACACTAAGGCCACACATCATTAGCTTCTTTGCTTTGTGATTTTTCTGGACTAATGGTCTGTTAGAGTCATTATATTGTTATCGAGTTTTGGGAATGACTCTTGTGACCTCTTCATCTTTAACCTCCATAGTTGGCACATAAGGACCTTTACCTATGATGTCCCATGCTTTTTTGTCCTCAGCCATGAGATAGTCTCTCATCTGAATCTTCCAATATCTATAGAACTGACCATCAAGAAGAGGAGGTCTTGTGGAGGACTGACTTTTTTGCTGATTCTATGGTGACGCCATTCCTCGCATGAACTTCTCTCTTGTTGTTAACCAGATAGAGAGCCCAGGCTCTGATACCAATTGATAGAATGTGTGCGTCCAATATTAGTCAACAGACCAGGTCCCTTGACACAGCAAGAACAATACAGAAGAGTAAATGATAAGGAGAACACAACACAAGCAGTTTACATGGAAACCTTGTCACGCCCCGAGCCTACACCCTGGGCGTGGCCGGCACTTGAAGACCATTGCTGGCCCCAAGTGAACCCTTGGCCTGGCTTTCTGAACTCAGCGGAAACATAACTCAATAGAATAACTCCATGCGATGCAATGATATAAAACAACTTAACTGATAAAATCTGGCCAAGAAGGCAACTCGAGTCTCAAAATAGAATATTTACATATATACATAGATGAGAAATTCAATACTAACTGGCTGACTGTCTATGGAGCCTCTATAACACTGAGATGGATGTTGAGACAGACCCCGCAACATCCTAATAAAAACAAAACTAAGAGAACAAAATAACCGAGTCCTCCGGAATGCAAAGAGCCTCACCACTGACTCTGGAGCGCTCAGTTGGATCAATGGCGTGCTGGATGCTGATCCTGGGTACCTGTGTCTTCATCATAATAAGATGCAGGCCAACTGACATCAGTACTTTGAATGTACGAGTATGCGAGCTGGAAAACTAAGCAGCATAGGCTAAAAGAAAGTCTGGAAGAAACTGAAAAGCTTACCTGGCTCAACTCAACTCAACCTGACTGACTTCTTTCAATATAAGGCAATTTAAAACAAGTGTGATATAAAGAAAGACTGTTTAAAACCTGCTATAAACTCTGTGTGTATACAAAAATACAATAAGTCTGAGATATATATAGAAATACAAATGAACTGATGTATATAAAAATACAATAATTTCTGTGTATGAAAATAAAATAACTGTTGTGGGAGTTTCTCTAACCGACAACCATCACATAGAGCTATAGTGATAATACATCGATCGACCTTACGCTGCCAGAGCATCCTATACCCAGCCAAAGGTATAAGTCCTGAACTGCCTAATGGATCCACTTGTCTATCTGGAAAAGGATTCATCTAAAAAGTATGATCATTTTCTACCCATGGTGGCTAACATGGTTCTATGGGGGCTGTGGGTTCCTTGAACGCTCCACCAACTCGGTGCTCGATACTACTCCCAAAATATACTGGCTCTTATGTTTAAAAAACATACTTCTTCTTGCTGATTTGAGATAATTACTCAAAACTTAGCTGAAAGGCTATCTTGGAAATCTCAGTTTCCTTTCTTGCTTCATTTAGAAAGCGATAACTCTTTTTCTGGAAAACTATCCCGAAGGCTCTTTGGAAATCTCAGTTTCCAATCTTGTTTAAATGTGAAAACATATTTTTAAAACTTCTTTGGGAATACTTAGTTCCCTAATAACTTTTGAGAAATGAACTCAACTTTATACTCTTGACTTAATTTGAAACTCTTTACTCTTTACTTAACTTGAAACTCTATACTCTTGCTTGACTTAAAACTTGAGCCTTAAAATGAAGTTAAAATATTCAATAAAGACTCTTGAACAACTTTAAAGACTTGCTTGGATTTACTTCTTAACTTTGCTTGACTTGACTCTAACTTCACTTGACTTGATCCTAACTTTCCTCGAATTCGAGTACGAATTTGAGGGTAATGATCTCATGTTAATGGATGAGTTCGGGAGGTTTAAATGTACCTTAGAGTGTTGAAAACAACTACAAAACATAGGTACATTACCAAGGAACATATATGAAAAAGTGGGGAAGGAATGGGAAAGGTTGGCGTCCTTGGCGCTCTGAGAGGCGTGGGGCGCCAGACCACAAAGCTCAGAAGGCCTGGTTGGGGCTCTGCTAGGGGCACCGCCCCAAGGGCTGGACCTCAGAGTCCCTTCTAGGGCGCGCTGGCTAGCGCGACGCCCCAGCCCTTTTCCCCGAAAATTTGACTTTTGTCCTTCATTTTTCCAACTCTAAACCTCCTTAACTTTAATGGTTCCAGCCACAAACAATTAATATCATAAAACCCCTCAACATACAATAGATTCAACTCAAAACACAACTGGAAACATGTACCAAACCAACAAGAACTTCAACAACAATCACAACCAACAACTACAACCGACAACTTCAACAAACATAATCAATCTTTTCTCGGAATTTAAAACGAGTTTGGCGTGTGGGGGAAAGAACCAACCCAACACTATGATCTCACATACCTAGTAGGGATCACCCCCCGACGATATCCACGACGATCTTTGACGAAACCTTGCTTAATCTTCTCTTTTCTCCTCTTCTTCTCCTCTTCTTCTCCTCTTCACTCTCAAACCCTCACTCTCACTCTTTAAAAATAGGGAAGAACTGATCAAAAATCAGTCTAACACACTAATATAACCAAAAGAATTGATTTAGGGAAAAGACCAAAATACCCTTACAAATTTTCGGACGGACTTCCCTGCCAACTGTCCCAACTTCCAAAGGGGATAACTCACTCATACGAACTCGGAATCGAATGAACTCGGCGGCGTTGGAAAGAAAATTCCACGAACTTTGCAAACATAACTGGAACTACACCTAACTCATCCTGATCTAGGAGTTATGACTGTTCAAAGTTGGCCAAAAACTCAACTTTTTCCCATACTTAACCAAATTTTTCAGATTTTTAATTCTTTCCAAAATGACTATTTTCAATTCTAAGCCTCTTCATAGTTATTTCAAATTTCCGGATGTTACAAAACTCCTTGCTCACGGGAGTAAAACCACGACCTGTCTCACAGGATTTTCAACTGTTTCACTAATCTTCTTTAAGCAAAAGTGAACCACAGTTACAACCAACGTGAGAAGAAGTTATTGATTAGGTCCTTGTTGTGCTTGCCGGAGAATACTTCACCAAGATGGTCTTTGCTTGTATACTTGAGAATTTCAAGATGCGAAAAACCTATAAAAATGATAGACACAAAACTCAAACTCAACAAAGATGCTTCAGCACTTTATCAGATCCTTTTGTTGAGTATGAGTATT
Source organism: Solanum tuberosum (assembly GCF_000226075.1). NCBI lineage: Eukaryota > Viridiplantae > Streptophyta > Magnoliopsida > Solanales > Solanaceae > Solanum > Solanum tuberosum. The sequence goes on from NW_006238946.1 coordinate 1,979,080, forward strand.
GTTCTTCCTTGAAGATTGGCTTTTCCTTTTAAGCTTTTGAGTTTTTGTTTGCCAAAATCTTGAGTTTGTGTTTTGTGTTGAGAGATTATATTAAACTGAACACAAACTCATTGAAACAGTCTTATTGGCTGAGAGCTTGCTGGTGTGAAAAGTTGTGCACCTACCAGCAACTTTTTCTGACGAACTGTCTTGTCACCTTTTCATATTGCAGTCTTGCAGGGACCAGGTCCCTTGCAAACTTCTTTGTGAGTTCTTGAAAAGGCTTACTGGCTAACTTCCTTATTTGGATGAATGAATATAATATAGTGTTTGTCACGTAGAAAATATCAACCATAAAGAGTTATTACCCATTGGACAAACACCCTCGTCCATTCTGATTGGTGTAGTACGCTGACGCCTCACCAACCTCTGTCACAACAGCTTTACATATGTACCCCATTTGTATCGGACAAGAGCACTCTGCTAGGGACCAGGTCCCTGCATTTGTGAGGATCATCAAAACACCTATAATATAACATCTTCCCCCTTTTTGATGATTACACACAAATATTCTTCACACTGAGTTTATTCATTCATTTCTCTGTCAGCAGTCCCAATAACAAGGATCTGGTTCCTTGTTAGATCCTTAAGTTTGTTAAATCATCAAAAGTTAATATCACCTCCAAACTAATAGATATAAACACCGAATATAAATAATTAGTTTTTTTATGTCTCTAATTTAACGTTGGGGATGGGCGCACAACTAAAGTTACGGATAACCTAATAGTTTTGGCTCACCCCATATGTGTTAATTAAAAAATCTAGCTAATACTAAATTCGAATTGATATTACTCCTACGTTCTCTATTATTTTATCTAGTGAATTGTTGAGACATTTTTCATAGTTCAAATTAATTTGTTTGTTCAAGAATAATTTTAGATTTTTCTTCCATTTTTACCCTTCATTTGGATTTCCTATGTGATACTGAGTTCAAGAAACTCTCACTGCTCTGAAGTACTGGGAGTAGGTATCATAATCAATATTTAATCATTATAAAGAGTATTTTAACAATAATTACAAAGGCTAAAAATGAAAAGTAATGTCTAATTAATGTGTTAATATTTTTTTGTTAAAGAGTGTAAGATACTCGTATAATTCTCTTATTTTGAAATAGGGAAATATTGAACTGGTAAGAAAGAATCAATGAAGCATTTCAACCTACTAACTCAAATGATCAGTGGATTTTCAACGACATCTTGAACCTATAAACTTTAAATTCTAACTATAAGTCTGAGTTCAAACCTTTTTTCTTTTTTCTCTTCGCTTTTATTTGTAGCTTATTTTGTCATAGTTAACCAATTATAACAAGCTTAATTTATAAACTTATTAATCCTAATACAAACAGGTGGCAACAGTGGCACCTAATGTACCAGCACAATATGAGCTACATTTTGGTGTACCAATGGCTGGTGCAGTCCTTTCTGCACTTAACACAATGCTAGATGCCACCACATTAGCACAAAAACTCCAACAATTAGAGGCCAAAATCATTTTTGTATACTCTGATTTCATTGGACTAGTGCTTCAAGCACTTACCATTCTTCAAGAAAAAGACAAGTCTTGTCTAATTGTCTTAATCCATGACAGTAACAGTGTAAAAAAACCACCAGTTTCATCATCAGGGCCATCAAAGATTCTGGATTACCAAACATTTCTTGAAATGGGGCAGCCTAATTTCAAGATTATGTATCCGAAAAATGAATTTGATCCGATTTCGATCAATTTTACTTCTGGATCAACAGGGAAGCCTAAAGGAGCTGTGTATAGCCATAGAGCTGCTTATTTGAATACAATTGCTGACATTTTTCGATTCGAAATGGGAAAAAGCCCTGTTTTTCTCTGGACAGTGGATATGTTTCGATGTAATGGATGGTGTCTCCCCTGGACAGTTGCTGCTTTGGGTGGCACTAATATTTGTCTAAGTGAAATCAATGGAAAAGAGATTTTGGATGCAATTTACCTTCACAATGTGACACATTTTTGTGGTGCACCAATGATTCTTACAAAAATTGCTAATGCTATTGGCAAAAATCAGCCCCTGTTACCTCACAAAGTGAATGTAACAGTAGCAGGGATATTGCCACCACAAGAGATTCTGATCAAACTCGAAAAATTAGGATTTACTATCAATCATGCATATGGTATGAGTGAAGCACTTGGTCCAATGATATCGATGCCTTGGAAGTGTCAAGATGAATATTTATCCAAGTTAAATGAAGACGTGGATGTGAAAATTCGTGAAGGGGTTCACAACATTATGATGGAAGAAGTTGATGTAAAAGATCCAAAGAGTATGGAAAGTGTGCCAGCAGATGGAAAAACTATAGGGGAAATCATGTTTAGAGGCAATGCTATGATGATGGGGTACTTGAAAGATTCATCAAGAACTGAAGAAGCTTTTGAGGGAGGGTGGTATAGGACTAAAGATCTTGGTATTAAATATGCAAATGGGAATATAAAATTAAAGGATCGCGCTGTTGACATAGTCAAAACTGAGGGGAAAACTATAAGCACACTTGAAATTGAAGGTGTTTTGATTAGGCATCCTATGGTTTTGGAAGTTGCAGTTGTAGCAAGATGTGATGATGTTCTTGGAGAGACCCCTTGTGCTTTTGTGAAGCTGAAAAAAGGGTGTTTTGTGACTGATGAAGAAATTATCAAGTTTTGTGAAGATTGGTTGCAGGATTACATGGTTCCTAAGGCAGTAATCTTTGGTGATTTACCATTCAATTCTTCAGGGAAAATACAGAAATTTATACTTAGGGACAAGGTCAACAATGAATTGAAATTGTGTCTACACTCAGTTGGCGAGCTGCCCACACCTTCATCCTAGTAATGGGGATTCGAATCCCCACCGCCCTAAAAAAAAAAAAAAAAAGAATTGAATTT
>NW_006238946.1:1982168-1996715 GCF_000226075.1 Solanum tuberosum
GAATCCCCACCGCCCCAAAAAAAAAAAAAAAAAGCATTGAAATTATGCATGTCTTAATAAAAATTGTCCTTTTTCAGTCTTTGTTATGTCTAGCAAAAACATTGCTCACAATCCCAAATAAATTTATGTATTTGGCATGAATTTACTTCATTGGAACTTTCTTGAAATAGTTAATTTGACATTAATAATATTGAAAACTTTAATATTTGCCTTTTATTATAAAAATATACATGTTGGTCCAATTGGGCTTGGTCTTTGGGTGGATCTACCCACAAAAGTGACCAAACTCGTGTTGTTTCAGTCCAGTTTGCTCTGCTTTAAAGAAATTTCTTACCTATTCATTATGCAATTTCTACAAATATAAAAAAAATACCAATTCATTTTTTCGAAATATACATCATCATAACATTCATAAAACTAAAGATCTTAACCCCTTAATTATACAAAGCAAAAATTCAAATAAACCTGTAGACATCTTAATTATACAAAGCAAAAATTCAATAAAATATTTGAATGAGAAAAGTAATGGTGTTGACAATGATATACATACAAAGACCATTTGCCTCAAAATAATTGTTATGTTTGAACTTCTTAGGCTCTAAGCAAGAAAAATAAGAAATTGGGAGAAAATTTCAGAAATAACAAAGATAATAGGAAGGCTCTATAGCTATAGTTTCAGTAATTGCACTCTAGAGCTATAGTTTTGTTTGCTATGGAGATTGCAGTTTGTATATTTCACTTGCGAATATACAAACAAATTAAGTATATACAAATTCTGTATTTCTACATTTAGAAATTTTTGAGAACTCCGTTTGTATATTTCGTTTGCCAATACACAAACATGGTAATTTATTATGAATTTTTCATAAAGCATATACAAATAGTTAGGGTAAGTATATACAAATTCTGAATTTATACAATCAGGAACCGAAATATACAAATTTTGAATTTATACAATTAGAAATCGAATTATACAAATTCAGAATTTATACAATTATGAAACCGAATAGCAAAATTTCACCAAATTGTACCCACAGATTAAAAATAATCGAAACTATAACTATATTACATAATATACTCTAGATGTTTGTCATTTCACATAATTTTCCCAAAATTTAAAGCCCATAGATATTGGGAGGAAGAGTTAAGCCAAATAGAAATTCTTTAGTGCCCTTATATATATAGTTCTTCCTCACTAGTATTTCTTATCGTTTTATAATTTATTTGGTCAAACTTCTTAAATCAACTTATTTTAAAGTATCTTTTTCTTCTTATAAGTACTTTTCAGAAAAATGTTTTTAGGGACTCTCCTTGCTTGTTATTCAACAAAGCATCAAGACCACCGAACAACCATTTCTTTATCATCACAATCAAGTACATCTTTACTAGTATTTATAAAAGAGTCTCTTTATAAAATCATAAGCCCAATGCATGCAGACCGTTTCTATTAATTTTCAAGTTTAATATTCTAGTCTTTAAAAAGTATAAATTATAGGAACCACATATTATAAGTACTAAATAACATCTTATCCCTTCTAGTTTTTTATTTACCAAAAATCCCTTAAAAATGATGTTTGCGGGATACATAGCGTTGTGCACGGGATACATGCGGGATACATAGCGTTGTGCACGGGATACATGCGGGATACATAGCGTTGTGCACGGGATACATAGCGTTTGATACATTCCACATAGCGGGATACATAGCGTTGTGCACGGGATACATAGCGTTTGATACATTCCACATAGCGGGATACATAGCGTTGTGCACGGGATACATAGCGTTTGATACATTCCACATAGCGGGATACATAGCGTTGTGCACGGGATACATAGCGTTTGATACATTCCACATAGCGGGATACATAGCGTTGTGCACGGGATACATAGCGTTTGATACATTCCACATAGCGGGATACATAGCGTTGTGCACGGGATACATGCGGGATACATAGCGTTGTGCACGGGATACATAGCGTTTGATACATTCCACATAGCGGGATACATAGGTAAAATAAGAGATTTTTGAAAATTTTGAAATAAGTAGGAATAAATGGATATTAAGGTAAGTAAAGGAGTGTAGTTAAGTAATTTGTCCCTTTAAAAAAGCAACTTTTGTGACTCTTCAGAAATATTTAATTTCTCCTCTAAAATTTGGTCAAACACCTCACTTTCTAAAAATAAAACAGTTTTTAGTAGAAAGAAAAATCCATTGATATGGATTGCACAAATTTCTAATTAATTAGGCCACATTTAATAATGATAAGCTTCAAGTGTTTACCTTTCGTCTTAAACACGTTAGACTATATATTTAGTACTTTGGAACAATTATTGTTTGCAAAACTTTATTTATCATTTTTTAAATTTTCCTATATAAGGGCAGGAAATTGTCCTAAATTGACTACTTTACAATTCATTTTCCAAGCGATTAAATTCTCATCAAGAGAGACATGAAGGCAATTATTAGGTATGGAGTATTTCATTTTTGACAGAAAAAGGAAAGAAAAATATCGTCAAATTCTCATCAAGAGAGACATGAAGGCAATTATTAGGTATGGAGTATTTCATTTTTGACAGAAAAAGAAAAGAAAAATATCGTCAAGTAATTAGCATTATTAGAATGAACAATTATGATCGTCCAATTATTGATAATTATTTTATATCAATAATATCATTCAGATTAAATATGTTTACCCACAAAGCTATTCTACACAAAAAACAAATAAAAAATTAAAGAAATAATTTCACATACCTACTCTTAAGTCTGGCTTCGTTTAAATTGAGGCAGGTTTATAAAATTATCTCCATACATTACAAAATGTCATGTTTAATTGATGTATGACTTGTTGAATTATTTAACATTCATCGCTCGTTATTATTTATGTATTTGAGGTAATGATTGATTTAGAAACATTATTATACCTGTGCAAACATATGTAATCTGAATTCAACCTTATTGCAAGGGTAAACCAATAATAAATCTACAATATAATCGACATCTAATACTATGTTAAGACAAACCAACTTCAGACCTAACTTATTCTATCAATCAATATGTCATTAATAATTTACTTTACTATTTATTGTTTCATAGTAGTATTGTGTAAATTAAAATGAAATGATTTAACCTAAATAACTTTATTAATATAAATAACTTTAGTAAATAATTTACTTACCCACTCTATCATTATATGCAAATAGCTTTGTAAAGAATAAATAATTCGGGGCGTGCGAATTGCGAAGCTGGCCTATACGGCTAAGAATTTTTCAACAGACTAGGTTAGTTATTTTATTAATTCAATCAATTGTATTTTAAATTCCCTCAATCTCAATTTATGTGACACATTTTGCTTTTCGAGAATCAAACAGTTTAAGTTTGCTGAAAATTTGCTTATGAAATCTTCAAATTTTTTAAAATGAAATTTATATATTTGTAAACTGCATAAAAAGTATTATAAGTCACAATAATTAATAATTCAAAATATTTAAAAGATATATGAAAAATTTACGGTCAAAGATAGACTTGTTTGAATCTCGAAATTCGAAACGTCTCACATAAATTGAAACAGAGGGAGTATTTTTTTAAACCGGTAAGTTTGAAAGTCAATTATATTTTATACATCATCATTATTTTTATTAGCCATTTAACTTTTTATATTTAAAAGTAATTTAACATAAACTTTTTTATTTAACTATTTCATGAAAAATGATACTCCCTCTGTTTCACAAAGAATGACCTGGTTTGACTTGGCACGGAGTTTAAGTAAATAAAGAAGACTTTTGAATCTTGTGGTCCTAAATTAAAGTTATGTCAAATGTACAAAACTGCCCTTAATCTTGTGGTCTTAAACATGCCACGTGAAAAACAAAAAGTAAAATGTTACTAAAAAAGGAAAGAGGTCATTCTTTTTTAAACTGACTAAAAAGGAAATGAGGTCATTCTTTGTGAAACGGAGGGAGTATATTTTTATATTTAGAGATTATTAAATTTAACTTTTTTTTTATTTTTACCTTTAAAACATACTTCTATTTTTTTAAATGACAAGTGTGAGACTATAAATGAGAGGCAAAGTAAAGTAGAAGGTATGGGTTCAGAATGACTCCAAATGACTAAAATTTAAAAACTTATAAACTTCAAATATTTTAAGATAAATTTACTCCAAATTTTAGATACGACTTTCTTTCTTTTTAGAAAAGTATTAAAAATATTCCTAAACTTAAAACAACACCTTTTTTTTTATTTGATTAACTAAACTAAAATACACTTCAATTTGCCACGTAACATAGCAAGTGATCTCAACTTTTTGTAAAAGCATGGGATTCTTAATAAAAATAGAGAGAAGTGTTGAAAACACTTCTAAATTTGATAAAAATTTAGGAGTGTAATTCACTTAAGATTAGAGGTGTGTTTAAATTCAGTAACAATACTTTTAGAACTATCAATAGTTCAAAAATAAATTAATAATTCACTACAAATTTAGTGCTTTTATCTGTTCCTTTCTTTGAAATTGTGACTTTGTCATAGTAGTTACGCCACAATGATAGAAACAAATGGAGTAGTAGATAGGAGCCACATTTTGGTATAATAAGAATGCAAACAAAGAGGAATACGAGTCAACTAATTCTCTCACATACCTTCTTCTTTGCTGACGATTTGATAATGACTCAATGTTAATCCTTCATCTGCTCTGCTATTCACACTAACCAGTCAAGCCCAACTTCTTCTTCAACAACAACTGCAAATATGAGTTCTCCGCTCATCTTTCTAAAGCCAATTTTTATTTCAGTAATAATACCCGTTATTCTCGGAACGGTTTTCTATCAACTGGATTCCTTCGACCCGGCTTCTTATCCGACCCATGTGCTCTCTACTGACCCGCCCATTGTTGCACCAAAGCGCAATAATCAGATGCTCCGCCGCTCGGAAAAAATCGGAGTTAACCAGCTGTTATCACCCGAAGACGTAGCGTACGATCAAAAATCCGGAGTTATATACACTGGATGCGTTGATGGGTGGGTTAAAAAAGTGAAAGTGAACGAATCGGCGGCAGATTCGACGGTGGAGGATTGGGTTTTCACCGGCGGCAGACCTCTCGGACTTGCTTTAGGACGTCACGGCGAAGTTATTGTTGCAGATGCGGACAAGGTCAGTTGTTGTGGTCCTCTTTTTTTATTTTTAGGGGAAAAAAAAATTGTGTCCCTAAAAATTTGCTGAGTTGTTTATTAATAAAGGGAAAAGGTGTGATATACTCGAGTGCTTTTCGTTATAAAAGTGGTTTACATATTCTTATGTTTGGTACATGATCATAAATCGGAAATATTAAGTGATATTCTAATTTTAAAATATTATTAACGTGCAAGAATGAAATTGATTAATATGGAGTTGTCCAAAAGAGGAGATAGCTTGATCTATAAAAGGTATATATTTAATAAATTAGGACAAAGGGATTGAATTAATTGAGAGGGTAACTTAATAGACCTATAAGATAACTTATTAAAAAATTAGAAACTCCGCGCCAAACATACGTGAATTGCACGCAGGACTATTTTGTTTTGGTGGATATGATTACAACGGAAAGTATAAAAATCACACCATTTTAGAGTAATAACAGTGAGTTCTGAAGGGAAGAGATGTTAATTCCTCTGTATAATTGTTTAGAATGAAATGTGACAGGGGTTACTACTGAACGTTACTTCAGTGGGTGAGATTAAAGTGCTAACAGAGGAAGCTGAAGGCCTGAAATTCAAATTAGCAGACGCTGTAGACGTTGCAGAGGATGGAATTATATATTTCTCCGATGCTTCTTACAAATATAATATCGAACAGTACATTTATGATATTCTTGAAGGAAGACCCAATGGAAGATTGTTAAGTTATGATCCATCAACTAAACAGACCAAAACGCTACTTAGCGACCTGTATTTTGCTAATGGTGTTGCAGTCTCTCCAGATCAAAATTATGTTATCTTCTGTGAAACTCCTCTGTAAGTACTCTTTCATATTTTTAATTTCCTTAGCAGATACGTACGTAGAAGAGTACTTCTCATTTTCCATCTTTTTTTGTAGGAGGAAATGCAAAAAGTATTACATAAAAGGCGAAAAAAAAGGATCTGTGGATATGTTTGTTGATAATTTACCTGGATTTCCTGACAACATTCGTTATGATGGTGAAGGACATTATTGGATTGCATTCGCCTCGGTGAGTTTCTTCATGATATTTTAAACTTGATATGTTCAACCTTTAAGTTACGCCACTCTCTCATATTTTGTTTCTGATAACTTGACAGGAAAAGACATATTCATGGGACTTGACACTAAGGTATCCATTCATCAGAAAGATAATGGCTATAATGGTGAAGTATGTTGGACAACCAAAGGCAGAGAAAAATGGTGGTGTTTTATCTGTTGATTTACAAGGAAATCCACTGGAACACTATTATGATGAGGATTTGACAATGGTGTCAAGTGGCATTAAGATTGGTGATCATCTATACTGTGGCTCTGTTAAGTCTCCATACATACTACGCCTCAATCTCAAACAAAATCCTGCAGTTCAAACTTCATAAACAAAGATGATCATGACCATTTTCCTAGTATAGAAATGTAAGTGTTTGATTTCAAAAAATAATGGGTGTATTTGTTTGTACAACTAGAGTCGTTAAATTTTGCATAAGATTTCCACTATATAAGATGTACAAGTGTTTTCTTTTTAATTTGTATATTATAAATAACAAGAGTCAGCATATGCAACTAAATCATGATCTACTTTTTGTATGTATTTAATTCTATGAAATTTAAGAGGATAAACACTTTTATTGAAATTCTTTTTTACACCTTTGATTTAAAAAAAAAAAAAGATCCATCAATATTTTTTAAAATATTCATATTTTCAATATTATAATAGCAATATATTATAAATTAATATACTACTAAGTATTAAAAATAATTTTATTACATTTAAACATGTAAGTTATATAATCTACTTTGCTACATAAAAATTTCTCAAATTATGTTAAATCTACTTAGAGTAAATAAATCATGTCCTCTCATTAACAAGTTTCAGCAATGAAATAAATGGACTCCACATATTCAAATTTACCCCTCAATTTTAACTATATTTTAAAATTATTCTTACATTGGAACTCCATAAAGGGCAAAAACAAAATATCTTCCTAATGACGAAGTGAGATACTAAAGCAAGAGTTACACATATGACAAAATTGCTAAATTTCAGATCGTACGGCGCCAAATCTGATTTTTTTCCTTTTTTAATGGAAGGATTCGCAAATCTTTGAGAATTGATTTTCCATATGATCACTAACCTAATTAATAGTTATTTTCTTTGTCTCAATTTATTATAACAATTTTGAAATTTTAAATTTTTTGAAATAAAATTTATATAATTGAAAATTAAAGTATAAATTAAAAAATACTATAAATCATAATAATTGACAATTTAAAAGATACATGAAAAAAATTGCAGTAAAAAATAGATTTGTTTGAATCTCAAAATCTGAAAATCCTAAAAGATGACACACCTAGAGGTAGGGGTGTGCAAAAATTGAACCGACCGATTAACCGAACTGATAAAAGTGCTATTGGTTTATTGTTATTGGGTTATTGGATTAACGGTTTTTTTAAAAAATTATTGGGTTATCGGTTCGGTATTGATTTTTAATATTGGGTGATTGGGTAAACCGATAACCCATTAAGACTAGTAATTTACTACTTTACTTGTACATAAATATTATATATTAATATCAATACCTTAGTAGTCACTATCTTTGTCCTTTAGCCTTCAATTCATACTTCACAGTGACTTTGAGTTCACAATTTCACATTATAAATAACGTTAAAAATCTAAAATAAGAACCCTATTCCTCTTAATTTCTCTTTGTGTTACGCTTGTATAGTTCTTTTCATGTTTATTATTATTGTTTCTATTTTATGAGCATTTGTAAAGTTATATTATTGTGTTTTCACATCAAATTTATTAGAAAAGTCATATATTTGTTTTATAAGTATTTCTTATTGGTTAAACTGAAAACCGAACCGTTAAGGACCAAAACCAATAAATCAAAAATCGATAAGAAATATCTTATTGGTTTAACATATTTAAAAACCGAAAACCAATAAATCGAACCGATACTACATAAAACCGAATCGAACCGACCGACCTCAGGCTGGCTTTCTCCAAGGGAAGTTTTGTCCTGTCCGCTAGGACTGAGCTATTCGTTTCACTAACGCACACCTTTCGGTGCTTGTTCACTCATTTATTCCGTTCGTTGGGGAATTCTCACTCCTATTTTGTTTAGAAGGTGATCATTCCTATCAGAAAGAAGATCAGGTGTGCGATAACTATACTAGCTTTGTGGCGTCTTTCATCAAAGAAACGACTCTTTTCACTACGTTCAACTCCTTCGGTGTCGGTTTTAAAGATAGGATAGCGAGGCATGGAAGCTTTCTGCTATGCTTATGCTATTATAGGATATAGGAGAGTGACTGTAAACACACAACTTCCACCCTCTTGGCTGTAGTTTGAGCTTGTATATGTGAGAAATTTACAAGAAAAAAACGAGATTTCAAAAAGAATTCAAATCAACAATTTTTCTGCACAAAACAGGGAAAGAGAATGAACTAGAACAAAGCGGATTTTTTTCATTAATAGCCGTTACATGGGAATACATCAAATAGGAAGCTTACACACACATAGACCAGCCACACAACTAAACACAACATTACAAAGTGAACAACGGAAGCATTGAAGACTACTAGTGATACATGCAAACACAACAAAGACACTTAGCATAGGAGTAGATCTCCACTAAACAAAGAAAAAGAAGAAACACACTACTTTGCGTCTACAGACACTTATTTAAACCTTCTTAAACTCCAAAGAGTCGACTGACTCTTAGTTGTTTCCGCGGAATATTTTTCTATTATTATTATTATATCTGAAAATCTATTTTCCTTAACCATATAGGAATACTATTACCGAGTTCAACTTGTAGTGGGAAAACCTCATTAACCTAATCTAAGACCATCTCCAACCCACCTCTATTTTACTCTCCATTTTCTATATTTGGAGAGTAAAATAGAGAATGGGCACTCCAACCCACCTCCAAATCACCCTCTATTCTTCAAATTTTAGAGAGTTGAATAGTAGTTCTCCAAATTTGGAGAATTGCTATTCACACTCTCTATTTCACTTTTTTATTATTTTATTATTATTTCTATTACTTTCTAATTAACATATTATTTTACATATAATTTCATTTAATTAAATATCTAATATTCATAATTCTTTTTTAAATGTAATATAATATTTTTCAACATGATATGATAATTTAAATACAAGATAACAATACAATACATAACATAATAATTTAAATACAAGATAAAATACAATACATAACATAATAATTAATTGATCACAACAATAATTTAGAAAATCAGCTACGTATGAACGACTACATGTTCCAACAAGTTCTACAAAATCATACTAATGAAGTTTTCATAGGTGGTTCCATTCCAGGTCATGTGGTAATCAATCGTGATCGTGAGGCGGCTGATGATAATTTATTTCGTGATTATTTTTCAGCCACACCACGCTTTAATGATGCAATATTTTGCCGTCGTTATCGAATGTCCCGCAATTTGTTTCTTCGTATCGTTGATGCAATTAAAGATCACGATACGTACTTCGAACAACACATTAATGCGTTTGGTAGATTCGGATTATCTACTTTGCAAAAGTTACCGCTGTGTTTAGAATGTTGGCATACGGTTTGCCAGTGGATGCCACTGACGAATACGTGAAAATTGGAGAGTCAACTACTATTGAAAGTATGAAGAGATTTTGTCGAGCGATATTTGAGATCACCAACACCTAACGATGTTGCGAGGCTTCTACACATTGGTGAACAGTGTGGTTTAAAATGTATTATATTATATTTTCTTGCAATTTATGTTATTTAAAATTTAGAATAAAATATAATTTCATATCACATTAAAAATTATATAAAGTAATTATTTGAGAAAAAGAAATAAACGATTTATATTATGAAATAAGAAAATAAGAATGAAATAGAAATAATAATATAATATTGAGGAAAGAGAAAAAGATTCATTTTTAGAGAGTAAAATAGAGAATTGAGTTGGAGTTAGTTGTCCGAAAAAATAGAGAACTCTATATTTGGAGAGCAAAATAGAGTATTGGGTTGGAGATGCCCTAAGTAATTCAAACCTATATTAATCCCTTCTTATTAAAATTAGTACTTGTTCTTGTCTTATTTTATCTTCCTTCTTGCTCTACTGTAACTTTCTTGTTTAATTCCACAAGTTGTTAGATATGTCTCTCCCGGTACAAAATAATTGTAGCTTTTGTGACCGTTATGAACTAGACATTTATCGGGACGACAATATCATGAATAAGTGGGATTGGTCCGGTTGTGGTGAAAACGTATTCTACATCGAATGTAAAGTTGATTATATACTCGAAAAAATTGACAACGATGAAGAAAAAGTTGGTGATGATTGTTCACGTGAACTGATCGAGTCCGCAGTGAAACCTTATGTATTTAAATTTGATTTTTTGACACATTGCAGAATTAAGGCACGAGTAATTTGCAATATGTTAGGTATCTGTGAAGACTCTGCTTCTGATGTAGCTGAACAGGTTTCAACTTTTGCTACATCACAGATAAATGATCCTCAAAATAGTGGTTGTAAAATTGTGCCTATAGTAATGTCGTTTACTATTATTTATGTCCAACAAGATGGTGAAGATATTAATACTGCTCGTGCTCGTGTTCTTCTCAATACCAACACGGAGTTTCGTCTTCCTCCCATTGTTCCTCCTCCTAATCCGACAAACAGAGGTGTAAATCCATTCTACTTCGAAATATTGTATAGATGGACTTTAAAACATGGTGATCCAGTACATCCTATGTGTTCCATCTGTATCAAGGATCCTTCAATTGGAGAGACCATAGCAATCTTACTGTGCTGGCATTCTTTTCACTTACATTGTATCATCAAATGGCTGGAGATAAACCACCGATGCCCTATGTGTTGTTGGTCCTTTTCAAAAAATAGCAAATATTTCTACTGATAATATGCCCCTTTTGACTAGTAAGTTTTAGTTTAGTGAGCATATCGCGATATGTTTAGGCTTTAATTTGCAGTGTTTGAATCTATGGATGAAAGACACAAGTGTCCTTCCTCATTCAATTTCATGTTTGGTATCCATTGATATGCTTTATATAATTTTAATTCTTTTGTATCTACTACTATTTGATTACTCTTTCTTGTCAGCATCTGCACAATTTTTGCAGCAATTTGTTTGTCAATTCTGCTTTATGTGTATGTGCCAGCCCTTTAACTCTTTTAAGCAATAAGCTACACAAATACAGTAAATGTTGTTCCAATTCTCTGTTTTCGATGGTCTATACATGTTTGTCCAGTTAATCAAATGTACACACTGACAATGCTTGAGCCTTTTTTATTCATAGAAAGCTTCGTTCGTTATGTAAGACCTCAAACATAAGATTACAAACAGAAGAGCCAAGACTTAATGTTGGAAATTTCTAAACAAATATTACAAGAATAAGGCTTTAGTCTCAAGTGCTCTTCAGACTGCAATCTCTCTTTTGATTTGACAAAGACTGCCTAAGGCTTTTGCTTTTTCCCTTAGGACAAACTTTTGTATCTTGCCCGTAGAAGTTGTTGGTAGATCTTCAAATATGACTGTCCGGGGAGCCATATAATGAGGCAAATGATTGCGACAAAAGTTGATTATATCTTCAGAGCCAAGACTAAATCCCTCCTTCAACTTCACGAAAGCACAAGGTGTTTGCCCCCAGTGATCATCTGGTCTTGCTACTACAGCTGCTTCAAAGACTGCGGGATGACTGACCAAAACTCTTTCCACCTCAACCGAGCAAATATTTTCAGCTCCAGATATTATAATGTCCTTCATCCGGTCCTTAACTTCTATGTAGCCATCTGGATGTCTCACAGCAAGATCGCCAGTATGAAACCATCCACCTCTGAACGCTTCTTCTGTTGCTTTAACATTTTTTAAGTATCCACTCATCACAGTGTTCCCTTTAATCATAATTTCACCAAGGGTCTTTCCATCATCCAGTACCCTCTCCATTGTGTCAGGATCTCTTATGTCAATTCCCTGTGTAAAAAAGTGCTCCACACCTTGTCTTGCTTTCAGAGCAAATCGCTCATCAGGAGGTAATGATTCCCACTCTGGCTGATGGAGGCAAGACATGCAGGGACCATGAATCTCTGTGAGCCCATATATATGAGATACCGAAAAGCCTAACTCCTCCATCTTGGAAATGATATGAGGAGGCGGTGGTGAACCACCTGTCGTTATTTCAACCTTGTGAGGAAGTGGTTTGCGGTCACTTTTTGGTGAATTTACAATCATATTCATGACCGTTGGTGCAGCACTCATATGTGTGACCTTGTGCAGGGATATATTCTCAAAAATGTCCTTCGGAGAGACACGTCTTAGGCAAACATTCGTGCCACCAAGTGCAGCCACGCCCCAAGTAAGGCTCCATCCATTACAGTGAAACATTGGAACAGTCCAAAGATAAGTAGGCATAGAGCCCATCTCATGAGTATAAGGAGTTGCAATAGCATTGAGATATGCACCTCTATGATTGTAAACGACTCCTTTAGGATGTGACGTTGTCCCAGAAGTATAGTTGACACTAATAGGGTCAAATTCAGTTAACGGCCACTTTATAGCAAAATCATCGCGTCCACTTGCAAGAAGAGTTTCATATTCATGAACATTGGGAGCAGCAACAGGAGGCGGGAGGTTTTCAGGATCAGGGATTAATATTAGAAGAGGTTTTGTTTTAGCATCTGCAAGAAGATCCAGTGCTCCTTGAGCAACTTCAAACAACTGCTGATCAACGAAAATGATCTTAGCTTCTGAATGCCTCAGGAGAACTGATACCATAGCTGAATCATGACGTGTATTCAACGTACAAAGCACTGCTCCTGCCATTGGCACCGCGAAATGCAACTCTTGCACTGCAGGTACATTAGGGGCCAGTGTTGCAACCTATTCAATCATTTACACTAACAACCATGAGAAAACAACTTCTTTTGATAAGAAAATGCATAGTAAAGAGTTCAAAATTGTTATAATATATACACTATTAACCATGCGTTTAGACATACTATTCTGAAGCAAAAATCTTTTTGAGTAAGGAGAAATTAAACTTACAACATCTCCACGAGAAATACCCAACTGAGACAGAGCAGAAGCCATCTTTAGACACCTATTATGAGTTTGTTCCCAAGTGAATATAACAGAAGAACCATACACAACTGATGTTCTGTCTCTAAAAACCTTAGCAGCTCTGTCCAAGAAACTAATGGGTGTTAAAGGGAAATAATTAGCTGAACACCTCATTAGTCCCTCCATGGATTCCCATGGGTGAGTTTCGACATTCTCATGACTAATTTGGGACAAATAACGAGACCTCTGATTCAAAATGGGGTGAACTCGAACTCTGTTTAGAGAATGTAACAACCCATTGAATCTTGAAATATTGAAAAAAGGCTTCATGATAGATGAAAAAATGGACACAAAATGAGTGAGCAACCAAAAGTTAGTGTGAGGGGATTTTATACAAATACATGTCTAAATATAAAAATGCGTCCATATTATTTAGGAGCATGCAATTTCTGACTGAATGTCAACCAGCTTTATTGAAACATAATAAAGCTAATTATTTATTCTCTAGATCACTATACATTACTCCTATATTATATTGAGTCGATTGTTGGGAGATGGCAAGGAAAATATTTAAGAACATAAATTAAAGATTTTTTTATATTATTATTCTTTTGATTATTTTCAAATTATTCTCTCAGAAAATGTAAAGTAGTTAAAAATCTTATTAATTAAGGGTAAATATGAAAAAAAAATATGTCAACAATTCTTTTGAATTTTGAATAATTCACTTATTTTAAATTATGAAAAAGGATTCGACAATTCACTTAATATGAACTAAAGCAAGTAACTCATATAAATATTGTGGTAAAATACTCATATTAATCATTATTTTTTAAATAACGTGCAAAATTCAAAGTGAACAAGTAAAAATAAACTAAGAGAGTAATAACGTGACGAGACGCAAAATTTGGTCACGTATGTTACTAGGTCATTTGTATTTTTGCCCCTATTTTATATTGGTCTTTAATGTTTTCCTCACACGATATATAACTATTTTGTGAAGTATAAATTTAATTTTTATATCATAGTAGTTTCAATCTCAAAGAGCACAAATTAAAGATCAACTCGCCAAACCATAACATTAATGTATATTCAATTTTGTCAGCTTATTACTATATATAATAAGTGGGAATATCTACTACTTAGCACATGACAAGTGTTGGATGATATGTGCTTGATAGTGTTGAACATTTTTTTTTATGGTTGTACCTTTAAAATTTATATTATTGGACAATTTAACATCATTAATTACCTACTACTTTATTAGCCAAAA
>NW_006238946.1:1996902-1998708 GCF_000226075.1 Solanum tuberosum
CTTTTAATTGTTATGATTTCCTTTTTAGAGTCAAACTATAAGAATTTTAACTAATATAAAACACATCATATTCATAGGCAAAAAATTACAATTTATAGTACTTTTTGTATATTGCATATTTAATTATTTTTAAAAAAAATATCGAATTAATACAATCTGATTTAACTTTGAAAATTAGTCAAATGGACTTTCAAAAAGCGCAACATGGCAAAACAAGTGGACGGAGAGAGTATATTTTAGCTACAAAATATATTAGAGGTACAACTTTTTAAAAAAATTAAATTTTTATTGCGTTGACTCTTGAAATCTTATCATTGTCATATGAATTTGAACAAATTATATATTATTAAAAGTTACATAAAAGATGCTATAAATCACAATAATTAGCAATTAAAAATATTTTAAAATCATATAAGAAATTTGGTTGACTAATTGGAATAGAATAAGTAACATGTACTATTTGAAAATAACGTCAAAATTTCTAGAATTCACAATATATATATATATCTCACAAATGGAAAAGTCCCAATCAAGGAAGCAACATATATCATTTACAAATGACTTAAAAAGCATTAAAAATTACAACAATTATCAATTTAAAATATTTAAAGGCTATATAATACAATACGTTGACTCTCAGAATTCTATCAGGCTCACATATATTGGGACAGAAAAAATAACACATATCATTTTAAAATTACCAAAAAAGTATTATAAATAATAATAATTAACAACTTAAAATATCTGAAAGACATTTTAAAAGGGTTAATTTTGTAATTTTATCCATATCACATAAATTAGGACAAAGTGACCAGTAATGTACGTTATTTGAAAGTTACATAAAAATATTATAAATCACAATAATTAATAACTTAAAACATTTTTAAAAAAAATATGAAAATTTGGATGACTCTCCAAATTTCATTTGTGTCACATAAATTGAGACAACAAAAAGTAACATATATTGGGTCCATTTTAATTTATTTGTCTTATTTTTAATTTTTTTTTATATTTAAAAATTGCGTAAAAATACTATAAATCATGATAATTAACAACATAAAATATGTTTTGAAAAAAAAATACAAAAAATTCCACTGATTCTCGAAGTGAATCTATCGTAAAAATACTATAAATCATGATAATTAACTTTATATTTAAAAATTACGTAAAAATACTATAAATCATGATAATTGACAACATAAAATATTTCAAAAATGTTGTATGTGGGTAGTCTTATTATGCCTTAAATAGCGTCAAATAAAGTACAGGTTTGTGATAAAAAAACTTATTCTTTTATCCACACAAACAATCGCTTCAAAAACTCGATTATTAGCCCCAAAACATACCATTTACGGGCCACATTATCTAGTAAATTATAATATAAAACTATAGCATAAATACTATTTGTCTTTTTCAGGCAAATATTTGTTTGACCGTGATTATTTAATCTTCTTTTCACGTAGAAATTATTTAACTTTTTTTAAAATGAAGTTTATGCCCGTATGCAACAGTTTGGACAAATTGTAAGAAAAGGTTATCGTCAATATATTTTGAAGAAAAAAAACAGTTAGTATATAAAAGCAAAAAAAGTTCGACAAGTTATAGTAGTTGCAAACACAAAAATCATATTTGTATGTTATAGTTATAGTTTGCATAATTGCGCTCCATAGCAAACATAAATATGTATATTTCGCTATACATATACAAAAGAAAGCAGTTGTATAATTTCGCTATACATATACAAAAGATCAATTATATAATCTGTTTTGGTATACATATACAAAAGATCAATTGTATAATCTGTGT
>NW_006238946.1:1999137-2014720 GCF_000226075.1 Solanum tuberosum
GGGAGAGAGGGGAACGAAAATATATGTATATATACAATTTTCTCTCGCTTTATACAAACACAAATGCATTTTATACATTTGTGTTTGTATAAAGAACGAGAGAGGCGAGGGAGAGAACGAGAGTGGCGAGTGAGATTCAGCAGGAGAGAGGCGAAATAGCAACAATTTGTTATGGGGTACAATTAAATCAAACTATATTTATAGCATTTAATTTGAATTAATAGTTTGCTATTATATACAATTTTCTCTTATTTTAAAGATTTGTGAGTGAAAGAAACTTTTTTCGTGAAAAAGTACGTCAATACGGAACTCGTTTTTACTGATAAAATGTAAACAAACGTAAGAAGTTGAATAACTTTTTTAAAAAATGATTTAAAATACTCATAAATTTATATTATCATTTTATAATGAAAATGTTTCATGAAAAGCCATAACAACAAACATAATTAATATAAATTTGAAAAAGAGGAAGAAAACAAAAGAGAAATTATCATTGATTTGTATACGAAAAACTACTATTACAACGCGTAATTGGAAGTGACTAAGAAGAGCAAGCTCGGATAAAAATTATAAAAAATAATATGCATATAACGGTATAAATTTTGATTAGGAATGAAATTTAGTCCAAAACTATAAATGATGGATGTTTTAGTAAAATATAAAAAATTGAGGTGATTTTTTAGAGAATTTTTTTTCTATATTTATCAAATATATTTGTCAAGTAATTGAACGGTCGAAAACTAGTTCCTAAATTTTTTCTAAATAATTTGTGGCCAAAGGACCCACAGAAGAAAGAATCAGAGTTGTTGTTTTATGTAAACTATAGTAATAATATTTTATAATCCTCAACATTATCTCGCTTTTTCATTTATTTTTTTCATTTTTAGTTTAACTTCAAGGCAAGAAACAATAATTTCAGGCATTATTTTAAAAGGACTTATATTATTGACTGACGTGAATGTCCAAAGATGATAACATTTCCAATTTTTTTAATTGAAATTGGTAACATCTCAAATATATAAATTTACATGATATACAACAATTATAGGGTATTGTCATTTATTGGATCTTTGTACCAACTACATCAAATCTGCCTGATACAAAATGCCATATACCAGTGATAATTTTTTATTTTAATAATTGGAAACGACAACTAAGAAAATGATAAAATCAACATCAAGTGTAACAGAGTCGAGGCTAATGTGTTTAGGATTTTCTGCTTGAATTTTACCAAATTCTAATATAGTTTATAGAGTTAGAAGCTTGGATGATAGCCTAATTTTTTTGTTTGTAATTATCTATTGTAGATATTTAATTTTGTTTTGTTTTTTAAAAGTCATTTAACTTTGTTAAGTTAGTTTTTATAGTAGTTATTTTAGCCTGAAATATAATTTTTGATACTTATGTAATGGTGTGGAAGCGGTAAATCTTCAAAAAAAAATAGAATTAATATTTAAATTTATTCGGGACTCAATCTATCATAATGACAAAAAAAATAAAAATTATAGATAGAAAATTAACATATTCATAAGGAAAAAGTCATACTTTAAAAAGAAACTTCTCAAAATAACTTTCATTTACGTTATTGAATTGGAAAAATAAAATTAAAATTTGCTACACCCTTCAAATTACTTTCCAACAGAAAATGGGATAGAAGAAACTTACCACATCCCCGCGAGAGAGTCAGACAAAGCAGAGGCAAGTGTACTTGACAGATACATTTAAGCAATAGTGACTCAGTTTCGAGATCCTCTGAAAGACCTTATACAGAGTTGACAAAGCAACGAAAAGAGTTGATGATGCAAAGAAACTCAATTGAATATTTGTTGTTTCTTCTTCGTGAGAGGATAAGATGGAATTTCCAGCTAGTGCTAACTGTATGAACAATTAAAACAAGGAATAGACAGCAATGATGCATCAATTTTGAAGTATTACCACGACCTTACGGATAAATTTGAATAGGATTTAAATTATATATGCTGACAACATGAATTTTGATATTAAATTTGATAGTCTATTGCAATCGATCAGAAGTAGAATAATGAAAATTAAACTTCATTAGCAAAGAGATACCACGTCCAGCTTGTACAACATGGAGATTAGCATACACTTTTTGAGGAGACTTCAATCTTTAAACACAAAAAAAAAAAGAGTAAGATAAACAGATTACAGCATAGAAGTCTTTCAGTTCTAGAAAAATCTCAAATTGTAAATGGAATAGAAGAATGACACTCAGACTTAACAGCAATTATAATCAAAGAAAAACGAAGTTCCTTTTCCCATCTCCTTCAGCAAAGACTTCCCAAGGCTCTGGCTTTCTCTCTTAGAATGAATTTTTGTATCTTGCCTGTTGAAGTTTTCGGGAGATCTTGAAATATGACTGTTCGAGGTGCCATGTAATGAGGCAAGTTATCCCTGCAGAAGTTGATAATTTCTTGATCACTAGCATTAGAACCATCCTTCAACTTCACAAATGCACAAGGTGTCTGTCCCCAGTGATTATCTGGTCGCGCGACTACTGCTGTTTCAAAAATTGCTGGATGACTATACAAAACTCTTTCCACCTCTACCGTGCTTATGTTTTCTCCACCAGAGATTACGATATCTTTCAATCTGTCCTTAACTTCTATGTATCCATCAGGATGTTTAACAGCCAAATCACCACTATGAAACCATCCACCTTTAAAAGCTTCTTTTGTTGCTTCTTCATCTTTTAGATATTCACTCATTACAGTATTTCCTCTAAACATAATTTCACCTATTGTTTTACCATCTTCTGGTACTTTCTCCATTGTAAGAGGGTCCATCACATCCACTGCCTCTGAACAAAGATGTTGCACCCCTTGTCTTGCTTTCAATTTGTACTTTTCATTTGGTGGTAAAGAATCCCAC
The DNA here is from genome assembly GCF_000226075.1 of Solanum tuberosum. NCBI lineage: Eukaryota > Viridiplantae > Streptophyta > Magnoliopsida > Solanales > Solanaceae > Solanum > Solanum tuberosum. Next base: position 2,002,030 of record NW_006238946.1, read on the forward strand.
TCAGGCCTCCACAGACAATATGTACCTGGACCATATGTCTCTGTTAGTCCATATAAGTGGTGTACTCGAAACCCGAGTTCCTCCATTTTGGAAATGATTTGTGGAGGTGGTGGTGAACCACCTGTCATTATGTTAACACTGTGAGGAAGTGGTTTTCTGTCGCTTACGGGTGAATTCACAAGCATGTTCAGAACAGTTGGTGCCCCACTCATGTGTGTGACCTTGTGCTCTGCTATGTTTTCAAATATGTTTTTTGGATAAACCTGTCTGAGGCAAATGCTGGTGCCACCAAGTGCTGCTAGACCCCAAGTCAGGCACCATCCGTTGCAGTGAAACGTTGGGACGGTCCAAAGGTAAACAGGCCATGAACTCATCTCATGAAGCAGAAAGGTAGCAATGGTATTAAGATATGCACCTCTGTGACTGTAAACAACCCCTTTGGGTCGCGATGTTGTTCCAGAAGTATAGTTAACACTAATAGGATCAAATTCACTTGTTGGCCACCTTACAGAGAATTCGCTATTACCACTTTCCAGGAGGCTTTCATATTCGTAAGAATTCGAATTAACAATAGTATGATAAGAATTGTTAGATTCAGAGATCACAACAAGAAGAGGTGGTGTTACTTTTTCATTAGCAAGAATATCTAATGCTCCTTGAGCAAGTTGCAGCAAGTGTTGATCCACAAATATTACCTTTGTATCAGAATGTTTCAGAAGTACTGATAACATAGCTGAATCATGACGGGTATTCAATGTACAAATAACTGCTCCAGCCATTGGTACTGCAAAATGTAGCTCTTGCATTGCATATACATTTCGAGCCAATGTTGCAACCTACACAAACAATTTCAAAATCTATGAAAATGACAGAGTAAACCATTTAAATTCACATCGACAAGATTGGGTCCGACTCTGATACAGAGTATAGCAAGTGGACCTAACTTAACCTCAAAAGCTAGATTCTAAGGGAACAATTGCCCCAAGTACATATAACTAGACCAAAGGACTCATCTCCCACCAATGAGATGAACTTTCTCTATGATGCATGATAATTATTCATTTCTATTAATCTAATAACAATCTTATACATCATATTTTCTTTCGAGTTTAACCAAATTTTAATAATTTAAAAATAAACAGTGTTAAAAAATCAATATAGAACACAATGAACGGCTACATTTATTTTTAAAGATATCAAAAATATTTTATAACATAAAGAACAAGAGATAAACCTAATAATTACTTGAAACCTAAAAGAACAAGAAGATTGAGTTATTTCAATAAAATAATAGTACTTGACAAGAAAGAGATCATAAAAGCTACAACCTGTCATCCATAAGTAAAAATAAATAAAAATGAATCCTCAATAATAGTTATATTATTTTTTGGTAATTATAATAGTTGTATTAAAGATCCCCAATTTAGGATCACAAATAAATCTATACAAATTTTAAAAAGTAAGGTTATATAAAATTTTCAAATATAATGTGGGCACGCAATGTGTGTCCGCGTTAGCTTTTTTTCTAATGAATAATCACCGTTCAATGTCTTTTGCTGATCTAGTTTACAAAATAGCTAGATATTTAATAGAGGTGTATTTGGGATTTCAGTAAGATGGGTGCATGATTACCAAAAAATGCATCTTAAATATAAATTTTATCGGTTTGACTTTTAGGTTCTTAATATGAACCATTAAATTTTAAAAATTATAGGTCAAAAATATATAATACTACTAGTTTTAAATTTTAATATACACATTTAATTTAATTATATAAAAAATTTACCGTGCTATAAAAATTATAGATCAAAAATATATAATACGACACCCTCTCTAGATACGCCCTAGCTAGCAAATACTATAGAAAAAAAATATGTGCGGATTACATGGGATTTTTCCTATTACCCATCAATTATAATTGCACAACTTAATCCCACTACGCAATGCCTACCCCATACATAGTTGCTGCTCCATTCTACCCAATGGTCTAAGACATAGCATTATAAATGCTAACTTGTTGGTGTTCTCCGCCTATGTAGTACAAAGTTATCTATGATATTACACCGGTTCGATTTGATTATTTTTAAAGTTAAATTAAATTAATTGAGTCATTAAAATACAATTTAGATATTTATAAATTACACAAAAAGTACTATAAAGTCATCCATATTAATATGGTAACAAATATTTCTTAAAATATTGGCTAAAGTTCATGTACGTAATATAACTCTTAAAAAACGAAACGTGACAACTATCTATATATTTAAAATAAATCATTCTCACCCAACATATCATGAAAATTTTATACTTACATTTTCTATAAGATAATATCCATAACTAAGCATATTAAACGTAGAGAAAATTTTAATTATACATACAAAGCTCTTATAAATAAATATTTTAAATTATAAATATATTTATAAGTTTAATGTGCAAGAAAGTTATAATCAATAATTGATAGTATATCTTAATAGGTATTTGTGGTATTTATAATTTTAATAGGTATTTGTGGTATTTATAATTTTAATAGGTATTTGTGGTATTTATAATTTTAATAGGTATTTGTGTTAATAGGTATTTGTGGTATTTATAATTTTAATAGGTATTTGTGGTATTTATAATTTTAATGTATCTTTTAACAATTATATTTTAACATACTTTTACTTGATTATATATTTGCAAATAAATATCATTTAATAACTTATAATAGAGATATTATATCATTTTTAATGCTTGTAAAAAAATAATATATCAATTGCATATACAAGTAAAAATTATTTATTTATCATTTTATATAATTCTATCAAGAAAGCAATTAAATTTCACATTCATAAGGTATAAAATCTTTTTTTTCTACTTAAAAATAGTGCTTGACTTATTCAAGAATACACAATTTAATATAAAATAATATTGAATCAAAATTGATTATATTTATGATAGATATTTTTTTGTTAGATAAATAACTAGCCATATAATTTTATTTTTTTTATCTTTCAAATCAAAAAATAAAATGAAAAAAATGGCATAATTGATTTTTAGTGAGATTAAATATAACCAGATATAAGTTAAAAATATTGATTCTGACATTTGTGGTTATGTTCCAATACCGTATTAAATTTATATGATCGTAAAAATGATTTAACATAAAAGTAAAGTAAATATTTAACAAGAATTTCATTTTAATGTCATTTTCAATTTTTATATTATTATAATTTTTAGTTTTGGTAAATTTATTTTTAAGAAAATATTTCTCGAGGACTCCAAATTTTTATAAAATCCCTAGATTCCAAGAAAATATTTCAATTAAATTATATCAAAAAAAAAACTCAAATATTATTTCCAAGTAAATTCCTCAAAAAATCTCCAACAAAATTTACAATTATAAATTCCCTAAGTAATTCTTCAAGTAAGAAAATTTTCAAGTAAATTTCTAAGAAATAAATCCCCAACAAAATTCGTAAAACATGAATTCCCGGATAATACCACATATAAAAATATTTCTAGATAAATTTTCAAGTAATTATTCTTAGCTAAATCTACAAATAAGTTTATTTAGGGATTTTCTCGCAAACAGATAAAAAAGATTACTTTTTTTCATTACTTGCGAATTTACCTATGAATATGATATTTGCAAATTATTTTCTCCAAATAATTCCTTAGGTAATAGTTTTGCGAAAATGACACCAAATTTACCCATCAATTTTTCTAGAAAAATATTTTCCGCCGATAAAAAAGTCATTTCCGTATGAAAATTCATAGGAAATTTCCTCAAGTAAAATTTGCAGATAATTTAAAGTTTTCTAGTAGTGATATATATTTCGATCAAATTGATAAATAAGTTGGTACACACTTCATTTTTAGTAATGTTAATGAGTTGGAATTTAGAAAAGCTTACCATATCCCCACGAGAAATGCCAAGCTCAGACAAAGCAGAAGCAAGCTTTATGCATCTATCATATGTCTCTTCCCAATTATACTTCACAGAAGTTCCATCAATAATTGAAGTTCTTCCTCTAAACGCATTTGCTGCTCTCTCCAAAAAACTTATAGGTGTCAATGGAACATAGTTTACAGCTGAACATTTAAGTAAACCCTCCATAGATCCAGTTTGTAGATCCATCGATACCTGCATGCACATATAATGGCGAGCCCTCTGATTACTTGTGGCTTGAATTTGTACTGAATTTATACTACATATAAAATTTCTTGAGTAACTCATGATGTAGCTGGTAATGGCGTTCGCTCAGAAAAGTAATATTGAAGATTAACACAATGAAGCAATTTGAGAAATTCACAATTTAATAGCAAAGTCAAGATAAGATTATATTACAGTTGGCAAAACAAAGAAAATTTGAATTAAAGTATTTGCTATTTCTTGATCGTGATGGTAATGACCAGTATTATAAAGCAGCAATTAAACCTCAAACGTGGGCTGAACCGGATATGTTGGGATTTTGCAAGCCATAAGTCAACCAGTGAGTTTATGTAATCTATGCATTACGTTTCACCAGAATCAAATGAGAAAAACTTACCAGAGATTATGGTAGAATGGTAAATACTCCTTCATTTTAAACTAAGAAATCTCGAGTTCGAGTTTCCTTGAGTACCAAGTCGCCTTGTTAGGAAAGCTTTACCCTAATGTGGGACTTCCGGCACAAATCCAAATTTAGCTCTCGAGGAAACAAAAAAATGAGAAAAACTTTGCGTGAATAAACCCTTACATCACTATTTTTTATGTCTCGTTTTAAGCGAAGCGGCAATATTGACTTGAATTATAAAACCATAACTAGAATTATACAAAAATGCAGTGATTAAAACCACTATTTCCCCATTTAATTAATTAAAATATCAGAAAAGGTGCATCTTAGATTTGGTCTTCTCTTGAAGTGGGAAATAGCGAACACAAACAATAACAAAAGGGATAAAAAGGGTCAGGTACGAATCACCAGTCATTTCATTAACCACGGAAAAATAATTATTTAAAAAACAAAGGAATGAAATGACAACGAAAGAGAGAAATAAAGAAGAGATTCCACTACACATGGCAGAATAAAATAAAAACAGATCTCAAATAAATAAATGAAGAAGAAGAGGGCATGTGTTACCACTACTCACACAGAAATAAAAAATTAAAATATCAAAGTTCAGAGAAATTAAACACAAAAAAATAGGTCACAATATATCACCACGAAGCAAAATTCCTTCAAGTAATATGGACAAAGCAAAAAGTGATCTTTTACAGGTTCTTATGCACAGGGCACGGACAGCAGTCATGCATCCATTTTGAATTATTAACCAATGACAAAGATAATTAGAATTGTAGCAGCAAAAGTTAAAACAAAATTGCAGCTGTGCAAAAAATAGGCCAAGTAGATCTCTGGACAGTGAATAATTCTCCTAAAAACTTGACGAGTGTCATTGCTGATTAGTCTAAAGCAGCTATAATTGCATCAACAACTTCTTGGGTGGTGCTATCCCCTCCAACATCCTTTGTCCTGAATTTTCCCTCTTCTATTACATGTCTTACAGCAGTTTCTAAACGATCAGCAAATGACGGAAATTCAAGATGTCTCAGCATCATTGCTGACGACAGAAGAAGTGCCACTGGATTTGCTTTCTTAAGCTTCAATATCTTTTCGTTGCCGACATTCCCAGCTGAAGCACCTTGCTCAAAAACTGCTTGATCGGCGCCAACATTACCTGAGAAAACAACAGTCCTACATTATGTCTCATACACTGCCTAATACTTGAGGAGGAAACGTTGAGAATATTCTAATTGTTCCCTGAGAAACACTATAAATGATCTGTAGAATAAACAAGGACGAGGCATTTAATCTTTCTTCCAACAAATAAAGTGTGAACAAGTACTGATGAGCATAGTGGTGATGTCTCGCGAGAAGTAGCAAGCACTCACAAAAAGGGTTCTACTGCATTTTGTTAAAGTATTAGCAACTAGTCTGAGCTGTCCCATATAAGCAAAACGGCATTAACCAATTCAGGAACCAACCAGTGAACATCTCATAATCAAATAGATATCATTATACTGGAAGCTTCTTTATCAACACTTCTACTCACAGTCATGGAGGAGGGGGGAAGAAGCGATGTAGAGGCTTGAGGTCAAGCATCACAATTGTTCACCCGCACCAGCCCCAATGGGAAGTTGGAACTTACAAAGTCCTTTCATGAGATATTGAAACCACAAAAATAATTGACCAGCTGCATTTATATTGGACATGCTAACTGAGTAAGCCAACAGTAAAGTTTGGAAAAACATAAAGATACATCCAAAAGAAAAAGGTAATTGAGCTGCAGTAGTGAAATCCCACTAGTGGGGTTTGGGGAGGGTAAAGTATATGCAGACCTTACCCCCTACCTCATGGAGGTAGAGAGGTTGTTTCCGAAATATCCTCGACTCAAGGAATGCATATCAAAGAAGTATCGAAGAGAAAATACAAAGTAAAAAGGACATAGCAAATAATAATGAAAGCATTATATAGCATTTAACAACCGCAAAAAAAGAACAAAATAATGTGAAAACTGAGGCACAAGAAAAAACAGGTAGTAACAGAAATTGGAGGACAAGACACTATGCGGATAATGCTAATACTATCCACAGTGAAAATGTGTCGTTCACCTTAGTTACCCATGTTCTGAGCCTTCTCTAAACCTCCAACAAATGAGAGACCTAGGTTATGTGAGCTCCGGTTTTCAAATTAAGCATTTGCTACGATGACCTAATCCCTAGTGTACCAAAATTTCTTATATTGAAATTCTGTTATCCTCCTCTACTAAATTTTGTATGACTAAAGCTATTTTCTAGCCCTTAGATAATCAACCTCTGCAAAAGACTTCTCTGTTCTAACCTAATGTGCATAAGGTTGTCTAAATCTGATACTCTTGACCGTTGAATTTTCTGTAGTTAGGTTTATGTCTTCGCAGTCTGAGTCTGCTTAACCTATGGCATGACTGTGTCCGGCCTCCTTTTGCCTAGCACTAATCAAATGAGAACACACCGAGTAAGTGGTAGCTATACTTGTAATCTCAATCTGCAACGATTTCCACTACCTCTGCCTTGATTTCCCAGATCTAATGTCAATCAGGTTATACTGAAGTCCAACAGATGATGTGCCCATCCACTGTATTTCTTTTTCTTTTCAAGTACCTCAAGTTCTGTAAGATATGATTCTTCTATCCATTTAGAGAGTTTATTGGATCAATTTTCCATTCTTATTGCAGTATAGCTAGACTTAAGCTACCAAGAAATCAAACTACAAAGGAGTTTGTTCATTTAGCTGCCAGAAAGTTTAACAGGTCTAGATCACCAGAATTATGTTTGATGAAATGTGAGCTACATACTAGACGTATCTTAACTTAGTGAAAATATTAAGATCAAATTGTCATCTATAGACCAAAAAAAGACTGCTAATGCCAGCCAAAGTCAACAACTTAGCATAATAGAGAGATGTAAATAATTCAATATATATATATATATATATATAAATATATATTAGAAAATTTTACCTCCTGGCATGACTCCTGTGCCACCAGCTATGCCAGCAGCCGTATTTGCAATCAAATTTCCATAGAGGTTGGGAGTCACCTACATAATTGCAATTTGTTGTACTTCAGCAACAAGCTTATCAGCGATGCATCAAAATGAGGAAAGAGGTTAATAAAAAGAGGCAGAATAAAACACTAAAGCTTGCTTCTGGACCGATGCAGGAAAGCTGATGACTCGTAATCTACAAAACCCACCATGAGAAAGACATGGGGGAGATACCTGCCTTAGCTAATCTTAAATGTTTTTCCATCCATACTTTCTCAGTGATATCCTATTTTTCACAAGGTAAGCTTTTATAGATGTATGACAAGCAACAAGGGCATGCTGGAGCATTGAACCAGTTACAAGCTTCGGTCAGTTAAAACAGTGTGTGTAAGGAGTTAAAAAAGGTAAAGCACGGCCCCACATTCTGAGTAACATTTATATTTGCCATGTTATCCATAAAGAAAGCAAAAGTATACATTTAAATTTAAGACTATGTACATTCTCTTGTTTGTGTTAAAAAATATCCTCTCTCTCTGGGTAGTCCACCAAATAGCTGCCGAGATAGCATTCCATAATCCCCTTTCTCTTAAGTTGCACTGAGTGAGGCAAGCATTTTTTCCCACCAATCAAGCTCACTGATTCATACTAATAGTTTCTTATACTTCAATTATTGTATTATTTTGTTGTATTTTACTGTTCAGCATGCTTTGTTATACTTTCATATCCATTGCTTATTTTTCTGGATTGCTTTGATTTGTTTTTGCTTGAGCTGCGGGTCTATAGGGAACACCCTCTCTACCGCTGAGGTAGGGGTAAGGTTTGCGTACACTCTACCCTCCCCCTCCCCAGACCCTACTTTGTGGGACTACATTGGGTGTGTTGTTGTTGTAGTCAAGCTCACTGATCCATATTATTTACAAGAAAATCAAAGAGGTCGCTCGGAAATCCCAGGTGCAAGATTATCCAAGTTGTAGAAGGAGAAGGAAAAAGACTTTTAATATTTTTGCTGACATTGTCATTTGGACTTTGTTATTTCATCACATCACTTGTCCCGACCATTACCAGTAAGAACACAAAATAAAAGGTCAAAGTAGATGCTAGAGACACCCTGCCAAGGGTAGGCCCTTTGACTACGTAAGCAACTCTGTGAAGATACAGTTTCCAATATCATTTGTGTGTCATTAATCCATAGCCAAGTACCATATGAACTAGTCTCATAGCATCTTCAAGGAATTCTTGAACTTCAAAAGTCAAGCTAATTATCCAACTACACAAACAACAGACAGGACAAGCTCTCAGTATGCCCATCCTCTCCTCAATGACTACACAAGATTGATAGCACTCACCATTAGACTTCATTTTGTGATACACTTATCTGACACCATTAGATATCAGATGTATAAAGGAAGCTAGAATTTAAGGACTTAGTAAAGAGAAAAGACAAGGAAGCATATCCCCATACCATGACATCAAATTGCTCCGGCCTTGAGACAAGTTGCATGCAGCAATTATCCACAATAATCTCCTCATACTGTATTTCTGGATATTTAGCTGCAATTTCCCTACAGGATTCTAAGAATAGACCATCTGCAAGTTTCATAATGTTGGCTTTGTGCACAGCTGTGACCTTCTTTCTTTTGTTCACATCAGCATACTCAAACGCAAATTTTGCTATTCGTTCTGAGCAATATTTTGTTATCACCTGGAAAGGAAAACATGAAAGTATAGGATAAAGCAAGTTGTGGAACAGGAAAACTTTACAGACGATTCGATATAATAAGAACCACAAAGGAAAATTGGTGAAGAGAAAAAACAACTCCTTTTCTTAGCACAGTCAAGAAACGAGCATAATAAGAATATCATTAAACCACATAGGCTGAAATTGGTAATGTTACAAAAGAAAGAATTTTATAAAGAAAATATCACATGTCCATCTTGCTAAGCTGGCCCATTTCTCTAACGTTGTGACCAGGTAAAGATAAGCTCTAACTGTGCAATTCTTCCTCATGCACAAACCAAGATCAAACAGGTTCAACTGCAACTGACAATCCGTACACTTCACTCAAGATTACATCATCTATCAAGCATATTCTATAAATGGTAATAATGTCAAGGATACATAAAATGAAGAAGATATGCAATGCTTCTGAAAAATTGCACTCTCCAGCAGAAGGATGGAGCGCAAAAGGTACTCCCTATTTAATTAAACAATGTGCACTGTGCCCAACATGGGGCCTGCCATAGCAGCCATACTAACCTATTAAGGAATCAGTGCTTTGTTGTGCCCCCTACTGTCATACATAGGGCCTTGTGCACACTACCCAACAAAGGGGCTAAACATGACTATGATCTAAATCTTCAAGGATAAGTGCACATTTGGAACACCACATAGTTGCATCCTTTTAAAAGGTAAATGATCCCATTTTATAGATACAGTAAAGTTGGATACAACAACAATAACTATGCCCAATCCCATACTAACATGAGTTGGCTATATAATCCATCCGAACCATCTGGACCCACTTCATTGCAATAGTCAATAAAGACTCCTGAAAAACACCTAAAGTTGTACCAGCATGACTCTAGGTATTTTGGCATCCTTGTGTTTGTCTTAGCTAAACACACATGCCTACTAAGAGAGGTCTTTTGGACAGCTTCCTAGGTTGTCATTTTCTTAACACATTCAATATTCACCAAAATTTAAATTCAATACGGGGAAAGTTTCCACAAAGGCAGAATTAAGCAAAAGATTATGAATCTAACAGACTCACCGCACATACTAAAATAACAAAATTCTCAAAATGAAAATTGCAGTACCTTAAGGCTCTCAACGACACCAGGAACAACCTCGTGCTCAAGGCCAGCATACTCTCCCTCAGTGTTCTCCCTAATCACAACAATATCCACATCCTCATGCCGCGTAGGCAACCCTGGCAGAGTAAAACAATGCACAATGGAAGCGTACAAATCAAGCTCTTTCCTCATTTGCACATTTAGCGAACTAACACCTCCGCCAACCGGAGTCTTTAACCCTCCTTTCAGACAAACCTTATTCTTCTTAATCGAATCAATTACTTCCTTCGGTATACACTTCATATCACCACGCACTTCGTATCGCTCAAAGTAAACAGGTGCCTTCATCGCCTGCATCACTTGTTCGACTGAATCGGTTACCAGTGGACCGACGCCATCGCCTGGGATCAGCGTGACGGCTCGCGGCGAAGCGCTAGAGGTGAAACAACGATTGGTCGATTGTTGGATGAGTTGTTTTAGGATCGGAAAGGATTTCCGAGCCATAGCTATTTGATTTTGATTTGAGTTGAATTCTTCAGATTGATAATGGCTTTAAGTCGCCATGAAAGGGCAGGGAAGAGAGTAGGCGAAGGAAAAAGGGGAAGAAGAAAAGCAAGTGAACAGGAGTGGTATGGTAGCAATGCGCGCCACATTTTGCGTGAACCGCTGAAGAATAGCTGGTTCATCTGATTCTTCTGACCAAACACCCACCTCATGTACTCATGGTTCATGGACTTCCAATTTCTACATTTAAAATTTTTTTAGAAAAAATCCTAAATTTTTTATATATATATCTTTTTAAATTATTAATTATTATGATCTATAGTATTTTTTTTTTATAATTTTAAAATATATAAATTTCATCTCAAAAGAACGAATTTTTTATGTCTTAAGTCACAATTAAAATTAAATCATTCAATTCCGGAAATTTGAAATGTGACACATAAAATTAGGACATATTAAGTAATTTGAACATTCGAGAACATAATTTAAATCATATTTTTTATTACTATCCTTTGTGAAATCATAAATATAACTTTGCAACTCCTAAAAAATATAAAACTTCATTAGAAGAAAGGGTAAATATGGGGAAAAAAATCACATTCATTTTAAACTTTGAACAATTTAATTATTTTGAACGATGAAAAAAAACCTTCAAAAATTCACTTAATATGAAATGAAGGGGTGGATCACAAGTTTTTTTTTTAAAAAAAAATAAAAAATCATGCACCATTAAAACATTTCATATAAATTAAAATGAAACAAGTACTTAATTGTTTAACATATCACAGCCATTTATTTAGGAAAGTTCAAATTTATCAATATAGTATTTGAAAATTGTTCAAATGTATCTTCCGTTACATTTTTTGTATGTTCATATTCTTTCATATAGTTTTGTATTTACTCTTTGACATTAATAACACTCCAGCCTGAAATATCGACTATTTATGTTCAAATACTTTTTTTTTTTAAAAAAAAGTTAAAATCTATCTCTCAACTTTTGATTTGATTATGATTTAGAGTGACTACATCTTAAAATTAAGTAGAGCTAGTAAATTGAGTTTCTTTGATGAAAAAGTAGTTGTTGATTGAGCGTTAATTGCCCCTGCTAGTTGGGTCACAAAACCTTTTGCTTGACCCATTAGATTCACGGCCCAAAGAACAACTTTTTTAGCAACGTTGACGCTTCGGACACCATATATTAGCCAATAATATGTTAAATGAACAATAATGTATAACTCAATTGAAGAAAAAAAAAACACTAATGTGATTGAAAATCAATGTCTGATAATTCAGAGGCGAAGTTAGAAGATTAGATATGGATTTAGTTGAACTCTGTATCTTTTGTTCAAACAATACATTTGTATTAAGAAATTTATTAAATACGTCTAACTAGTGAATTTGGCCGCGCTATGCGCGTTTTGAAATATTTTATATAAATTTTATTAAATATTTTCAATAGAATTTGCGCACAAATCGATCTTCCAATTCAATTATTTTTTATCACTTAAAAGTTTTTAATCTTCTATAAATACTCGTGTAGTGTACTTATAAGTGAAGGAAAAAAATATTCTTAATAGGAAGTAAAGAAAGAAAAAAAATTCAAGAAATTTTGTATATGTTATAAGTGAAGAAAAAAATAATTATTTTTCTTAATAGGAAGTAAAGAAAGAAAAGAATTTCAAGAAATATATATATATATATATATATATATATATAATCTTTTTGAAACCTATTTTTTTAAAAGAAAAGGAACCATAAATACATATATAGATATACTTAAAAAACAAAAGAACCACAAAGTGCATTGTCTATATCGATTTTCCAAACATTGAGATTAAATGAATCATA